>NC_041747.1:5562262-5875988 GCF_004115215.2 Ornithorhynchus anatinus | reverse complement strand
AAGGTGGGGTCTGGAAAGACCCCCCAACCCAGCCAGAAGAGGCACAGGGACCACCGCCTTGGAAACGGGAACGTCCGTAGCCCAGCGGGCTTCTGGGAATGGCTCACGCCCGGGCTTGGGAGTCAGAGGTCATGGGTTCGAATCCCGGCTCTGCCACTTGGCAGCTGTGTGACTGTGGGTAAGTCACTTCACTTCTATGGGCCTCAGTTCCCTCATCTGTAAAACGGGGATTAAGACTGGGAGCCCCACGTGGGACAACCTGATCACCTTGTATCTCCCCCAGTGCTTAGAACAGTGGTCTGCTCATAGTAAGCGCTCAACAAATACCAACATCATCATTATTATTACCACTGCCCCACGTGTTTCCCAGCGGTGGCCAAGCTCTGCCCCAAATGGTCCCTTCGTGGTCTAAAAAGGGGGCATCCCCCTCAGCGCCTATTTTATCGGGGGGTGGAGACCGGGGGCATGGGGGAGAAGGGCAGCCGCTAGGTCGTGCAACCTCAACGGTGGAATTTCTTTTTCTCCTTGCCATGATAGGGTGTTTCGTAGAATAGTGGCGCTTTAGGCAACGGACCGAACGAGTAGCCGCATCTTCGTGTGTCGCTTAATTCAGTCTTCGCCTCCAGGTCTCTCGCTCCCTCGCCGTTCATCCGGGCCTTTAAAAAGCTTCCAGCCCAGAAGAGGAGACGTCCACCTTGCTCCCCGCATTACTGCTTCCATGGTGGACGGCTTTTCCTCTGGCTCCTTTTTTCCCCGCCCCTCCACGGTTTGGAGGCCCACGAAGACCCTTAACCCCCCAGAATTCTTTTTTTAATAGGAAGTCACCGATCCGCCCGCACCTCCTCAAATGCATGCGGCGGCCAAGTCCGCAAGGGGCGGGATGTGTTTCGGAAAGGATTTCTTCATGGCCGCCCGGGGGAGGGAGGGAGTTAAAAATACATTTAATTCCTCAGGACTCAGTGGGAGACAAAAACCCAAGAAGTTTCAAAGAGTTTCTCTGTTGCTGCCGGAGCCCAGCAGGACCGGAGACCGTGCCCGTAGCCAGAGGCTTGGAGGACACTTAAGGGGGCAGGAACCTGCCATACCAAACCTCTTCTGACATTGAGGCTTTGGGCGCGTGACACTCCGGGGACCCTCAGACCCCCCAAATCCCAAGGGGAGAGTTTCCTCCTCTTCTAGCGGCTCCTAATTTTTCTTCCTCTCTTCCTTTTGAGGGTGAGGGGAGGCGCTCCGTCGGCAAAATGATTTCTGGAGAAATATCCCTCTAGTCCCACCTCAAAGCCCACCCTGAGTGCCCTGATTTGAGCACCTGAGTCTGACTGGCAGATAAAAACAGTCCTGAGTGCCCACGGGGTGTAATGCACCTGGGAAAACACGACAGAAAGAAAGAGTTCTAACCCCGCCTCCCTCACTTGTCTGCTGTGTGACACTGGGCAAGTCACTGGACTCCTCTGTGCCTCAGTTACCTTATCTGTAAAATGGGGATTAGGACCGTGAGCTCCCCGTGGGACACGGACTGCGTCCACCTTGATTACTCTGTATCTACCACAGTACTTAGAACAGGGTCGGCATGTAGTAAGCGGGGGAAAAAAAGAGTTACACTTCCTGCCCCCGAGGCGCTTATACTCAAATGTATAGCATTTTGGGGTTCCTGCTCCAAGCTCTGTCTCCCCACAACCTCGCTGCCAGCGTGGATATCCCAGGTCACTGCCAGAGACCGGGCGGATCGACAGCTAGACAAAGAGCCTGTAACATTCTGCGGGTGAGGAATGGGATCGCCAACTCTGATGGACTGTACTTTCCCGAACGCGTGGTACAGTGCTCTGCACACTGTCAGCGCTCAATACATACCATCGATGGTGATTCTGGATTGCAACGGCCAAGCTGTGAAGTCCTGGGTCAAATGGGACCTTGCAGGAGCACAGCCTCATAGGCCAAAGATCTACCCAGGTTCAACTCGGCTCACAGTCGGTCCAGAAATATTGTGATAAAACCAACAGCCGGTCAGTTTCCTTCGATCGGGCCGAAAATGAAGTTGGAAACTTTCGTTCCATCAGGGAACAAACGATTAAAGGATTTTTTTTTTATCGCGCTTGCTAAGCACTTACTGTGTGCCAGGTACCGTTCTAAGCCCCGGGGTAGATACAAGGTAATCAGGTTGGATGCCCTGTCCCTCATGGCACTCTCAGTCTTAACGCCCATTTTACAAACGAGGGAACTGAGGCACAGAGTGAAGTAAAGGGACTTGTGCAAGGTCACACAGCAGACATTTGGCAGAGCCAGGACTCGAACCCAGGTCCCGTTGACTCCCAGCCCACGCTCTACCCATCTGGTCAGGTTGTTTCTCTGATTCTGTGGGGAGGAAACGAGGGTGCAGTTGCCCCTCAAAGACCCAGCCGCTATTCCACCAGTACAGGTCGCTGGCGACACCATTTAAACCAAGAAGACCACATTGTTTGAATCCCAGTGGAAACCCTACCACTGGGTCATCGCTCGTTTCGTAAGCCTAGTCCTGCACACCCAGGTCCCACAGAACTATCCAAACCCGACCCAAGGCTTTAGGGGGATGGAACGACACGTCCCCGGTTCCCAACCCGAAAGAAGATGCCCTCCTTTCCCTTGACGATAAATGGTACAACTGTCCTCATCTGTTTTTAATGCTTATCTTAGCTGGAACTGAGTACACCAAGGTTACTAAAGTAATTGAGGGAGAACCACAGATTGTCGAGAGAGAAATCAAGAAAGTCCTTCTGGAAGGTTAGTTTGCCTGCCTGTGTGTATCAGCTCTGGGGTCACCTTCACGTGAAGCAGTGATCTCGGGCAGGGTTTTACGTTATCTGTTGGCCTCCGCTGCATATAAGAACTCTGTCAAGAAGAAAGGTTTAACCCATGAACCAAAAATAGACTGTGAATGGGATTAGCTACTAATATTGCCAGCGAATGACTGGGATGATGTCTGCATTACAGAGATCTTCCACTTTGGTCTAGCACTCTAAGCTTCACTTCTGGAAAATTCGGTTTTCCGAATACTGTTTGGGTTTTAATTACCATTCACTGAACGATGATAATCATACGTTCCGTTCCTGTTGAAGGTCTGACCAGACTCACTACTTGAATGAATGGAAGTATTGGGATTTTTAAATAACGAGACTGTAAAATGATAGCGACGTTCAATTCCATACCGGTGATAACTAATCTGAATGGCGTTCTTTATCATTTGAAACTTATGAATGTTCTCTAATTGTAACATATTCATTTCAGACCAACCGGTAAAGAAAGTACAAGCCAACAAAAGGATACCAGGTACAATTCCCTGAATACACTGAGATCATCTGTCGAGTCCCCCCAAAGGCACAACACTGTGTTAAACGCTACAGGGGGTATAACCAAGTTAGGAGGCCTGATCCCTGTCCTCAAAGAGCGTATGTACAACTATGATATCTTTAGGATTGTCAGGTTACGATTATGGAGAGAATAATTTTTCAAGATGGAGTTTCTTCAGATTCCATCTGAAAAGAGAATTACGTTCTGCATTATTTGAGAAACAAATTTCGGGGGAGACAAGCAATAAGCCGGGCGGCCACATTCGACCTTGGCTTTAATCTGCATTTCACGGCCCATTTGAATGAGAAAAAGAACGGCTTGATTTAACACGGTGACGGCAGGCGAAGTAGATTCTTGAAGCAGCTCTGCTGAAATCTTTCGGGGACGTTATGTGGCATGAATAAAAACTGCTGCGTTGGTCATACTGTCACAAGTGATGTGAGCGCCTTAAATGATGATGATTCTAGGATTCAAATGCCTGGGGGATTCCCGTATGAATAGCCGCACTGTCAGATGATCACGTAATTAAGACTGTTGCTATCACTAATCCGAAATTGTTTAGTTGGGAGTTAAAATATACGGGTAATAGATGAAACCTTCCTAGATTAACCCTATCCGACTCCAGTCACTGCAACTCCTCCAGCTAGGCCTCATAAAAATTGACAGATGCATATTCTCCAGCTTCTCTTCAGACCCGACGGGGCAGACGCTAATCTTTCAAAAGGGAACAAGATTTGAGATCCTTGTGAAATCTGCTCACCCGAAGTCGTCAGCAAATGCAAAGTCTTATAACCAACATGCGTATGATTCAATATAATGACACATCGCCTACATGTAGATTTTGACACCCCACTGAAAATTAAGCATCTAAAATTAAATAATCCCCCGAAATCAAATCTTCCAATTGGCCGAAATTCCTGAGAATGTTGGTTAGCCACTGGCCGTTGACTTTTCCACGCTACTGACGTTCTAACTGGTCTCATCTCCATTTATGGCCTCCTTCAGAATTTTCATTTTTAGAGAATTTGATTTTGGCTTGTTTTGATTTAAGTGAGACCGGTAACCAACGCACCGCGCCGTTAAATGCCCTGCTGTCGATCCGGCGGGAAGAGCGCTGCCCTGGGAATCAGGAGACGTGGGTTTAATCTCGGTTCCGCCGGTAGCCGGCTGACACGGACGAGGGCCGCCCGAGCACTTGGCTCGGCACCTCGCCCGCCTACTCACGCGTGGCAGTCCGTGCCCCGGCGGGGACACGCCGGGTGGGGACGAGAAAGTGCACACGACGCAGTGGGAGCCACTAGCGATCCCACCGATTGCGCCACAGAGATTTGAGATCCTCAAGCCCGAGGCTGGGGCTTATCCACAATAATAATAATGGTAACTGTGGTACCTGTTAAGTGCTTACTAGTTGCCAAGCACTGTTCTTAGCACCGGGGTGGATACAAGGTGATCAGGTTGGACGCGGTCCCTGTCCCACAGGGGGCTCAACGGTCTTAACCCTCATTTTACAGATGAGGGAACTGAGGCACTGAGAAGTGACTAGCCCGACGTCACAGAGAAGACTGGGAGCCCGAGATGGGACAGGGATCGCGTCCAACCTGATTTGCTTGTATTCCCCCACCCAGCGCTCAGTACGGTGCCTGGAACACAGTAAGCACTTAAATGCCACAGTTACCATGTCACGTAGCAGATGCGGGATCGGAACCCGTGTCCCGCTGACTCCCAGGCCCACGCTCTTCCCCCTAGACCACGCTGCTTGCCGACGGTAAGCGCGGTCAGCTATTCCATCATGGCGCAGTCAGCTATTCCTCTTACAGTCACTTCAGTTTAGTGTTCACTTCTCCATAGGCATTTTATCTCCTCTGAATAATGAATCAAACTGATGGGGTGATCTATCCATCTCCAGACCTGTCGGTGGGGTATGAACGAGCCACTCTCTATTCGTTTCCAACAGGTTCAAGGAGGAGAACAAGGCTAGTCCGCCACTAAGGGTGCTCCGCACGACAGACGTCACTCGGCTATAAATCGACGGCCTAATCACCGAGGGGAAAAGAAGTTGAGAAAGCAGCTGTGCTTTTTGGAACCTATGAGCCCACAGACAATAGGCAGGGAATCATTCAGAATGTAAATTTTATTATTCCTTGTAAATGAGAAATATAAATGAAATTAGATTTTGTTTTAAGAAGTAGCTGGATAAGCTGATGTTGGGATGGATAGTGACGGGAGAAAATGAGCTATAGAAACACTTGACACTTCTGATTCATCAGAGGCCTTTTCCTCTAGGCCTTATCATAATCTCTTGCCATTTCCATTACTCTGTGTAAATTCCTCAGTAGAGCGCCATCGTCTTGCTCTCTCGGTTTCTGGCAACCCAGAACCTAGTCAACTCCGGCAGGAGATTCTCCTCAAGTTCACCAGTCGCGAGATGGCGTCGCCTGTCATTTCGGACTGCGGTCGCAGTGCAAGTTGACGCGTAGCTTCTAAACCAAAGATAAATCTCAGAACCCAGATGGGTGAGCCTTTCTGGGAAGTTTGAGCCTTGGATTATACACAAGGGATTACCTAAAATGCATGCAAGCAGTTATCTCTGCATGGACGATAAAAGTTACCAAAATGGGTGCTCGGTATTAAAGCTTTTCTATTAAGTAATAATAATAATGCTTCGCTCATTTCTGGTACTAATGAGGGTTTGTTTGTAAATTATGTCATTTTTAGACCTCTGACGTTGTACTCGTGAAATGTCTGCCATTTGCTTCTTGCAACTTTAAAAAAAAAAAAAATCTCAAAGGTTGCAATCCAACCCTTAGTGCAATAGGGAAAGGGTAGCTTCAGAGTGCCTTCGTTCTGAAGACAAGAGGTTTAAGTTGACAGGTGGTCTGGGGACACGTCTTGTACTTGTTTCGAAACAGATATTCATTAAAGGGAATTGGCTGAATTTTGTGTTCTTTGCATTCATCCATCAGTGATGGGAATAAAGGCGAAAGTATTGTCGAATGATACCCTAGGACACTTCGTCCAGTGCAGGCTTCCCTTCTGGGAAACTGAGGGGAGGTCCCTAGATCTCGCAGACCAAGCTCGCTTTAACAGCGTGTGCCTGGAGATTTCATTTTGGCCGGCCGCGGACAGCCGACCCTCCTCCGCTTCCAGAAGCGGCTCCCTCTCCGGGCTCCCGTGAAATCCCTTTCCCCGTCTCTCCCCTCGAATCGGTTCCCTCCCGTAGTCACCTTCCCACGTCTCGATCTCCTACACGCCCCCATCTCCCAGTCAAGGCGGCCGTGTTGGTGGATATCTCTGAATCTGTGAGATTTCCAGCTCATTCCTCTCCCCGGCTTGGGTTGGTGATCTAGCCGCGCCCAGGGCTTCAGAGCTTAGCCTTGGGTTGGACGTTGGGAAGAGTAACAGCTCTGATTGAGCCTCCTCTGGGTGCGGTACACACTTCTAAGCAGTTGGGAAAGTACAACAGAAACATAAAGCTAGTGCCCTGCCCATAAGGAATATATGTTTGACTGGGGAGGACTATATACGAGAATAACCGGAGTAAATAATCGATAGACGCATATACACGTACGGTCGATTATTTAGCGTGGATACACTCCCTCTCCCCGCCTCCACACACAAGCACATATATAGAAAAGAAACCAAAATAGATAAGTGAGTGCTAGCGATGTCTGCCAGGCTTCTGCATCTCGGTTGGTAGGAATCAACCAGGGAAGCTTTGCTGAAGGAGGTGGGATCATACGAGGACTTTTGAACGCGGTCAACAAGAAGCAAAAGCCGAAGGAGGAGTTTACCAGACTCGGGACGGCCCCGGGTCTAAACATGTCCTTAGCTGAGCCGGGAGGGGGACCACGATTCAGTTGGCGACTAAATTTCTGCCCCCACCTCCCACACCGGGATCAGTACGGACAAGGGAACGTGTGCGAGTTCAACAAGGACCCGCTTCAGCCTGGGTCCCGCTCCATGAGGAAATCCATCTACGATTCTAGCTGCCAAGAAAAACCAAGGGCAACGTCCTGAGCAGAACTGAAATTCCACAAGTCCGAATCACAGCTGTCTCGAGAAAGCAAGCAGAGGGGTTGACCTTCGATGGTTGGAGATTCTTCTTGAGACAGCCTATCGCTCTACCTCTCGCTCCCACATTTCTTCCCAAAACCTTCCCGGGGAGTTGAGTATATATCAGTCCCACTTATTCAAGTGCTAAACACTTGGAGAGGACGACGACGACATTCATGGGCCAGCACTGGGCTAAAAGCTGGAATAGAAACCAGATCATCAGATGAGCCACATTCCCTGTCCTACCTGGAGCTCACAATTTAAGAGGGAGGGACAGTAGTTAGACCATCCCCATTTTATAGAGGAGGAAAGTGAGGCGCGGAGCTCTTGAGTGACATGCCCAAGGCCACGCAACAGGGAAGTGTCAGAGCCAGGATTAGAACTCGGGGGTCCTGACTCTCAGCGCCATGCTCTTCCAACTAGGTGATGCTGCCTCGAACCGGCAGTGCGGAGTACCCAGAGGGTTCACAATACACAAAAACACCCGCTCCTAATCTGAAGTCCGGTGCCATCCAGGGATGCGGTGTGGCCTAGTGAAAAAAGCGCGGGCCTCCGAGTCGGAGGACCTGGGTTCTAATTCCGACTCGGCCACTTGTCCGCCGTGTGACTTTGGGCAAATCACTTAACTTCTCTCCGTCTCAGTCTCCTCGCCAGTAAACCTCCCTCTTACCGTAAACACCCGAGGGACAGGGAATGCATCCAATCTGACTACCTTTTATTTACCCCAGTGCCTGGCCCATTGTTAGCGCTTAACAAGGATCATAATGATGATAATGTAGTGCCAGGACTTAAATTCTAGCAGCTATCCTTAGAAAACCAAAATATTTGTCCACGAGGAGGTCCAGACGATGGACACTTCAGGCTGATGAGGCAGGGGGCCGTTTAAGCAGAATTATGGTCGATCAGGGAAACGGCAGACACTTAGGTATATGCAAATGTGATCGAGATGGTCAGAAATCCCTGAAACGACCTCAGCATTCGGTATCGATAATTAGAGCTAATCAGAAAAGAAATCAGTGGAGAACTAAACATGGGGAGGATAGTGACAGCAAGAGCAATAAAAAGCCCCACTGAATTATTTGTTAAAAAAAACTAGACAAAATCCATTACTTTACAGGGACTGAAACAGGTCTGATCGATCTGGATCTTGGAACCGCCCCAAAAAACGGACTGTCAGTTAATCGATGGCATTTACTGAGCACTTATTGCGTGCAGAGAGCTGCCTAAACGGTACACAGGAAAGACAACAGAGTCTAGAGGGAATTCTCCAAATGGGTGCCACTGGGCTTGCATACACATGCAGGTCGTGGGATTTTGTTAGAGGACTTATCCATCGACATTATCAACTGGCAACAAATACAAGGACATTCTTTCTGAAGTTAGCTCAAGGTGTCTCCTTCCTGGATTTTTTTTTTTCAATTCCAGTAACTCTGGAGTAATCTGCCTGAAGCTCTGAATTTACAGCCTGGGCCAGAATCTCTCCCTACCTGCTCCCAAGACACGTTCCATTGAATAACTCCTTTCCATTTTAGCATCTTCAGTGGACAATGAAAAGCAGTTTGGCCCACTGGAAAGAGCAAGGGCCCGGGAGTCGGAGGACCTGAGTTCTAATCCCGGCTCCTCCACTCGCCTGCTGTGTGACCTTGGGCAAGACACTTCTCTCTGCCTCAGTTACCTCATCTGTAAAATGGGGGTTAAGACCGTGAGGTCAGTGTGGGGATACGGACTGTGTTCAATCTGATCGTCTCGTATCTGCCCCAGCACTTAGTACAGTGCCTGGAACATGGTAAGCACTCAAACACCATTAAAAAAAAAAAGTCAACACAACACTGCAACTTAATTGAGTGGAGATTCATTTTATCCAAGGCGAGAGTCCCCTCAAGCCCACGAAAATTCACCGAGTTTTAGATCTGTCTCCGAGTTTACGGCTCCACCTCCAGTTTCCGTCCCAGACCCTCAAGGGATCGGCCCGAGCACTGGGTGTTTTCATGTGCGGCCCAAACCACATGAGTTTTCTGTGGTCTTGGGTTTTTTGCCCAGTTCTTGGTTTGGCTCGATAATTTCTTCCCTCTGGCTAGAGATGCATCAGCCCAAATACGCTTTCTAAATCTAAATATGCTTTCTAAATATGCTTCCAAAACAGATGCAGCCACCAGATTTTCCATCCCAGCTGTTACCTTTCTATTCGCTACAGGAATTCCATTATTACCGACGCCTTCTCACGGGGCTACCAACCCAAGCCAGCACTGTCGCTGAGCTAATCGTAGCCACCACCTTTTCGGTTTAACCCTCGGAGCGGTGAGCTTTGGCCAACGGTGATTCCCTTGGAAACACCGCAACAATACCCCGTCGTGCGCAGGGAATGCGTCTGCTGTGTTGTTATACTGACCTCTCCCGAGCGCTCTGCGCAGTGTCCCGCATACACCAAGCGCTCAGTAAATACGACCGACTGACCCGTCCCGGGCTACATCCGCGATGCCGCCGTTAGCGGTCGCACGGTATTTTGGAATCCGAAAAATCGCCTAGCAGGAAGCAGAAGACAATCGTCTTCTCGCTCAAAGGGTAGTCTCAAATTCACAGCGGTTCAGCCGCCACTCCTGTCATCCAACGAACGTCTTAATCTTAATCCCGGTCAAAATTCACGGGCCACCCAGAACTCTCCAGGATGAGGAGGAGAATGCGGTCTCTCAAGGCCCGGATCCCATTTGGCTACTTTTGACGTCTGGAGAAGAGCTCGGATCGGATCGAGAACCTCTAGACAATTTCCGGTGACTAAGAACCACCGCCGCCAGATGCGGACGAGATGAACAACAGCTTTCTAAGCCTCTGTCGCTCCTCCTCTCGGGCGAGCGATCCGCTCTGCCGCTTCCTTTCCCGGCACTGACTCCGAGTCCTAATAGGGAGGGTGGAGAGAAGAGCTTTCTCATGACCACAGACAATGAAAAGGGGGCTCCGGTAGGGCTTCGTAAGGCCGGTCTTAGTGGCGGGAAGCAGTCACAAAAGGGATGGTTACGCTCGAGGCAAAAAACGCTCATCAGACCGGAAAGCCGAAAGGCCGCATGCCGCCCTTGAAAGAAAGAGGAAATAACGTAACCGGTGATCGGAGGACCCCGACTTTTCCAGCCCCACCAATACACACAGATACCCCAGCTCTGCCGCCGGCCAGCTGGGAGATCTCGGACGAGCCACTCTTAATAATAATAATGTTGGTATTTGTTAAGCGCTTCCTATGTGCAGAGCACTGTTCTAAGCGCTGGGGGAGATACAGGGTCATCAGGCTGTCCCACGTGGGGCTCACAGTCTTAATCCCCATTTTACAGATGAGGGAACTGAGGCCCGGAGATGTGCAGTGACGCCCACAGTCACGCAGCTGACAAGTGGCAGAGCCGGGATTCGAAACCATGACCTCTGACTCCCAAGCCCGGGCCCTTTCCCCGGAGCCACGCTGCTTAGCTCTCTGTGCTCTGATTCCTTCATCTATAAATTATAATAATGGCATTGGCTAATTACTGCCTATCGTTATGAGAGGAAGAAGAAGAATGATCGCGATAACTGTTCAGTGCTTCCTATGGGTCAAGCGTTGTTCTAAGCGCTGAGGAAGATACAAGATAGCCACGGTCCCTTGGGCCACACAGGGCTCACAGTCCAAGTAGGAGGATGAACAAGTATCGAATCCCTACTTTTTAGAAGAGGAACAGAGAAGTTCAGTGACTTGCCTACGATCACATAAAAGGCACGTACGTGGCGGAGCGGGGATTAAAACCCAAGACCTCTAACTCCGAGGCCCAAGCTCTTTCCGCTAGGCCACGGTCAGACAGCAGGAAAGTGGAAGAGCTGGAATAAGCTGGGATAAATTGGGAATACTTCCCCTATTAGATCGTGAGGCTGTGTGGTGCAGGGATTGCGTCCAATCTGGCTAGTATTCACCCCAGTCCTTATCACAAAGTCAATTTATCACAGAGGTAAGTAATAATTTAAGTCAATCACCAAGGCAAGTAATAATTTAAGTCAATTAATCAACCCATGGTATTTATTGAGCATTTACTGAATGCAGAGGCCTTGTTAAATGCTTGGAAGAGTACAATAGAGTTGGTACCACTTGTCAGCTGTGTGACCGTGGGCAAGTCACTTCACTTCTCTGGGCCTCAGTTCCCTCATCTGGAAAATGGGGATGAAGACTGTGAGCCTCACGTGGGACAACCTGATTACCCTGTATCTACCCCGGCGCTTACAACAGCGCTCTGCACGTAGTAAGCGCTTCACAAATACCAACATTATCGTTATTATCATCATCTCTGTCCTCAAGGCACTTACAACCTAGGAGCCAAATTCTAGTCTTCCTTGGAGAGAGGAAAGATGACCAGATTTGCCTGGGGAAGTATTTTAAGACCGTTAAGTCCCTTTTCCGTTTCATCTTGAACGCTGATAAATAAGACTTAGCAGAATTATTGTTAATCATCAAAAACCACAGGAGTAATCATATACGGTCGAGTGCAAGACATGAAGCACCTAACGTTTACACAGAGGAGGAGTATATTACTTGGAAGATAATATAATTGGAGGATGAGCATTAGCATTTGCATAAAATTCGAATAATGTCAATGAACTGTCATATGATTTTTGCTGAACAGAAGTCTCTTGTGTAGCATACATTCTATTCACGAGATGAAGTAAATAATTAAAAAAACAACAACTCGTCAGCACAATGTATGATGTAAAAACTAGATGTAATGTCCTGGCACGATCAAAATGACCTAGTTAATTCCAAAGTGATCTGCACTATTCAAACTTTAGTTACGATCCAAAGAAAAACAAAACCGAACGCTAATGGAAACCATCTTTCCTTCGACTTTGGCAGTGGGTTCATGAGAAGACAATCTATAGTTTTCTCCAAGGGAAACAAAGTATTCAATGTTTTCATGTGGTCCTCGCGTTAAATAAGAAAATAAAATTGGTACATCACAGCTCGACGGAGAAATAAAACGATATAATTGTGAAAATCATTGCATTGGACCTTTACATTTTTAAAAAATCATCAGCCGTGATGACACTCTTCGGCTCTCTGCGCGTGGGCCACGACGACGAAGACCTCTTGCAGGAGGTGTGATCTCAGTAGGCCTTTGAAGTCGGCGTAAGATACGAACAGTGCTCCAGTGCTCAGAAAAGTGCTCGGCACATAGTAAGTGCTTAACAAATGCCATCATCACCATTATTACTAAGGGAAGGGAGACGGAGTTCCGGGCCTGAGGGAGAACACGGGCCGGGGGGTCGGCAGCGAGAAGGAAGAGATTGGGGTACGGTCAGAGGAGCGAAGAGCGCGAGGCTGGGCCGTAGCAGGAGATCGACAAAGCGAGGGAGGAGGGAGAGAAGTGACGCCAGTGCCTTAAAGCCGACCATCAGGAATTTCTGTTTGAGGCGGAGGTAGAAAGACAACCGCTGGGGATTTCTGGGGAGTGGGGGGATGCGAACCGAGTGGTTTTTTAAGAAACACGATCAGGGCGGCAGAGCGAAGAATGGACCGGAACAGGTCGGGACGGTCGGCAGGGAGGTCGGCGAGGAGGCCGACGCAGTAATCAAGGTGGCAAATGGTAACTGCTTCGATCAGTTTGGACGGAGAGAGAGTCTGGATGCTAGAGATGATGTGAAGGTAGAACTGACAAGATCTGGTCACGGTCGAATGAGAAAGATGAGTCGAGACTGAGAGATGTCTACCTCTCCGTGTGACAATGTCTGTGTATCTATGTGCCCGAGTACCTTCATTTCTTTCTCCACTCGTCTCCCTCGGTCTCTATTCCTGTTTTCCCTGTTGTCTTCCCTCCATCCCCTCTCGTTCATTCGATCGTATTTACTGAGCACTTACTGCGGGCAGAGCACTGTATCAAGCGCTCGGGAGAGTACAACAGAAAAACAGACAGACGCATTCCCGCCCACAACGAGCTCACAGTCTAGAGGGTCACAGTCCCGGCTGTCGCTCTGCCGTGAAATTGTCGTCCCCTCCCCGGTTTCCATACTCCCATTCCATCCGGACCTTCCAAAACCCGGTCACTTTGCGGGGATTCGGATGTCGGCCGCAGGATCTCTTAGGGGGTTTTAAAAAAGATAGGCAAAGTAGCCCGAGGCTTCTCTTGATTTCTCTTGATGCGTTCGTTCGCAAGCCGGATTCCATCTCCGCGGGCCCTTCCCTCTGAGGGTAATGAGGGCCACGTGTACTTGTCTGAAGGCAGACATTTGGCTCTTCCGATTCATTTCTTTGTTCTGAAAATTGCCACCGGCAAGTAAAAGCTGGTAACAGCCTCCCCCACCCAAGCCTCAGATCCTAGGGCTTTTCAACAACTCCCTTCTGAAACAGCCACTAAAATAGAATAATGATTCTTTAACAGCAAGGGAAAGGCAGCAAGGGGGAGACGGCGGGGGCGGGGGAAACTTGAAACAATGAGAAAATACGATCTAAAATTACGCCAAAGGGGCAGTCTGCGAAGTCAAATGATTGATACCGCCGAAGGGATGGAAACCAGGGAGGACACTGTCGGGGGATGCAAGGAGAAAATCAACTCTAATATCTCAAACAACCCTAAGATTGTATTTTCCTGATCCCATCGCCTATTTATAAAGAGTTTTGCCCAGCCCAGCCAGCAGCGGGTAGCGACGAGGGTTGAAGACGGGGGGAAGCGGCAAAAGGAAGGGAAGGAAATGAAACGGTAGGCAGCCCCTAGGCATTTTTCCATGACTCCCCAGATCCGTACATGTGTCTTTGGTCCAGGCCCAGGTGCTGCCATCAGCATTTCTGTGACGGGCTCTGACCGGGTGCTAGTGATGTGTAGCTCCTAAATTGTTTTGTATTGACAGGCCTTACCCTCACCCCCCCACCCCAAACCCACTCCTACTCTCTGTCTGGTATCGGTCTGTTTTACGCCTTAATAATAATGTTGGTATTTGTTTAGCGCTCACTATGTGCAGAGCACTGTTCTAAGCGCTGGGGGAGATATAGGGTAAAGAGGTTGTCCCACGTGAGGCTCACAGTCTTAATCCCCATTTCACAGATGAGGTCGCTGAGGCCCAAAGAGGTGAACTGACTTGCCCACAGTCCCACAGCTGACAAGTGGCAGAGCCGGGATTCAAACCCGTGACCTCTGATCCCCAGCCCGGGCCCTTGCCACTGAGCCGCGCTGCTTCTCTACTATGTGTTCTGCACATAGTAAGCGCTTAACAAATACCATCATTATTCACCATCATATATCACCATAAAGATCTATACGTGGACGATGCCGGGCCGGGGCGGGAGGGGAGGGGGAGGAGGTTGCGAGCCCTCTGCAAACGTGCTGGAATAGGAGTTGGGAGAGAGAAGTAAAGTCGCAATGACAACGATTTCCAATGGGACAAGTCCTCTCGGGAGCCTTCTCGACATAAACAGATTTAGTCAGCGATTCTTCCATTCCCAACTTTTCATCATCTCCCTCGTTGGTCTTTCCGCCCGGCCCCCGAGAGGTTAGGGGGCAGCTGCCTTTGGCATTTCATCACAGACTGAATCTGATCATCATCGGAGCGTGAAACAAGGTCCATTTGCTTCGCTTAGCCTCTGGCCAACCATTCATGGTCCCGTCCCCCCCCCCCCCCCCCCCCCCCCGTCCGCTCTCTTCGTTTACTCTTTCGGGTTCATTTACATGTGAAAAATCAGCCCCAGTCCCCTCTCTTATTCAGTTCTACCATCAGCTCTGATTTCGCGCGATCGACCAGTTTTTATAGAATCCGCGGGCTTGCGATCTTTGCCAGAAGAAGTGCTCTGCTAATCCGGGGGTTAAGAGGAGTTCGGGCCGGGGCAATCTCCCGGTTAAACTGCCCTTCGGCCAAAAACTGGCTCCCGGAACGTAGGGCTGCTCAGACCAGAATCTTCATTTTTTTCAGGAAGGCTTTTATCAGTAAGTCTCTGTACATGTGACATCCCCACCGTTAAGCTGGTTCAGCAACTGGCTGACTGAGGTCGATTACAAGTAGAAACTACTTAGTGAACGGTCCCCAGACCGGATTGTGGTTTCTCAAGCCAGTCTTTCGGGAAGTGCTCGGATTACGAGTTGAATTATCTTAGTCTGAGTGCCACCCCGCCATTTTCTTTCCGATTTTCTCATCAAAGGCCAGGGAGACGGGGGAATCTCAAACTAGTTCCGCACAGTGCTAAGTACGGTGACCATAAAACCAGTAAATACGCAGAATTCATCCGCTTTGACAGAGAGATAAAATATAAATGATGATCTTGTAAAACAAATAGGACAAAGAGGCAGAAGAACATCAGAGCGACTGATGTTGGCCCGTATACTGTCCGCGAATGTAGGAGGGGAGAAAGGAAGCAAGCAGAACTTGCACAAGGCCTGCCTGAACCTCACAGTAGCTATTCGTTTCAATCAGTCAACCAAGAGAAATTATTGAGGGCCTCCTGGATCCACAGCCCTGCGCTAAGCACTTGGGAGAACACAATAATAGACGAGGTTCTTAACCTCAAGGCGCTTACAAATCTGTGATCATTTCCCTCTAGGCTGTAAGTTCCTTTCATTCATAGAGTCATTCATTCAATCGTATTTATGGAGCACTCACTCTACTAAGCGCTTAGGAGAGTACAATATAACAGTAAATAGACGCATACCCTGCCCACGGTGAGCTTACTGTCTAGGAGGAGAGACAGACGTTGAGATGAACCAATACATAAATAAATTCCAGATAAGTACGCATATAACAGAGTTGGTAGACACCGTCCTTCCGGTCAGGGAACGTGTCTACCAACTCCACTATAGTGTACTCTCCCAAGCACTTAGTACAGTGCTCTGCACACAGGAAGTGCTCAATAAATGATTGATTTTTTTTCACATTGATTTCACAGCACACTCGCCATAGAAGCAGAGCGCGGGTACGTGATACGTGTATTTTCTTATTCAGTTTGAGGAATCATTCATCCATCTCTTCGGATGATCCTACTCTTGCTCCCAATCAAGACATTTTTCCGGTTAGGGTACATGGCTGGACTCCGTCCAACCCGTTTGCTTGTATCCATCCCAGCATTTAGTACAGTGCCTGGCACGTGATAAGCACTTAAATACCGCAAGTAAACATATCGATATATAATATTACAATAATTACATATTCTATCAACAAAATGTATTGTTTGTGACGTACCAAGGACTGTGCTTAAGCGCCGGGATAGATAGAAGATAATCAGATCACCCAGCCCGGAGGATCTCGGTTCTAATCCTGGCTCTTCCACGTAACTTGCTCAAGGACGCACGGCAGGACAGCGGGAGAACTGGGATTAGAATTTGGGTCTCCTTAATGCCAGTTGCCTGCTCATTCCAGGAGGTCATGCAGTCTCCCTTAGGCCTGCGCTCAAATAGGGCTAGAACAAAATCAATATATATCCGCTTCCCCCCCCCCCCCCGCCCCCCGCCGCATTTCAGGAGCCACACCACCCGGGGAAATGGATCATTTAACAAGGTTTCTTTTGGCATCCATCGGATGCATTAGGCGTAGAAGACGACTCCACGTTGGGAGAGAATTGAAAGGAGAGCCATTTGAAGGCCCAGAGCAGAATGGGGCTGACCTCATCACCACACTCTGAGTCAACGATGAACCAGAATTCATCTCCTTGTCGCATCTCCTGTTTTTGAAACGCTTGCAGGTCTAGCTGCATAAGTTCCCACTGATGGGACTGCCAATTTTTTCATGTATAAGGAGTTCTTGGCTCAAGTCATAATTAGTGTTTACAGTACTTTCTGATTCAATCATCTTTTAAAATTACATTCATCACAACGGCAATAAAGCCTCAGTGGGTGGCTGGGAAAAAAATAACTCGGCCATTTGGTTCTCTCCAATATGTCTTAATTATCTGCAGCTTTCTGCTGCTGTAGAAGGTTTTTTTTTTTTTTTTTCTGAAAAGCTAGGGAGTTTCAGAAACTTGTCCGGGGACTGATTTCATACACATCTGGGGGTCAGGAAATTTGGATCCTCCGTCAAACAATCCGAGTCTAGAAATGCAGCATTTCGTGAATAGAGTGATATATGTAAAAAGTTGTGAATTTTCAATCAGCACCATTCTGATTCGCTGTACTTCCATTAGAAAACTGAACATAACTCCAGGGTTGAATAGAAATGTGATTCCACTTCCCACACTAATCACACAGGAAGGGTGCCAAACCAGAGTCTGGGAAATAAAAAAGAAAAGAAACGTATGTGACCAAAAAAATACACCCCTTGAGAGCAGAAACTTGAGAATCAGGCTCTCTCGAGATTCTGAGGCAACTGGATGCCAAAGCTACAAAGCCTAAATGTACTGTAAGACTCCTGGAAGGAATAAAAACTTCAATTTACAGAAACTACTCAGAAGGCAATAATGTTGGAGTTGAAGTTGAGTTCCACAAGTTTTTAGAAGCTTGCCCTTGTTTGGAGGGATCATCAGTGCGGGTCGTGCTAATCAATCAATGGCGTTTAATGACTACTCGGAGAGTCCAAGATAACAGACAAGTTCCCTTCCCACAGTTGCTCGTTGTGGGCAGGGAATACATCTGTTCACTGTTGGGTGGTACTCTCCCAAGTGCTCAGTACAGTGCCCCGCACCCAGTAAGTGCTCGATAAATACCATCAAATGACTATATCATTTCAGGGAGAGGGCAAGACTGACCTTGAACACACGGGTAAAGGAGACCCAGTCACAAAACCAGTTGGAACCTTGAAAGGTATCACCCTGCGACTGGACGCACTCCAGCCAGGCCCAAAGCAATCATCGCTGGGGCCCAGATGGGCACGTGCGGCCTCTGAAGCCGGGATGACAGCTTTGCACCTTCAGTGGTTCCACCCCAGAGTTTACTGGTAAAAGGGCTAAGTGCTCTTTGGAATGGATGGACTCCAGCTCCCACTCCCTCCCCCCAGAATGACATGAGAAATTCTGAGACTATTTTGTTTAAACACATCCCAGTGTCTGCACGTCTAAGTTAAGGATGTGGGTTTGGGTTCTACCCCGTTCTTTTTGTGGGGTTAAACCAGGTCACACTTCCTCTCTTCCTTTTTAAGGCAGAAGGCTTCCTCACCCCGGAGAACCCCTTTCCAGGGTAATAGGGATTGTATTCAGAATTTGCCCTTCTGACCCACTTCCCTCTAGACTGTAAGGTCGTTGTGGGCAGGGAACGTACCCAGCAGCTCTTATATCGTACCCTCCCGAGCACTCTGAACAGCGCTCTGCGTACGGTAAGCGTTGAATAAATACCATTAACTGTTCGAAGAGATCAGAGGAACTTCCACGACAATCACCTTTCTGCGTACGCATTTGCCATGGAAACCCCTTGTGTACATTGGAGCCGCTGACTGGATGAGGGACCGAAGGACAAACCGCTGTACCAGTTTTACTGATCCTAGTAACAGTGTATCCTGAGCATCCCCTAGTCTCAAGGCACTGTATTATGCGTTTGAAGCGTTTGCTGGGAGACCTTGGACAAGTCACTTAACTTCTCTGGGTCTCATCTGTAAAATGGAGATTACGACAGTGAGCCCCATGTGGGACGGGGATTTTGCCCAACCTAAAAAGCTTGTATCTACCCGCACATAGTAAGCGCTTAACAAATACCACGCACACAGAAAAACCCACAAAAAAACCCGTTGCCCCTCCTCCCAGCAGTTGCAATAAAATCCCTGGGGATTCTAACTTCAGATGCGGCACCCAAATCTCATGGCACAATTCTAAATCTACCAACCATCTAGAGAGAAGCTGTTTAGGTAACAATAATAATAATAATAATAAAAATGTTGGTATTTGTTAAGCGCTTACTATGTGCCGAGCACCGTGCTAAGCGCTGGGATAGATACAGGGTCATCAGGTTGTCCCACAAGAGGCTCACAGTCTTCATCCCCATTTTACAGATGAAGTTACCGAGGCACGGAGAAGTGAAGCGACTTACCCGAAGTCACACAGCTGACAGGCGGCGGAGCCGGGATTAGAACCCATGACCTCTGACTCCTAAGATCGCGCTCTTTCCACCGAGCCACGCGGCTTCTCTGTTGCTTTTGGTCTCCCTTCCTTCCTCAGTCCAGGCCATTCATGAGTGTCTTGCTGATAACATTTTATTCTTGGCTTTTTATAGTGTCCGTTCAGGGCTTCCTAAGTGCCGGGCACTGTAATAAACACTGGGACAGCTACAATTTGATCAGGTTGGACACAGTCCCCGTCTCGCATAGGGCTCACAGTCTTAACCCCCATTTCACAGATGAAATTCTCCTATAAGAGGCATTTGGGCGTAAGTCAAAGAGGAAAACTGAATTCTGCGTGGGCTTGCTCGTCACGGCGAAGATTTCCTACTCTAAGGATCCGTGCACACCCCGGGACGAGAAGACAACTGGCTGTAGAAAAGCATATGAGGAGAAAGGATGTGTGGAGGAAGGCCGGTGGGAGAGAAGGAATGTCTTAGTCACAATGTCTTCCACTGTCGGGTCTTTGGCACGGGCCAAATTCTTCCAGAGGGGCAACGGCCCTCGGACGGTAACTCGTCCCAACTTTGAAGAGCTCTAACCTGAGGGACTGCTCCCTGGAAGGTAGGGCTCCCAGATCCGTCCCCAAGCCATCGAGCTCCACGGCAGAAGAGCCCACCCGAAGTGAACCTCCCTGAAGAACTTGCGCCTCCACCAATGTGATTCATTTCAATCGTACCCGTGGAGCGCTTACTGCGTGCAGAGCACCGCACACCGCGCACTTGACTACCGCCGCCGCCTTCCTGCCCGCCACCGTTTCCCTCAGCGTGGCATCACGCTCTATCCAAACAGACGGGCTCCGTCGGGAGAACGTTTCCTGATCGCTCAACAGCCTTCTATCCGAAACACAGAACGCAAACCCGTGTTTGGGCGCGGCGGAATGTGGTCTGTTTTTTCCCCTATTTAAAAACTACAAGATTCATCTGTCAGAATATCAGAGCAACCTTCGATTTTATAAACTTTTCTTTGGGCAAAAATAAACGCCGCATTTGGAATTAAAGCACGGAGAAAACCTCCTCGATCCGTTGACGGCGACGTTCTCTATTGTCTACTTATTAATTTACACATCCATTTATTCATAGAAATTTGTTTTTTCCTCCCCCGGCCCCCCAAGTTGACTCTGTACAGAGTTTCGGAAACTTTTTCTTATTTGCTTGTCAGCTGTGTGACTGTGGGCAAGTCACTTAACTTCTCTGGGCCTCAGTTCCCTCATCCGTAAAATGGGGATAAAGACCGTGAGCCTCACGTGGAACAACCTGATCGCCTTTATCTCCCCCAGCGCTTAGAACAGTGCTCGGCACACCTCAAGCGCTCAACAAATGCCGACGTTATTTACGCGATAATTAGTTTCACACTGCGCTCTGCACTGGAGTTCAGTGTGTCAGAGAAGGAAAGCAGCAGTTTGAGGAAATGAAGGAGAGAGAGAAGAGAAGGAGAGGTGAAGAAAAGAAGAAAAAGGGGAGAGAATGAGAAGAGAAAGCAGGGGAGGAGATGGGCACTTTAGTTTTTACAGGTGCGAGGATTTGTCTTTTCTTTCGCTTTGCGATCGTGAAAAGTTTGAGAAAATGGTTCTTGGTACTGAGCTCGACCTGCTCTCAACCCAGGATGAACTGACTTATTCCAAAGGTATTTCATCCTTCTAATTTAGGAAATTACTTGTTTCACTAAGCCGGAGCATTTCTTCTGCACCCAAAGAAGGAAAAGACATCACAGTAAGAATCAGAAAGGGGCATAAGAGCCACAAGCCATAACACTAGTAAGAGCCATAGTGTTAAGCAATTGTCACGAGTTATTTAAAAGTATGCGGTTGGGAAGAAAAAACTCTGGCAATTTGAGATATTTTAAAAAGGCAGACGTAAAAGTCACTTCTTTCGCCAAGTCCTGGGCCTGAGATTGATTGGTGCACGTCATCTACTGTGAAAGGGATGATGTCTAACACTCGAGAGCCGGGTCCAGTGCTCTGCACACAGTTAGCGCTCAATAAATACCACTGATTCAACCCCGGCCCTATTGTGGGGGTCTGCTCAATGTCTGCTATTTTTTAGCAAAACCAAAACGCTCCTTGGCTCCTTCCCTAAATGTAGGGTTCGACGTTCATTCCCATCTCCTCAGCTTATCTTCTGGGACCACAGGCTTTCAAACCTCCCGGACTTCTGCCTGGGTGTCCTCTGCGGCAGTGCCTTGCTTCCGTTAACCGGATGACCTACGCTGTGAGCCCAGGGTTGGGTAGGGAATGTCTCTATCTGTTGCCGAATTGTACTTTCCAAGCGCTCAGTACAGGGTTCTGCACGCAGTAAGCGCTCGATAAATACGTCTGAATGAACGCATGACCAAGCGCTCCCTCCTACTGCCAGGCACATCAGTCAACGAAGGGGACGGCGTCCAGCCAATCTTAATCAAAATACTTCACTCCAGTCTTCCTGGAGTAAATGAGACGTTGTACAAAAATAATAATAATAATAATAATAATAATAATGTTGGCATTTGTTAAGCGCTTACTATGTGCCGAGCACTGTTCTCAGCGCTGGGGTAGATGCAGGGTCATGAGGTTGTCCCACGAAGGGCTCACAGTCTTCATCCCCCATTTTCCAGATGAGGGAACTGAGGCCCGGAGAAGTGAAGCGACTCGCCCACAGTCACACAGCTGACAAGTGGCGGGGCCGGGATTCGAACCCATGACCTCTGACTCCCCAGCCCGGGCTCCTTCCACCGAGCCCCGCTGCCGCTTATCCACTGGTGATCTGATTGCTCTGTAAATGTCTATCTCCCCCATTAAGGTTTCATCCCTAGGCGGGTGGGGAAGGAGAAGCGGCCCGGATCCGGGGGGCCGAGAACCTGGGTCCTGATCCCAGCTCCGCCCCTGGTCTTCAGCGTGACCTTGGTCAAGTCGCGTAGCTTCTCTGCATCTGTAAAATGAGGGTAAAATCCCACTCCCTCCTTCTTAGGCTGTCAGCTCCACGAGGGACCGCGTCCAACCTGAGTATCCTGTATCCGCCCCAGAGCTTAGGACAGTATCGGTCACATAACGAAACACTTAAGAGATACTCCCCGGCCCCCCCGAAAGAGAAAAGCAACGTGTCACTTGCTCGTTTTGTACTTACCGAGCCCGTGGTGCGACGCGTCGCACCCAACGGGTGCTCAAAATACGTCGCTATCACTAGTCCTGCAGGAACCCAAGGGTGCTCAACAAGTGATGAGCTCGCACCTTCCTGAGAATTCGACCAAGTCGGTGCCTCCGACTGATCGGCCCCTGGTCCCGGAGAGGTCAAGGAGAGGGGCCGTTTACTCTTGCCCAATCCGGAGACTAACAGACCAAGGCCTTCCAAATACACAGCCCAAACAAATCGACGTGTTTGCTCCCAGATTGCCCTCGGGGCCGTGGTGATCCCAGGATCTCGGAACCGAAACCACCGGTCTGGGGGAAAAGGAGGAAGAGAAAGGACGTTTCTCTGGCTACATCACCAGAGGCTCAAGCGGAAGGTGCGTCGGAGACAAAGCGCAACTCTGACCTCAGCACACTTCCCGCCATTGGGATCGCAGAGCCCAGCGGCGGGAAGCATCTTCGGCGTTCCCATCACCGCTCACGGCACAACGTGCCTCCGACGAATGTGAGATCCCGGCGGCGATCGCCATTCCGGTCTTTAGGAGGGAAACGCCGAGGCACGCGGAGGAGAGGTGACTTGTCCGGGCAAAGGGAAACGGGAGGCAAGAAGAGAGGCCAGAGCCTGACCGAGGTCGCTGACGAGCTGACGCGAGAAGAGAATGGCTCACCGGCTGTTGAGAGGAGCGTCCGGGTGCCTAAGCCAGGGCCCGACACAATGCTCCGGGCATTGATTATGGTACAGACTGAGCACTCACCATGGGCTGAACCCTCTGTTAAATGCCGGGGTGAAGTCCAGGATCGTCCTCTCCCAAGTGCTCAGTCCCGTGCTCTCACACAGTAAGTGCTCGATAAATATGATGGATCGATTTATTATTCGATCGGTCACAATCTGATAATTCCCACCTCCGGGGCTCACGTCTAAGGGGGAGTACGTAGACACGAAGAACGACAACAACCAACGACAAGCCATCAGTTGCTCGATCAACGCGAAGGGCACCCATTTGCGTACACTCAGTCCCGCCTTACGTATGGCTCTTTTAGGTTTTGGGGCAAGGGTGTTATGGAGGGATCAGGGAACGCTCTTCTAACAAGGGGCATCCAGAAACTCTTCTGGGGGCAGAAGGGACGATCGGGCGCCTGTGCGTAACATCGGTCAAGATGTAAGGACTTCAAAGGAAATCAATTTTCCTTAATACAGAGCTTTTCAAAAACATAACTCCTTCGCTGATTGTACTCCACAACCTTATATCCTTATTCATTCACTTACCCACCTTTCCCTTTTCTAAATGCAGCCTGTTGAACTGCTGTTTTTCCTCCTAATGATTAATAATCTGGGTCGGCCTGCCCTCCCCGATCAGATTCTAAATTCTTTGAGTCTCCTGTCGCTATCGTAGCCTCCCCAAATGCTTAGTACCTACTTTAGCTCTTAAGTAGCCGTTGTGGCATTTATCAAGCCCTTACAACGCGCTAAGTAGTGAGGTAGATACAGAATGATCGGCTCAGGCACAATCTGATCGATAAATACTCCCGGGAGAAAAAAGGAAGAAGTAGGGGACCAATAAATACTTGACTAGGGGTTCAGAAGACTGATTTCTGAGTTTCACCGTTTTCTAAGCACCTCAGAACTAGCAAGAGAATTCAGGCCGAGAGCACAAGTTAAATATCAAGTTAAACAGAGAAGCAGCGTGGCTCAGTGGCAAGAGCCCGGGCTTGGGGGTCAGAGGTCATGGGTTCTAATCCCGGCTCCGCCGCTTGTCAGCTGTGTGACTTTGGGCAAGTCACTTCACTGGGCCTCAGTGACCTCGTCTGCAAAATGGGGACGAAGACCGTGAGCCCCGTGAGGCACAACCTGATCCCCTGTTCCCCGGGAGGAACCCTGGTGGCCCCCCAGCGCTTAGAACAGTGCTTGGCCCATAGTAAGCGCTTAACGAATACCAACATTATTATTATATCACATACTTTTAAGTATTTAAAGAAATTATTAAAACCAGACCAGCTGCAACGTTTCACTGTCAGCTATATCCTTGACTACCCACATTTGAAAGAGCAACTTTATACTATTTATCATTCCCACTGTGGTAAGAAAATATGTCCCGTCGAAGGATACGACTCAGACATTACATCTCCCTGTCCTTACCCGAAAAAAAAGAAAAAAATGGAAGTTGCAGCTTTCTAAATTTCTTTGACCCTCGACCCTCCAAATTCCTTTGGCGACCCATCTGCCCCGGCCTTTCGGTACGGAAATGATGAGAAAACCTTCAAGGGTACATTGGTCCCTGCTCCCCACTCCGAGAAATATAAGGTAACTTCGATGTGTCGGATAAATCTGTGATACGGCCAGGGACGTTCAGGCCACAGTCGCCTCTTGATATGGTGTGCAGGAAGTCCAGCTGCCAAACCGGGGATTCGCCGCTCATCTCCTGCCCGAAACTCTGGATTTACTCAACCGCTCTTTGTCTGCATGATGGTGCAGTCCTGCCGCACGTGAACAATTCAAGGCTAAACACCGAATGGAGGGGCACTGTTAGCGATGAAGACAAACGCAGCTTTCTCTGGGTGTGCAGAAGACCAAAATAGAAAAACCCGGTTCCGGTTGGAAATAGTCATTTCCAAATTCAACGAGAATTCTTACACTGCTTAAAGGACAATCCGGTCAGCCTGCATGAAGAGGGCTAAACAATTACTAAAAAGTTAAAATGGGGGAAGGGGGCAGCTTACTGCCTGAGGCAGAACTCAAAAAGAATAAGCACTCATAAGATGGGTACCGTGGCTCAGTGGAAAGAGCCCGGGCTTGGGAGGCAGAGCTCACGGGCTCGAATCCCGGCTCCGCCGCCTGGCAGCTGTGTGACTGTGGGCGAGTCACTTCACTTCTCTGGGCCTCAGTGACCTCATCTGGAAAATGGGGATGAAGACTGGGAGCCCCACGGGGGCCAACCTGATGACCCTGTATCTTCCCCAGCGCTTAGAACAGTGCTCTGCACGTCGGAAGCGCTTGACAAACACCACCATCGTCGTCATTACCGACAGCATGAGGACACCAGCCTAAGTCTCTGGAACGTGCCCGTGAGGAAATACAGCTTTATTCTCTCCCGCCGGTGGCCCGACTCTGATTGCGAAGACTCTGATCTTTGATCTTTGATTTCCCTTGTTAAACACGACGTGCGACGGGGTGAAGACAGAAGTTTAACAGCCAGTTGTCCCCCTTTGCTAAGAATAGAGTAGGGTTCGCTTGCCCTGAGCCATCCACACTCTCTCACCCAGTCCCCTTGAGCCCAGTAGCGCACAGGGCAACCCAGCTGGAAGGGAGGGCCGACGGCCAGCCCCTGGTCACAGAACAGTGAAGGGAGTGGAAAGAGCCCGGGCTTGGGAGTCGGCGGTCACGGGTTCGAATCCCTGCTCCGCCACCCGTCAGCTGTGTGACTGGGGGCGAGTCACTTCACTTCTCTGGCCCTCAGTTCCCTCATCTGGAAAATGGGGATCAATAATAATGGTGGCATTTGTTAAGCGTTTACTTGGTGCAGAGCGCTGTTCTAAGCGTTGGGGGGTACGAGGTGATCAGGTTGTCCCACGTGGGGCTCACAGTTTTAATCCCCATTTTACAGATGAGGGAACCGAGGCCCAGAGCAGTGAAGTGACTCGCCCGAAGTCACGCGGCTGGCAAGCGGCGGAGCCGAGATTCGAACCCTTAACGTCCGACTCCCGAGCCCGGGCTCCTTCCACTCAACGCCGCCGCTTCTCTATCTTTATCCAGGACCCAGTCGGCATCCTGGGAGACAGAGCCGCGAAGGGGGCGAAGCCGGCTCCGCTGAAACGGGAAACAAACAGAATCGGGGAATAAATGACCCCGCCGGGCCGTCCACAGTCAACTGACGGTTGGGCTGGCTGGCGCAGGAGGGAACCCTGAAATCCTCACTAATTACGGGCTGCCTGTTTAATCTGAGCTTTCCCCTTTTACTTGAACGAAAGCCTTCGCAGTTTCCTGTCCCGATGAGAAACGCCCTTCGTAATTGGAAACCCGTGAGTATCGTGAGATCATGGAAACTCATCCCCAAAGAATCTTCTACTTCCACTGGGACACGGCGATTATTTTTGGCCGAGGAGGACGGTAACCTCCACGAAATAGCCGTTCGCTATTTTAAACAAATGCACGTTACTGAGGATTAAACATTTAGGCTTGAAAAGGCCCCTACCCTACATCACCGTGCTGAGCGTAATACCTGCTGGCTGCATCCAGGAAATGCAGGAAAACACAATGGTTCATTTCACCTGAAGTTTCTCCCTGGCAGCAAAAAGAAGTGCCCCAGTGATCTGAAAGCTAAAGCTTCCCACCGCACGTACTTCCACACACAACCAGAGGACGTGAGCACATTAGGTTGGAATCTGCAAAATCGTAAGCATAAACTTTCATAGCAATGAGATAATTACGGCATTTGTTCAGCACTTACTACGTACCGGGCACCCTTCTAAGAGTTGGGGTAGGACACAAGTTAATCGTGTTGGGCTCAGCTCCCGTCCTACAGGGGGCTCACGGTTTAAGTAGGAAGGAGGACAGGTATTGGATCCCCATTTTACAGATGAGGAAAGCGAGGCACAGAAAAGTTATTACGTGACACACAGTAGGAAAGAAGCAGAGCCGGGATTAGAACCCAGGTCCTCTGACTCCCAGGTCTGGGCTCTTTCCACTAGGCCCCGCTGCTTCTGGGTGAGAACTTTCGGTCAGCCATCTCTCACCCTGACCGCCATATCTGAAAAGCCCTCGGACGATGACGACGATGCTTCTGTAAATTCGCCCCGGTGATGTCTGAGAAACAGGGAACTCCACGGGGCGTCCAATGTCTTAACAAAGGCTGCGACACTTTGACATCTCCAGGAAAAAGTTGTGTGTTAGACTTTTCACAACTAGCCCTTGGTTTCCAAGTAAGAGTCACACACTTGGGGAAACGCACGGACCGGCAATCGGCTCCGGTCCTGCTCGGGCACTAAGGTATTACCTACACCCACTCCTCACTTTCTAAATACATTTCACCCACACCAGCTCTACCCGCAACTCTGCTGTGGTATTCAACAACGCCAAGCAAAGCACACTGAAGGAAATCCCTCTCGAGGCAACAGATCTAGCAATTTTGGTGAACGGTCGCTAACCGACCCGTGAAAAATTCACGAGCCCGCTTCAGCATCGACCTGCTCGGACAGATTTAAAATCGAATTTAATCAGCAAGCCAGAAGGGGTTACTTACGAGGCACCTGACTGAGAGTACAACTCAGTTGGGTGAGGCCCTGTTTGGAGAAACTAAAGCCAGAACAGTCTCCACGTGCAGAAGATCATCCACTGATTCTTACTTCCTGTACCGCTAATCGAAAACAGTTCACGACGGACCAGATATGTCCTCGATATATATAGAGGTTCAACTCAATGATAATCCCGATGACTCAGAGACACTCAGAGCCTTGCAGATAGGTTTCATTCTTTTCAAGCTAATAGCAGTATAAATAAATACAGTTATTTTATGGACATCATAAGCGTGGTCACTTCCGGTACGGCAAGCATGCCGTGAACGAAAACTTTTCTGTTGAAGAAACCCTTTGTTTCAAAAATTGGACTGTTCTTTCCAAAAATATAGACCGGCATTGAGCGTATATAGCTTTTATCTAACTTTAATGGTCCCCTGAATTGATGAAAGATATTTCCACTAGGAAATCGAAACATTTATTCAATCGTTCAAGACAGAAATCTTTTTAAGCTCCCAAAATTTATAGTTGCCGAACATTTGCTTTCCAGCTACAGCTGCCTATGAAGAAGTTAATTGCTTCTGGATAAATATTATTTGTAAACGCTGGGTTGAAAGTCAACCCCAGTATATTTATTCTTGGGGATGAAATTACTCAGACGCAGAGCAATCAATTTTATGAGGTTTTAATCCAAGAAAAACCTTTCAAGCTGGATCTACACACACCTTAGATAAACAGAATTCCGTCTGCAAAATAACACTTACCGCGCTCAAGAAGGAATCGTAAAAATCGTGACCGAAGACTGCAACTTTATGTAAAATGAACTGATAGCAGTGAGGACGGGCCCGGGAGTCAGAAGGACCTGGGTTCTAAGCCCGGCTCCGCCGCTCACCCGCTGGGCGACCTTGGGGCAAGTCACTTCATTTCTCTGTGCCTCAGTTCCCTCATCTACAAAATGGGGATTAAGACTGGAAGCCCCAGGTGGGACGGGGACTGCGTCCAACTTGATGAGACTGACCACTCCGGTGCTTAGAACAATACCTGGCACAGAGTAAGCACTTAACAAATGCCGTTAAAAAATAAGTATGGCGCTCCGCACACAGTAAGCGCTCAGTAAATACGATCGACTGACATAAGGGTCCCTCTTCACTGGGATGCTTAAAGGATCAGCTCCTGGACCAGTTGGCGCAACAAAACCTTTAAAGACAGAGGGCTAAAAGAGCCCACTGGCTCTTGAACCCCGCTTCCTTAGCTGAGCGGTGGAAGGGGGAGCCAGAAATGGGACCGATACTCGATTCGAACGTGGAAGAAGGTAGACCAGCTCGCTTGAGTCTTTCTAGGGAGCTGGGCGCATCTGCTATTTATCCCTAAGGCAATGTTTGCTTTGGCTGAGGCCAGTCATTCCAGGGTGGATGAAAAATGTGCCAACGAGATTCATCTTACATTAAAAATGGGAAATAGAACCAAACTAAGAGCTGCCTGCAGTGATCTGCAAAATAAGCCGACTTTCGGGCTCTTTGCCAGGGCCCTTTAAAGGAGCTGAAGGGAAATGGCATCTTATGCCCAAGGGGACCCGAAGCGTCAATTATGAGAAATGAAGAGGTACGGGACCCCGGCGGGGAACTGAGCGATAAATCCACGTCAGATATACTGAACAATTTACAGGTGTTGGAAAATAATACTGTTTCTTAATAAAGTCATATTAAATACGGAAGTAAAGTCAGTACTGAGAACTTTACAAATGTTCTATCTTGGTTTTCCAAACTCGAGTAAAGTTCCAGCAACCGCTTTGTCATCATTAGACAGATGCTTTAATCATGGAGGCTACCGGGTTCCTTTCTCAATTCGTGGCTGGTAAAGATGAACAGATGATAGAGTAGCGATAGCATAAAACCATAAGTCGTATAATTGCACAAGTAAACAACCTTAGACCACACTGGTATACAACTGGAAAGAGATATAGTGTTGTGGCTGAAGATGTTACTGAATCTGTTTACACAGCACAACAATCAAGAGGGGGAAGCCTCAACTTTCGGTTATTTGAAAAGCACATAAAACAGGATTATTTACCGAGTGGCTGCTTGGTAATATATATAATGGAAAACAGAAGTTGTTTTCCTCCCAGTTCTTTCGTCCTTCATTCGTTCAATAGTATTTATTGAGGGCTTAGCGTGTGCAGAGCACTGTAGTAAGCGCTTGGAACGGACAATTCGGCAACAGATAGACAGGCCCCGCCCGATGACGGGCTCACAGTCTCATCGGGGGAGACGGACGGACAAAGACAAGACAACAAAATCACGATACACAGAATGAAGGGGATGGACACCCCATTAACAATATAAATAGGGTGATAAAAATATACCCAAATGAGCACAGTGCTGAGGGGAGGGGAAGGGAGAGGGGGAGGGGCGGAGGGAAAGGGGGCTTAGCTGAGGGGAGGTGAAGAGGGGAAGGGGGAGGGAGCAGAGAGCGGAGGGGGAGCAGAGAGGCAGCAGAGGGAGCAGAGGGAAAAGGGGAAGCTCAGTCCGGGAAGGCCTCTTGGAGGAGGTGAGCTCTCAGTCCTTCCAATGCCAACTTTCAGAAGAGTGCGCTGATTTCACTTCCGGGTAACAGTCCCCTTGCCTCCCTGTCTCCAGCCTTTCCCCGCTCCCACCTGCACAACTCACCTTCTTGAAGTTTTGCCCAGCCCGCCCCCCTCGAACTCTTCCAAACCTTCATGGGTTTTCCCCATCCCTCCTCACTGAGGGAAAACTCCTCCCAATCTACCTCAAGGCTCTTCACCAACCCTCCTTATGCATGTCCCCTCTCTGCCTGCCACTCTTCAACCGGTTCTCTGTTCCTCCCTGAGCTCAACGTCTTCCTTCACCTCACTGTTAAATCCCCCGTCTCCATTCCCTCTCTCACGCTGCTCACCCAGACCTTCAACTCCCCTCCCCAGACGCAACCGACCATGGCCCTTCCCAAATTCCCAGTGAAATCCCAATTCTTCCACCGAGCCTTCCCTGATGAATTCCCAGGACCCAGGTTGGAGAAACCCATCGGCCACTTCTAGCCCTGATGCCTTTACTGGTGATTGTGAATATTAATAATTATTACATTATAGTAATAATAATCGATCATCAGTAGTATCGATACTATGAACGTTAATAATATCGATACTACTAATAATAGCATCCGTTAAGCGCTTACTACGTGTCGAGCACCGTTAATCAGGTCAGACACGGTCCCCGTCACACACGGAGCTTGCGCTCTAAGTAGAAGGGAGAACAGGTACTGAATCCCCATTTTACAGCTGAGGAGACTGAGGCAGAGAGAACTTAGGTGACTTGTCCAAGGCCACACAGCGAGTGGTAGAATCAGGATTTAAACCCCGGTCCAAAGACTCCCAGGCCCGTGCTCTTTCCATTAGGCTATGCTGCTTTTTTTCCACTATGTATTTATATACACACACATATCCGTACCCGTATACACATCCACGTTCTTTCGACTGTACATTCGGCTATTTTGATTACTCCATTTGTGCACATTTTTCTGTCTCCTCTGTTAGAGTGGAAGTTCTCCGTGGGCAGGGAATGTGTCAATATTTCGGTCTGTACTTCTTAAGCAGTCGTGTTGATTAATCACTTCAATTTTCCCGTCAGATCATCCTCGAGGTTTGGGTCAGGATCCGAACTGAATCACGAACAGCCCCTTCCGTTCACCTGTTTTTAAGTTTCCTGGTGGAAAATACACCGTCAATCCACGCAACTCCCCACTGAAAACACCCCGTTACTAGAATCTACAACGGTCTAGTGCATCGGGCCTCGTCCTCCCCATTTTTACTGAGTTTCATCGGCTCCTCTCTTCCATTATGAAGTCACTTCTTTAATTTAAAATTACCGGTTGGCCATAAATAACTAAATCCATAAGCCGCTGTTCCCCAACCCGCCCCCGCAAAATTTTTCCAGTAAAATGGCCAAATGAAATTCTAAATTCCATATAAAGGGAACATCTGCCTCATACGGATATAAACTCCCGAGGATTGCCATTTCAAATGAGCTCGGAGGCAGATTAGCTCAGAGACGGTCTCGGGCAACCACTGGCCGCAGGGGCGTGTATCTGACCGCCTACAGAGCTCGCGCGCTCCCACCTCTCTCCGTCTCCCTTTCCTCACCGTGTCGGTTTCTCTAGGACGCACCTCTTTACCTCTCTTACACATGCCCAGAGCAAGAGTTTCTGCGACGTTCCGGAGGATGCTTCGGCTGTGGACTCATAAAGGGATGCGCGGACAAAAGAGAGTAACTGACAGAGGTCAGATTTTTTAAAGGGCGACAAGTCGCACGTCGGTCATCTGACAGACAGTAAAAGGTTTTAAATACGGTGTTTGGAAGCGGCGTATTTTCTCTTTTCGGCTGATGCGGCGATTTCTTTGCAGTATTTACGACAAACCGCGGATGTAATTTGGGGTTTGGATTTCTTCGGGGAAACGCTGAACAGAAGCAAGGGCTTCCATTCTCGGGATGCAGCTGGCTCACATAAATCCCGTGCTGAGTTTCTGGGGACTCCCTGCTCACTAAATTAGAGACTCGCTCCTTTTACCTGCAAACTTTCTGTCTACATTCTTCGCTTTCCCAGTTCTTATATTCTGAGGCTAATGAATGTCAGAGGGAATCCATCAATCAACGGTAGTCACTGAGCGCTTACTATGCGCAGAGCGCTGTTCCAAGTGCTTGGGAGAGTACCACACAACAGATTTAGCGGACACCTTCCCTGTCCATAATGAGCCGAGGGAAGCCAGGAACCCTCTTTTCGGCACCTAACGTTGGAAGAGAGAGTCGATTCCCAAATGGATTATTTTTCAGTCACACCCGTTCACACCGATAAACCTCTCGCTGCGGAGAGCGGCTAGACACGGCACAGTGCTTTGCACACAGTAAGCGCTCAATGGATACGATCAGTAACCAATAAGATTAATAATAATCATCCCACAGGGAGTGAGCGTCTATCGCATGGAGTAAATGTTTGTCACCGGCTAGCCCGCAACTTTGTTACGGGCAGGAAACGTGTCTGCTGATTCTGCCGTACTGTACTCTCCCAAGCACTCAGTACAGTGTTCTGCACATAGTAGGGGCTTGATAGATGCCACCGACTGAAAATAGCATCCATCGGGAATTCAGACATAGGCTTCTGCACGTGCCCGGAAAAGTCCCTCTGCCCCACCGTTAGCAATTCCTACAGTTCCATAAAGTGAAAGTCACCCAGAGTTACCGACAAAAGGTCAAAGCAGACCTCGCTGCTTGACGGCAGGGATGGTGTCTGCCGACTAACTCGGTGGTGGTCTAGTCTCCCAAACGCCTAGGACGGGGCTCTGCCACGGTAGGCGCTCAATAAGTACCAACGGGTGCTCGGTTGAAACGTTCGATGAGCCAGACGTCTAACGTCAACTCGGAGCACGCCCCGGGATGCCTAATCGGCATGTCGGATTTCCCGCTTTTCGGCACGGCTCAGCCTCGTCCCGTCACGCCTCGCCACCCTGAGAAGTGCTACGGAAGCAAGGCCCTGCCAAATTGATTAAGGCTTTATTTAAAGGAAGGGCAGGTGACCGGGAGAGCTGTGTCCTTTCCAAAAAGAGGCCACCGATCGCCATTCGAGGGGTTGAAGGAAATGACCGAACCCCAGGAAGAGAGACGGTGCTGGCGGGAAAAAGGAACTGTTTTCCCTTTTGCAAAACCCGACTCGTCCGTCCTAGACTGGAAGCGGAAGACAGGGAACGAATACGGACGGATGAAGAGGTTAATCGTAACAACAAGTCAGTTAGAAACTGACAGCGCTCGGCCCAGAGTAAGCGCTTAACAGATACCGTAATGGTTATTTTAAGGAAGACACCGTAGGCAGTATCTGTCAATCAGGAGTAACAGCTGGAGGCTGCAATCTCCCCCTAAACAATCAATGAAATATTTACTGAACGTTCAGTCTGGGAATACCACTGTACTAAGTGCTCGGAAGAGTTCAACAAAAGTTGGCTTCGAGGAACTCCCATTACGTTCGGTGGATCCGCGTAAACTCCAACAAAACCCGCCACCGCGAATCTCCTATTCATTACCTCGAAAATGAAGGCGAAGATTTTGATCAATAAGAGCTATGTGATTTCAGAATCTTTTTTGGAGCACTTTCGTCATTTTTCTGAGCCCAGATTTGGCTAGGCTGTACTTATCCCCCCTCCCCCGCCCGCCCCGATTAAAAAGAAGTCTTCCGGTGCGTTCCTACGGGGGGAAGAAATATGAAAAAGCGCATCGAGCGGCTGCAGCCCTGCTCCATCTGGGAAAACATGAAATCGTATTTCCAGAAAACTTCCTAAGGGCTCCAAAAGATCCTCATCTAATCTCACTGGCTTTGATGAAAATCAGGGAAGAGAAGTCATTTCCAAACATCCAACCATTTTGGTCCTTATAAACTTTAAGTATGGCATCATTAAAATGCTCGTTTGAACTGCCTTTTAAAAGCAACCATTCCATTTCTATTCAGAAGGGGGAAAACCATCTATTATTCCTGACTCGAGCATTTATTTGACTGGAGGGAACTAGATCGAATGACCTACTGAGGGCCCTTTCTGCTCTGTGATCGTGCCGTGTTCCAAAGATAATTAGCTCTTTCTGAGACTCCGTTTGATCGCATCGCATGGTATTAACTAATCATCCCATTTTCGTAGACCGAGGGAGCTTTCAGAACGAAACCCATCAGCCCAGTCCCTAAACATCGGATGCCCGGTCTCGACCCACCCCCCCGCAACCTCGATCTTCCCCGCAGATCCTCCTTGCCTGGTTTCCCTTGACGGCTGCGCCCGGCGGCAAGATGGCAGAGGAGATGGGAAGGGACCAGAGAAGCCTCGGCAGCTTCTGCCCCTGGGCCCTTTGCCACGGCGCGTGAACGTGAGCCCGTTAGATCACCAGATCAAAGGATGGAAAAAACGACGAGAGCTCGAGAACGGGGCCCGCTGACTCAAAGCCATTCCAGCCCCCATTCATTTCATCAAACAACTACGTGCCATTTACGTAGGCGACATGAAGGGTTTCCTTTCAAGGACAGCAATGGCCTACACTGTTGCAAAAATGAATCGGGAATAAACGAAACGCTTCTCTTAAACTTGAAACTACACAGATTTCATAAACACAAAACACTTTCGGTTAGGGTTTTTTTATGGTACCGGTTAAGCGCGCACTGTAAGTGTCAAGCACTGTTCTAAAAGCTGGGGGAGATCCAAGTTAATCAGGCCAGATAGAGTCCCTGTCCCACCTGGGGCTCACAGCCTAAGTGGGAGGGAGAACAGCTACCGGATCCCCACTCTGCAGTTGAGGAAACTGCGGCAAAGAGAGGTTAAGCGACGTGCCCAAGGTCACTAATCCCAGGTGGATCCGGGATTAGAACGCGGCTCCTCCGGTTCCCAGACCTGTGTTTTAGCCACGAGGCCACGGGGCTTCTGATAACGACGAGAACGTGATGTCGTGTTATTCACGGGTTCATGAGAACGCTAAGCTCTTATTAATTAACAGCATAACTTCTAACAACAACTAGCATTAGGTATTTTTCAAGCGGTCCCTAAATAATGGAGATGATAAAAACGTACATTTCTGGTTGGCCAGGGCAAGACCCTGACATTCACGCTTTAAATCCCCTACTTGATTGTGCCGTAAGGAGCCCAAAACTCTGCTCCTCTAGCCGCAATGCCTCACCGCTCTTGAAAATACCGACGCTTCGCTGTTTTTAACGTTTCAACCCTCCCCATGCGTCCGCTTTCCGTCCCCCTCTCCTCCCTTAGTCTTGGACCGTGAGCCCCTCGAGAGTCAGGGACTGTGTCCATATTTCACCGGTGTCTTTTTATCCTTCTGGTGCTCAGTGCGATATTATATTTAAATCGGGTCCCCAACTTCTGAATCGTTTTTATTGAGCATTTACTGTGCTTAGAGCACTGACTGAGCGCTCGGAAGAGTACGACACAAGAGAGTCGGCGGACGCAGTCTCTGCTCACGACCAGCCTACGGTCCAGAGGAGGAGATGGACGTTAATATGACAAAATGAATCAGAGATACGTACACGAGCGCTACGGGGCCGAGCGAGGGGGCGAATAAAGGGAGGAAATCAAGACGTCACAGAAGCGAGTGGGAGAAAAGGAAGTAAGGGCTCAGGGAAAGCCTCGTAATGGAGAGGTGCCTTCGCTGAGGCTTTGAAGGTGGGGAGGGTAACCGTCTGTCGGGTATGAAGAGGGCGGGCGCTCCAGGCCAGAGGCAGGATGTGGGCGAAAAGCGGCTCTGACGAGAAACCCCGACGTAGCCAGGCGACTGATACCGGGGACTCGGGCCCCGAGCCAACGCCCCCGACCACAACCCTAACCGGGACGAGATCCAGGGGTACCGGCAGGAAACAAACCCCCCGGGGTTACACATCAAAGGCCCGAGTCTGACGGCCCTTCACGGAACGGCCGCTTCCTGCTCCCAAAGCAAACGGCGGGCAGCGATCGCCGAAGGCGAGAAAACCCTCTGACACACGGGGCTTTGGGGGAGGAACTGCTCGACGGCTCCCCAAGGATCCGATTCATCCAAAAAGACGAGAGACGTTTAGGCTTGCCGAAAAAGAAATCCGCCTGTTGAAGCAGACTCTCGAAGAGGCGGAACAGGGCCGAAGGCACTCCCCGGTAATCGGCGAGCTCCCTGGGGAGGCCGCGGGGCCCTTAAATGGATGCCCAACTGTGGGAAAGACCGACCCCTCTCACGCGTCCTATTTACATCCTGGGAGTGACTGAGACCACAGTCCACTCGACCTCACCGTTTCTAGATCGGCAGGCCCGCTGGATACTTCTTGGGAAGCAGCGCGCCCTGACGGGAAAGACTCCCTAATGGGAGTCACGGGACCTGGGTTCTGATCCCAGCCCCGCCACTTGCCTGCAGTATAAACACGGACAAGCCACTTCACTGCCGTCTGCCTCACTTTCCTCATCTGTCAGATAGGGATTAAACACCTAATCCCTCTCCTAGACTGCGAGCTCTACGTGGGACACGGGAACCGTATCCAACCTAACCTGTAGCTACCCCGGCACTCGGTAGGGTGCTCGGCACCTAGTAAGCGTTTAAAACACCAGAATTGTTACCTTCATCATGATGATAGCTTCACGTCGGTCACCCCAAAGAGCAGTTACGCTCCCGCTGCTTCCCCCGAAAGGTGATCGTTTCCAGTGCGGTGCCGAGATCCGGGCGGCGGATCCGATCGATGCCAGTTGGGGATTCCGCTGACACTGGATTGATCGTTCCCGGCTCACGGGATCACCGCCCTGGAATTCCACGGTACGAGCCGTCTCACCGCGGTCTAATGTGGGATCGGTCTCTCTGACCGCATCGGTATTTCATCGACATATCTTTCTGGGGCCCCGAAGTCACTAGAAGACGTTCATTAGCAAGTGTGAACGGACCCCGGACATCATCGCCACAGTAAATACTGTGCCGCCGTGTAGACTCCTGGGGAGATGGGGGAGAGGAGACCGAATGCAGAGGGAGGGAAAACGAGGAGGAAGAGAAGATTTTACAATAATACCGGGTTCATATATCAGAGCTGGGGGCCACTGAACAGCTGGTCGACGATGGCTGGGTGTCACCACCTTTTTTCTAAAAAAACCCAGAAAACCAAGCAAACCAACCCCCAAAACTTTCTTTAGTCGCCTTTCCCCTTTCCTCCTCTTCTCTCTGTCACCCTGTTGCCATCTCCACCCAGGTCTCTCTCTCCTTCGATCCCAAGCCCCAATCACTTGGGCTATTCTTCCACAGAACTCTAAACACCGTTTCTTTAGCAAGGGCCATAGTGATCCTCAATCAATCAATAATAATGTCATTTGTTAAGCGCTTACTATGTGCGGAGCACTGCTCTAAGCGCCGGGGTAGATACAGGGTCATCAGGTTGTCCCACGTGAGGCTCACGGTTTATCCCCATTTTACAGATGAGGTCGCTGAGGCAGAGAGAAGTGAAGTGACTTGCCCGCAGTCGCACGGCTGACAAGTGGCAGGGCCGGGATTCGAACCCACGACGGCTGACTCCCAAGCCCGGGCTCTTTCCACTGAGCCAATCGATCCTATTTTCTGAGTGTCTACTTTGCCCAGAGCACTCGGGAGAGAACAACGTAATCGAAATGGTGGACACCTTCCCCGGCCACAACCAACTCTGTCCTCCTTTCGAAGCAGGATGACCCCGAGGAGAACCATGAGAGAACGAGTGTGCGCGCGCGTGGGTGTGTGTTTCTCTCCTCCAGTCCGTTCTCCTGCCCCACCACAAAAGTCCCAGCATATCCAGCCTCCCAGACTCCATCGGCATCAGAAGGCCCCAAAGACCGCAGCGAAGGGGAGGAGCCGGAGCCCGGCAGGGTACAGTCAAGCCCCTCCAAAGCCGGGAATCAGAGCTGGGACACAGCTGCAGTAACCACCACCGTCCCCGCCCCTCCCTCGTCCTCCCCCTACCCCACACTCTCCCACCCATATCCCCTGCCCGCCCCCTGACAGCCTAACAAGCAGTGAATAGAAAAAAAAAAAATTCGACGAGTCCCCCCCCCGCCCCCAAAACTAATCCCTCTGTGACTTCGTGGGAGGAGGAAATGTTCACATCCTATTACCACCCCTCTCTACCCACCCACGTGTCTACACTTGGTCTGTTCCTATCATCAGAGGAGTAACGGGAGCTAGAGAAACGACCAAGGAAAACACAGCTATTTCAGAGAGGACGGAACGTAACGATCACAAGGCTCGGCCCGTGTGCTTTCAAGTGCCGAAAGCGCTGATGGTGCCGGTGATGAACGATGACGTGGTCCGGCTAGGCAGCTCCTCGATGTCCGTTTTTAAATGGGTAAAACCCAGTCTGTCTCACCCTCGCACTCTTGTCCCTTCCGGTCGTGTTTGTTGAGCGCTGCCTGCGGAGCGCCGTACTGAACGCTTGGGAGAGTACGATACAGTAGACGCGTTCCCCGCCCACGACGAGCTTACGGTCTAGAGGGGGATACAGATGCTGATAAAAATGAATCCTACTCGATTGCAAGCCCCACGGGGGACAAGGCCTGTGTCCAATCTCCCTCGCTTCTATCGACCCCCGTTCTTAAAACGGGGTCCGACACACGGCGCACGCTTACCAAACACGATATTAATAATAATGATGAGAATGACAGTGACTATGATCGGTGTTCCCTTGGCCCAACCAACGCACCCAGCGAGGGGTCAGTGAGTACCGTTACTCGTGACTGCGATCCTCGTAGTCTTGCTTCCTCATTAGAAGGCTGGCTACCCACATTCTGTCGCTTTCTCACCATTCTTTTGGAATACCTAGTACAAGGCGTCCTTTTCACACCAGCTGAGGAGGCCTCACGGAGACAGGCCGGCACGGAGACCCCGGTGAATGAACGGTAACTGAGCGCACCGAGGGATGCCGGGCCGGCAGAGGCCGCTAATCCCGCCGTCGACCACGGGAACTCCCGAAAGGGGGAAAGCGGATCCAACGTGGGAAATCGCCCAAGTCGCGTTGGTTAAGCTGTTTCCCACATTCGATGGCATCATCAAATTATCGCTCCAGACGACACGCTGGAAACAGACGGTTGGCCAAAGCAATAAGTCTTTATATGGGGATGATTCAAAAGAGAGGCACATTCCCGGGGAAGATGAGATCCGGCCGGCCGATTTAACACCTCTCCTTTTTAAACCGTTCATTTCCATCTCCGGTAGAAGACGTCCTCTGCCCCTGTAGTGTGGACGACCTACTTTTGCACACGCTCACTCCGATATCAGATAGTGGATCAGATCGAATTTCGGCGAAGACTCAAATACGAAATATTTTTTTATCAATTAGGGAGCTGATCCCCCACTCCGATTTAACTCCGCTACTTAGAGAATGGGAGGAAACGGCTGGAATTCCAGCAGCTGGAACGTAGGTGAGATAGACTCAATCTCCAAATGACGGTCTTCCTTGGAGACCGACCCGGCCCTGCTTATCTGATTGTCGGTGTTAAATCTCGTACTGTCTGAAGGCAGTCCGAATGTCTCCGGTGGCCTTCCGAGAGCCCCTCTCACTTTAGGATTCTCTGTCGTTGCTCACTTTGGGTCTTGCTGGAATGAAAATAAATTGCCGACGGGAAGAGTCGGGAGCCATCATCAATAATCTCCACTAAGTGAACTGTGCTTCACGTCAAATGGCTAGGGCACAGGGCCGGGTCAATCCTTTTCATTTCAATCATGAGGAGCGATTCCCCCCCGCCACTCCGAGAGGGAAACGATTCTAAAAATCTTAGCAAAATCGGGGTCGGTGTGGGGAATTTGCCGGTGCCGGGTGAGGCAGCATTTTGTGACCCAGGCTCGGGTCGGGGGGATTCGGGAGTGCAACTCTTTCTACCGGCAATGGCTCTATTCCTTAAACTCCCACTTTCTCAGAAATAAACCCGGAGAAAGTTGGTCCAGGTCCCGCCACGCTCTGAGTTTGGACTGGGGAGGGGATGGTATTTACTTAGCACTTACTGGATGCAGGACATTGCACTAGGCACTTGGGAGAGCACATTACATCAGAATTAGCTGACACATTCCCTGCCCGGAACAAGCTCAACAGTCTAGAGGGGGAGACCGATATTAATATGAACAGATAATTTTTAATAGATAATTTAGAGATGTGCTCCCAAGTGCTGTGGGACAATGCAACAGAGTTGGTAGACAGGTTCCCCGCCCACAACGGACTTACTGTCTGGGGGTGTCGGAGGAGGCATTAATATAAATGAATTATGGAAATGGACAGAAGTGCTGCAGAGAAAGTAACGTAGGAAGACAGGAAGAAATGGAAAAAGAGGCTGTGGTTCGGGGAGGACATTGGGTTTCGGTGGAGCTCACGGGGAGAGGTCTTGCCCAGCCTCCCCCCAGAGCACTCAAAAGGGCTACGGGCTGGTTGCCGCTCCGCAAGCCCAGAGACATTCCGCTTGCTTAAGCTGTAATTGTGGAAACGGCGGGTTACCGATCCATTGAAAACTAATACCGGATTTTCCAGTGAAATGTACATTGGCCGGAACGGGCAGCTCTCCCAGTGTTTACGTGATTCGGCCCCTCTGTTTGTAAAAGGAAAGCTGGGCTCACGCTTTCCATTCAACGACGCTCTTACTTGCGCAGAGAATTGGAAAAAAGTTGACCGAGCCCCTCACCCGAAGCCCTAAACTCATACTCGTGTGAGAGAAAACCCCCAAAGCGCCTTTGTTTGAGGAATGGAAAACCGTACCGGGGAAAGCTAAAAGTGCTGTTCTTACTGAACCCATTAAAGTGAAGAGGAAACCTCCGCCTCGCTACGTTCGAAATTTTCAGATGACGGATATTATCATTAGAAAGACTTTCTAACCGAATAAACATTTCCAGTGGTTTAATCGCCAACTCCACCGGAAGCTCTCGATGGGGTCCTGCCCCCGCAATCCTGCCGTCCCTCTCCGATGGGAAATGGCACATTCATTTTCGGGGAGCTGTTTATTTCTGCGAGGGAAACAGCACGGCCTCGCTGAAAGAGAACGGGCCTGAGAGTCAGAGGACCCGGGTTCTGATCCCGGCCAAGTCACTTCTCTGTGCCTCGGTTCCCTCGTCTGAAAGATGGCGATGAAGATTCTGAGCCCCAAGGGGATCTGAACTGTGTCCGACCCGATCAGCCGGTGTCCACCCCAGCGCTCAGTACAGCGCTTAGCACAGAGTGAGCACTTGACAAATACCACTACACTATTAAACTATGAATTATGATTGGATCAGAAGCGGGCGCACGCTGAAATTCCGCTCCAGACACACTTTGAACAACTCCTAAGACAGAGAGGTTGTATTCTGGAAGGGCTCCCCCCTAAAGAAAACTTGGGTCGAAGAGCTCTCGGAATCCAACGCTCCACGTGACCGACGGTTTCCTCCAACACCACATCACGCTACATCCCAAAAGCCTCAAGAAGTTGGCAGAACATCCTCTGATTCCCTAAGGGTGTTCTCGTCAAAACGTACCGTGAAAACACAAGCTCTGGCAGAACTTTATATGCAGTAAAATGACTTCAACTAGTTTCCCCTTCAAGACTGTAGTCTCCCAGTGGGGAGGGAACGTGTCTACCAACTCCGCTGCAGCGCACTCTCCCACGCGCCTTGTGCCACGCTCTCAACAAGGTAAGCGCTCAACTAATACCGACGACTGATTTCCGACGTCATCCCCAATCGACATCGTCCAGCGGGCCCCCGTGGGTTCATCTGCAGACTGACCGGGTCAGTTGGGTGATCCTTTCCGACCTCCAGGGTCCATTCCCCGTAGAGGTTATCCGTCTCCGACCGCTCGATCGCCGGCAGAAGTTGGCTCTCTATCCCGCTCGCTGAATCATCAAGAAACCAACCAGTCTTAGAAACTCTGATTTTTTTTTCCCCTCCAATTGCCAGTGGTTTTTATAAATTCGTGGGCAAGCTGAAAATGAAGCGAGTGGAAACGCTTATGCGAACTGCACACTCTGAGGGCACTCGGTGGAAGACATTAAAATCCATTCAATGTGACGGAACGGAATGGATGCGATGCCTTCCTTCCACCTTGGTTTCCTCTTCCCCTCCTTCCTCTTCATTCATTCAGTCGTATTCATTGAGCACTTACTGTGTGCAGAGCACTGTACTAAGCGCTTGGAAAGTACAAAGAAGCAACGTGGCTCAGTGGAAAGAGCCTGGGCTTCGGAGTCGGAGGTCATGGGTTCGACTCCCGGCTCTGCCACTTGTCAGCTGGGTGACTGTGGGCGAGTCGCTTCACTTCTCTGTGCCTCAATTCCCTCATCTGTAAAATGGGGATTAACTGGGAGCCTCACGTGGGACGACCTGATTACCCTGTATCTACCCCAGGGCTTAGAACAGTGCTCTGCACATAGTAAGCGCTTAACAAATACCAACATTATCATTATTATTATTATCACAATTCAGCAATAAAGAGAGACAATCCCATTGCCATCCCCCTGTCACATCTCTTAGCAAACTGTCTTACTGTTGCTGCTTCAAACCCAGCTCCCTAAGGACACATTCTCTCTCATCCCCTCACCACCTTATTCCAACTCTTCCTTGGCCCTACCCCACCACCCTGAAAAGGGAGGAGGAAAAGAAAAATGGGCAACAACAGGAGGGGCAGAGAGGACAATATGTACATATTCATTATTCTATTTATTTTATTAATGATGCGTATGTATCTATAAATCTATTTATTTACTTTGATGCTTGCTCTCTTTTGTTGTCTGTCTCCCCCCTTCTAGACAGTGAGCCCGTCGTTGGGTAGGGATCGTCTCCATCTGTTGCCGAACTGTACTTTCCAAGAGCTTAGTACGGTGCTCTGCACACACTAATCGCTCAGGAAATACGACTGAATGACAGAGGAAATACAAAAGGTGTTGGGGACGGAGGAGAAGGAAAGGTAGAAAGGCTCCATTGCACTGGAAAGTCTGGCTGGGGTCGATTTTGTTTTGTTTTGTCTTGCATAACCCAACGGGGTCACCCTCACTCTGCCCTACCTTTAACCTTCACGCACTCGAGACCATCTCTTCGGACTCGATCCCACCTCACGAACTCGCCTCAGTGCTAGATCGTGTCAGGGTCCGGAGAACCTTCTAATCGTTGAAGAGGTCCTTCCCCTGGGGAGAAGGAGAGAGCTCCCAAACAAATGTCCATTTCGCCCCTTCTTACCCACTTCACCTTGAACAATCTCAGAATCGGTGAAGGCCCCACCCTTCGGCAATCGTGTGCTCCTTAAGCTGTTCGCCAAATACCGAGCTTTAGCCACCGTGCCTTTTTCCGTGGCATTATCGGCCAACTGTGGCTTTACTATTATAACCGAGGGCCAGACGCCGAGGCCTTGCCAGGGTCGGGAAAGAGCCACGAAGCCGTCTCCTATTGTAAATGACCATCGCCGATCTTCTGGCCTGCCCAAAGTCTGAAATGGAATTGTGTTAAACTAAAGATGCAGAGTGTGCAAACGACGGGAAAGGAGATGGAGAAACGAGATGCTCCTTGTTAATCATTTTTAAAGACACTTTAAAACATCTTCTAAAGGCAAAGAGGCTTCCACTGAAAATCGATTCAGTTCTCAGTGTCTATGCCTTCCCGTAAGCCCAGGCGAAATACTATTCACTTTGTAAGTTGCCGTATAGGTCAAACGACAGCTCTCTAAAAAAGCCTGGCTAAAATGCCAGTTTTAAAACTACCCAGTTCGCCTCAGAATCCAAGCAACATAAAACGCACCCTTAGAATAAAATCACACTGGTGGGGCAGAGATTTTCTCCTGAAAGCTGGCATACGATTAGATTCCTCTCTCTTGCGGTGCAAACCCGCAAAAGAGCCATTGAAGTTAATGGGCAGTTGAGATTTCTTTTCTCTGTCTGTATATTATTACTTTTTGTCTGTCTCTCCGGCTACAGTGTCTTCTATCAAGCAATCACTAGGGTTTGCTGAGCACCTACTCTGTGCAGAGCACTCTACTAAGCGTTTGAGAGAGCGCAATGGAGTGGGACGACGTGACCCTGGCCCTCAAGGAGGTCACGGCCAAGTAGGAGAGACAGACACCGAAATGAATTCAAGGCAGGAGGAAACGGCAGAGTTTAAAGTAAGTTTATGTGGAGTTTGGTGGCAATATGTCCCAGAGTGCTTCCACTTCTACTGTACTCTACCAAGGGCTTAGTACCACGCTCTGAACGTGGTATGTGCTCAGTAGGGGATAAACTGATATGATTTGTCTTGTTTTTTTAAATGGTATTTGTCAAGCACTTACTACGTGCCAGGCCCTGTACTAAATGCTGGGGTAGATACTAGTTAATCAGGTCGGGCAAAGTCCCGTCTCACCCGGGGCTCACGGTCTCAAGCCCCATTTTACAGATGAGGTAACCGAAGCCCAGAGAAGCGAAGTGACTTGCCCAAGATCACCCAGCGGATAAGTGGCGGAGACGGGATTAGAACCCAGGGCCTCCTGATTCCCAGGCCCGGGTTCTATCCACGGGGCCGTGCAGGTTTCCGCTTCAGAGACGCTACTGAGTTCACGGACCCGATCCAGAACACTTTTCCCTAAGCTTCTGGAGACTGTGACTTCAAAGACGGTTGCGTTTACCGCTCCAGAGGGAAGGGTCGGGATCACGTCTACTCGCCGTTGCGTCGTCGCAGTGCTTTAGTACAGTCCGGGAACACGTCTGTCGCCTCTGTTTGGGTTTTTTTAATGGTATCGGTTAAGCGTTGACTATGTGTCGGGCGCTCTGCTCAGGGCCGGGGTAGATACAAGCTAATCAGGTTGGACACCGTCTTAATCCCCATTTTACAGATGAGAGAAGCGAAGTCACTTGCCCAAAGTCACCCAGCAGACAAGAGGGAGGATCGGGGATCAGAACCCGGGTCCTCTAACTCCCCGGCCATGCTGCTTCTGTTATATTGTGCTCTCCCAGGTGCTCAGTACAGTGCTCCGCACACAGTTAACATTCAATAAATACCACTGAGTGATTCTTCCGTGCAGAGTGAGCGTTCAACCAACGCTACCGATCGATGGACTGACTGAAGAGAGAGTACGAGTGCTGCCGTGCGAGCCACTAACGCTCTAATCGATTCCTCCCCGGGGTCTTGGGTCCCGAAGGCTCCGGTCCCTCGAGGCGCCTCCGCCATTCCTGAGGAGAGCCCATCATCATCGTGGCAAGTAAGACGGAGGGAAGCAGCGCGGCCTGACGGACAGAGGACGGGCCCGGGAGTCGGAAGGGACTGGGTTCCGATCCCGGATCTGTGGCTTGTCTGCTGGGGGAACCTGGGCAAGTCGCTTCACTTCTCTGGGCCCGTTACCTCCTCCGTCAAATGGGGACTGAAACCGTGAGCCCCATGTGGGACAGGGACTGGGGCCAACCTGACTAGCTTGGATGACTCCAGGGCCTGGCACGTAGTCGGCGCTTAACAAATACCGTTGCAAAAAAAAGCAAGTTAATCGCCTCCTCCTGGAACATATGAAACTAGCAAACTCCGGCACTTCCCTTGGTCCTAGGGGACCCGCAACTCAAGTCACACGAGAGTCGTTATCCTCAAAAACAGGAGTTATAAAACTCCGTGTCTGTGGCCACGCGGCCAAGTGAGGGATAATCTGAGTGTGGCAGAACAAAGGGGAGTTGTGGCCGGTAATTATGTTTACTGCAATTGTTCTGAAAGGAAAGATGGAAAAATCAGAGACGCTGGCCTAAGTCATGTTTGCCTCAGATAACAATTAGGCACCAGAAGACTGGAAGGCAGGAAGTTAGCGAGGTCTCCACACTGCCTCTGGGCAAACCCACACCAAGGAAATCTGAGTTCTTCATCTACCATAAATGATTTTCCTAACACTGGCCTTCCCGGTTTCTGAAATATGATTCGCAGGCTCCTTTGGTTGGAAATGAATAGTCGGAAAATATGTGTTTTCCCAAACCCACCAGGCTAGTCGGTAGGCTTGATCTAGTTCGTTTGGCTGACCGCTTATATGGTTATAAACACTTCCAATTGTCTGCTATGACTTATCGGGTGCCTTTAGACCTCCTCTGAATGATAATTGTGGCGTACGTCCTCACTGGGAAAAAGGAGTTATCGGGGGTTTTGATTTTTCTTTTTCCAATACGCTAGGGTAATTCTTTCCTACGTGTCATCGAAAGGGAAGACACCGTATAATCACGCAACAAAATAATGCCTTCGAATAAACGCGGTGAGCTGAATTCACCGGTCGGTAAGGAGAAATGAGGCTCCTCCTCTCCCCGCCCGGGGAGTCGGCCTCTCCACCACGCTCCCTTCCAGGTGAAGATGAGGAACGGCCGCAGGATTCCGTCACCTCCGTGGCGGCGGCTCCGGGCGAGGACCCGGAAGGCCAGAGGTGGGGTGGGCCGGAGACGGGAGCGTAGGGAAATCTACGGATACTCGGTTCCGCCCCGGTGCGGGTTTACACTCCGTGTTTCGGCTCAAGTGTCGTTAGGGGCTATCCGTCAAAGAACCCGTGCCTGGGTGAATACAGCGGGGAGCTGTTTCGGAAGGAACCGTCCGGGGCAGGGCAGCAAAATCCCCCACTAGACTGCAAGCCCCTTCGGCACCTCCGCACCCAGTAAACGCTCAAAACATACCACCGACCGATTGGGGTACGTCGGGACGTCAGCGGAACGGGCGAGCTCTAGAGTGGCTTTTCCCAACGTGGGGCTTGGCAAGAAAAAGAGGCCCCGCGTTACAGGCCAACTTAGTGACCAAACTCCTTCTTCCACAAAGAAGCCGTTCCATTCCTCACTTCAGAAAGCGTGCTTCTAATTAGTGCGCGAAACACGCTCTGAGCCAGCTACTGTTTCTGCATGGCGCTTTCTCAGATGCAACCGTTCACTGAACTTCTATTTTTAATTTCCTAAGGAGACTCCGATTTGTGCAGCACGTATTCTTAGGGGTAGGGTTTGAACAAGGCTCGATTTTCACACGGTCGATGAAATGGGGGAAGAATTATATCCCCAGCTTTCCTGGGATATTTTACCGTCGCAGTCCAAACCTCAATTACGCTGACTCGTAGGATGTGTTTGGCTACGGTCCACAGATGGAAAGCGATGGTTTCTTGAAATGTGTCAAACCCACAGGGAACAGTCTTTACATCGAACTACGTGTACGAACGGCCCCTTCCTATTTCAGAAGAACCGCCATCACGTAGGCCGAGAGCAGAGCTGAGCTCGGTGTCTGGTTACTCCGCTCGATATCTGGATTGAACCAAAGTCACGGTCGGGTCTTAAGCATGTCTTTGTACCCCGAGTTATTAAACCACTAATTTCAAGAGGCTCTACGTCCCTGAGGCGTAGACCCTGAGCTCGTTTCACAGCATTCAAACCTGCTCCCGTCGGACGGCGGCATCGGCTGGCCGAACGGGACGGTCTGCAGGTCGCGATCCAAGTGGAAAACCCGACCCACCGTCGTTTGAGTAGGCTTTCTGTGGGGAGGGCACATGTCATTTCTTTGGTTTGCACTTCCCAAGTGCTCGGTACAGTGGCCTGCACTACGTGGATGCTCAATACATGCTAATAACACTTCGCCCTCTCCCGCTCTCTCTTCTTCTCTCCTGATTTCCTCGTACCGGTTCTCCCTCCCATTTAGACCGCGAACCCGCAGCGACCTCGTTAACCTGTAACCAGGCCGGCGCTCAGAACGATTCTTGACACACCGTAAGCGCTTAACACATACCATAACTATAGTAACTGTTAACTACCAACCCCAGCACTTAGGACAGTGCTTGGTACAAAGCAGGCAACCTAAGCGCCTTATGAGTACCACAACTGTATGAAAAGACTTCCCAAAACCCCAGTCATTTTCTCCAAACTAGTTCAGGCCTGGGTTTTCCGAATTCTTTGTGTTCTGCTTAGAAAATCTCCCAGATTAAGCTCCCTCTATTTGCGCTTAGACAGTATCTAATGATTTTTCAAAGGTCTTCTGATCATTTAAACTGCTGATAACGAGAGTTCCTGATGAGCGGTACTTTCTGCGAATGTCAGAGAGGAGGGAGGTGGGTCAGACATGTGGGTGGTGGGACACGGTGACTGTAAGTGCGATTACCCTGTATCTTCCCCAGCGCTTAGAACAGTGCTCTGCACATAGTAAGCGCTTAACAAATACCATTATTATTGTTAATATACATTTAAACAATCCCTAAATGTGATTTTGGAAGCAGCAGAGTTTCATTCATCTCCCATTCGAGGGCATTCACTGGCATTTACGGTGATGACCGACTCTCGCCAATAATCCCTTCATAAATCTCAATCTTCCACGACACTGATTCTGGGATTTGTCTTCAATCGGTGCTATTTACTGAACACTCGTCATGTGCAGAGCACTGTACTGCGTAATAAGAATAACGTTGGTATTTAAGCGCTTACTATGTGCAGAGCACTGTTCTAAGCGCTGGGGGAGATACAGGGTAATCAGGTGATCCCACGTGAGGCTCACAGTTAATCCCCATTTTACAGATGAGGGAACTGAGGCCCAGTGAAGTGAAGTGACTTGCCCACGGTCACACAGCTGACAAGCGGCAGAGCCGGGATTCGATCCCATGACCCCTGACTCCCAAGCCCGGGATCTTTCCACTGAGCCACGCTGCTTCTCTGCGTACAGTGCGACCGAATTGGCAGCTACGTTCCCCGCCCACAACGTGCTGAGAGCCATCTTTCCCCTCATCCGTTGCAAATCCGTCCTGAATTTCCACACTGGCCCGACGAGACCACGGGTAACTTTCACCTTCGGGGCTCCTGTTTTTGAGTACGGGCCACATACGATTCCTGAAGACCCAAAGCGCTCTTCCCACCTTCAAAGCACACGCACCACCGGTACTGTTTTGGCTCTCCGAAGGTCAAGCCCGGCGCCTCCCGTCAGCCTCGACGTCCTCCTCTGGACCTCCCCGGGCCAGACGGAGGCAGGGAACGGCTTTCCGGTAAAATGCAGAAGCGGCAGACGGGCAGGACTGACATTATCCGGCCGCGGGACTGGACCGCCGTGGGGTTAACTGGGGTGTGGTTAAACTCCTCGGAAACACAACAGAGCCCTCCAAGACGTCGAAAACAACGGCTGGCTCTCGGGGCCCGTCCCGGTAGGAAGAAGGCTCCCGGTTCCCCGGCAGCGTTCCGGCCGCGGCACGCGGCGAAAACGCACGTCACGGCGAAACATGGCATCTCGTAACTACCCAAAACCAAACAGAGGCTTCCGCGTGCGAGAGAGACGGAAATGCGCTCCGCGATCTCTTTGTTCCTAACAGGCCAGACCGGATCTCTTCAGAATCGGTCACCACCTCCGCCACTGTCACCAGATTAGCTAGGCCCGGTGACGTCACCGTTGTCACAGACCGACGCGTTGCGTTGCTTACAAGGCTCCGCAAAACGTTGGGCGAGGGGAACCTTCCCTCATTCACAATGACGAATGAGTCTCCCAGCTGAGACTCCGGGGAGGTAGGGCTGGCCATCAATAGTAAGCTCTCAGTAAATACTATTGAATGAATGAATGAATGAATGAATCCCTACCTCCCCCTCCAGACTCCCCCTCCAGACTGTAAGCTCGTCGCGGGCAGGGAACGTGCCCGCCGACTCTGTTGCATCGTCAGCGCTTGATACGGCGCTCTGCGCCCAGTAAGCCCTCGATAAACATGATGACTATGATGCTTTTCCTTAATGGCATCCGTTAAGCACCTATCAGGTGCCAGGCGCTGTCCTACGCGCTCGGGTCGATACAAACTAATCAGGGTGGACAGGGCCCGGGTCCCACGCGGGGCTTCAGGGTCTCGATCCTCATTTTACAGATGAGGTGCGTGAGGCCCAGAGAAGTGAAGCGACCCGCCCCAGATCACTTTTGCAAACAGGTGGCGGAGCCGGGATTAGGACCCGGGTCCCCCGACTCCCGGGTGTGGGCTCTCTCCACTAGCCCTGCTGCTTTTCACTCCCAACCAGCTGAGTTTCTGAAACCAGTGAGAAAGGTTTCGGACCCACACTCTTTCCACTGTAAAAATGATTCGGGGAAACGTTCATCAGGCTTGAGTCTTTCTGAAGGATGCGCCGGGCCATCGGTTAAATGCCAAACGCTCCCAAGTAACGTAACACGCGTGCTTTAGACCCTCAAGCCAAAGCGTTTGCCTGCTCCCAACCGAGTCCGTGTCGGTTTGTACATCCCAAGATTGGGGCAGTCTCTGGGGCAATCAAGAGGCCTTCCCAGACTGAGCTTCCCCATTTCCCTCTGCGGCCTCTCCGCCCCCCCTTCACCTCCCCTCAGCTAAGCCCCCTTTTCCCCCCTTTTCCCTCTGCTCCTCCCCCTCTCCCTTCCCCTCCCCTCAGCACTGTGCTCCTCCGCTCATTTGTATAGTTTTTATTACCCTATTTATTTTGTTAATGAGATGTCCATCCCCTTGATTCTATTCATTGCTATTGTTTTCGTCTCTCTGTCTCCCCCGATTAGACTGTAAGCCCGTCAGTGGACAGGGATTGTCTCTCTCCGTTGCCGAATTGTACATTCCAAGCGCTTAGTACAGCGTTCTGCACATAGCAAGCGCTCAATAAATACTACCGAATGAATGAATGGTCCCATCTGGGAGCGCTAGTTGTTGACATCTGTTTCATTTTAAATTTCTGCATCTTTCAGGCATTCTGAAGCCATTAGGAGAAATGATTAGATTTTTTGGCCGCTGTAACTGTACATGTAAAAAAAAGTTACCGTTTGGAAAGAAAGCTTCCAGGCCGTAGCTTCGCCCTAAAATCAAAAACGTTAAAGCTGTCATTACAGGCAATCTACTGAACCGTGTGACACGCAGAAGTCGGAGGAGTCAGCGTAACTCAGCCATCTTATGCCACTGATTCCAACAAGGGAAAAAGACTCCGCGAAAGGAGAATGTGCTTCACTCGATTCGAAATGTTCCACAGCCACTCTCTAGAACTGCTGAATTTTGTGAGCCAGGAAACCTTAGACGTCGTTCACCTCTGTCCTGGACCCTGTCCCTCGTAACCACCTCGGCGCAGACTACGGAAAAGTCTCTACGTCGAGTTGCTCCTGCTCCAACCGCCACCTGCCTGCTGTTCGACCTCGGTCAAGTCGCCTAACTTCCGTCGGCCTCCGTTTCCACATCTCTTTTAAAACGGCGTTAAATACCGGTTCTCCCTCCCCGGCCCACGGTGACCCCTATATGGGACAGGCATCGTACCTGCTCTATATAGACTGTAAGGGGTCCCTCCCCGGCCTGGGAGTCCAGAGGACCGGGGTTCTGATCCCGGCCCCGCCGCACGTCTGCTGTGTGACGTGTCACGCGACTTTTCCGGGGCTCAGTCACTTCATCTGTAAAAATGGGGATTAAGAGTGTGAGTCCCGTGCGGGACCGGGACTGTGTCCGACCTGATTGGCTTCTATCTACCCCAGCGCTTAGAACGGTGCTTGGCACTTAGGAAGGGCTTGACAAGGACCGTAATTGATATTACTATTGTTGCGTGCACTGTGCTGCACTGATGCTTGGGAGAGTACAACATCTTAGTGCTGGTACACACAACGCTTACCCACAAGGAGCTGACCCTTTACAGGGGGAGGCAGACACTGAAATAAATTACAAATCGGGGGGAATGACGGAGTATAAGATTTGTACGTAAGTGCTGCGGGTGGCCGAGTATCCCAGGAGGAGTGAGGAGAACGGAGGGTGGCTTTTCAAGGCACAACAACACGCTGAATCTGTAGCACTGAACTAGCACGAGTCTCCTCAGCATCAGCTTCAAAGAAGCGGCGTGGCTCAGGGGAAATAGCCCGGGCTTGGGAGTCAGAGGTCACGGGTTCGAATCCCAGCACTGTCCCTTGGCAGCTGCGGGACGGTGGGCGGATCGCTTCATTTCTCTGGGCCTCAGTTTCCTCAGCTGGAAAATGGGGATTAACTGTGAGTCTCACGTGGGACAGCCTGATGACTCTGTATCTCCCCCAACGTTGAGAACAGTGCTCTGCACACAGTGAGCGCTTAACGAATACCAACATTATTATTATGATCAAAGCACTCAATTACCTCGCTCCCTCCTGCCTCGCCTCACTGATTTCCTACTTCAACCCAGCCTGCGTGCTCTGTTCCTCTATTGCCAGCCTACTCACTTCACCTCTCTCTCTCTCTCTCATCTGTCTCGCCTCCGACCTCTCGCCCACGTCCTGCCTCTGGCCTGAAACACCCACCCTCTGTATACGGTAAGTGCTCAATAAAAACGACCGACCGACGTGCAGTATTTTGCAGAAGACAACCTAGAATATCCGCAGGTAGTGAGGGAAGCTTCCAGTTTTGCTTTCCTCTGTGCTTGGGTACAAAATCTTCCCAGATTTCACAACCAGGGAATGCGGTTATGATGTCTCCTGTATTTACCAGAGTGGACTCTCTGTACTTATGATCTGTCTGCGTATACAGGAAGCGCAGGAAACCATGTCCGAATCAAAAACCGTATCCCCCAGAGAGATGACGAAGACGGTGTCTTCATCAAGGCGGCATGAAGTAACGCCCCACGGGACCGCTCCTGGGTCTACCAAACCTTCAGAACCCATTTCGAATCGAAAATCTGAATTCAGAACCGGCTGGGTCACCGCAGCTGCCCACGGAAAAGTAGGCGGTCGCGATACGGATTTCCTTCTCGCAGATGTCCAGGCCGCTGAAATCAAAGCAATTTCGGGTTAGTCTTTTCAACGGCTTATCATTTCCTGCGACGACTCCCAGGCGAAAGAGAACAAATCTGCTCTCCCCAGCTTCTAACCCTCGAACCGGGAGACCCGTTCTGAGGCCGGTCTGAGGTGACGATCGCCGTGCAGTTGGAAGGCTGACATTATTCCAAAGAGAAATTCATATTTTTTTCAGGGAGCATCCAAGATTTATCTTCAATTTGCTGGTGTTCCGACTCGATCCGTGACAGCGGTCGTTACAGCGAAACCGCTGAAGCGCGGGGCTAAGTCTCTATCGATTGATCACTAGAAGCGGGGGTCGGAAGAGGCGGAAAGGGATTCCGGAGCAGTTACGGCAGCCCGGTCCTAAAAACTGGGAGCAGCAACTGCACTGTGGATCAAATTCCTCTTTGGAGCCCAATTATGACCTCTATCCCATTCCCTCTGTCAACCCCCCGCCCCGAGAAGGACGATCAGCCCGGCAACACAGAAAGGTTGCCAGAGTCCGATCTAGACGAACGATCCGGATAATTCAAGCAAAGAAGGATTTTCCCCTGCATCACCCAAACCGGCTGCTTACACGTATTCCAATTCACTGGATGACTATTGCCGTGGCGGATTAGCCGAACGGCCAAGCTACGCAATTCTGACCTCGGGTTTACCCTGCGGCTCCAAGCGCTCTCTTGCAACCCTACCTTAAGGCAAAAGATTTGGTTTTTTGGTTTTTTCAGGCTATCAGTAAATCATACCGGGCAGCACGCTGAGACAGCACGGCCCCAGAAAACGCGTCGAGACAACCTGGAAGCTTTTGATTCTCAATTCGCCGTAGATCCACTGTCACAGTCCATTGGCTTGACAGTGTTTCTCAGAAATAGGCCGTGTGTTCCTTCTCTGAATCTAGTATTGCTTAAGGTCCCGTCAGACTCTTGGCTCTAAACACGGGTCTCCTGGGTTTGTCAGTTTCCTAGTAAAGGACGCGGTGAAGAAATACTGGAAAACCAGAAGAGAAGCTCTGAAATTATTCCATTCCCTTTGGCTTTCAGATGGGCCAAACCCACCAGCCTTTCACTTCATTTCGCTCGAGGCAGCAGAGAAAGATAATCTGCACGGAAACAGGATCGGGCCCTTCTCCCCAGCAGATAATACGGAAGAGCAGGGAAGGCCCATTAGATAGCGAGAGGGGATGAGCACAGTGACGATGTGAAACCGCTTCCAAGTTTCAGAAGCTGATCCTAATTAATCCCTAACAACTAGGCTGCAGTCTTTGCACATGAACCGCCGCTCGGACCCAGAATGATGGGCATTGTTTTATGTCCTTCCCTCTTTTCTCCTTTTGAAAGAATCTCTACTTCTCTTTCTATTGGAAAGGTTCCTATCTGTCCATCAGGACTTCGAGTGGGTAATCTCGCTGGAGGGTAGATTAGAGAAAGCTAGATTATTCTCCTAGCTCCGATCCTAACTGGATTCGGAGTGAAAAGGCAACGTCAAAAATAAATCCACCCCGATGGAAAACATCACGGGGCCTCCGGCAAAAGAAAAAAAAATTTTTCCCTCAAAATGTGTATATTATGGCAGTAACCATAATTAGGCACACATGTCGACCTGTCTTGAGACAATACATATTTTCCATATCGCGCAGCGACGCAACAAGACTGTTCATAAACGGGGCCAGATTTAAAGTTCAGAAGTTTCACCACGTCTCCTCGGGATAGGTCCACCTGGGTAGGGGGTAAATGCCGCCGCCTTACGGTTTTACTCTTCGGAGACCTCCGACATGATTCCCCTAGAAATATTTTCCAACACAGTAATTATAGCGCTATTTCCCTCATGACGACAGGTCAGTCATCTGTTCTGAATTACGTTAACGGCCTCTTCATCATCCTCATCGAGAGCGCTTAATGAGCGCCCACTGAACCAGGTGCTTGGGAACAAACAACAGGGGTAAAACCCTCTAGGGGCTTCCCGTCTAATGGGCATGTTCACCGAAGGCGCTTAATCATAACCTGTCCGCTGACGTATACTCTTTTTTTCCCCAGTTTCGGTGCTCCTAAGTGCTTTCAACAACTCCTTCATTCATTCAATAGTATTTATTGAGCGCTTACTAGGCGCAGAGCACCGTACTAAGCGCTCGGAATGGACAATTCGGCAACAGATAGAGACGGGCTCACGGTCTAATCGAGACTGAATCTTGGTGGTGGGAGAAAATGGGGCTTGAAACAAAGTGGGCATGAGAAATCCAAAGCCGGACAAACCACAGCACAACTGCAGGCTCCAAGAGAGCCGGCAGACGAACCTCACGGTCAGAAGGTGTTCATGCATTCGATAGTAGTTATCGAGCCCTTACTATGTGCAGAGCACTGTACTAAGCGCTCGGAACGGACAATTCGGCAACAGAGAGAGACCGTCCCTGCCCAATGACGGGCTCGCTAATGTCGCGTTCCGAGTCCGATCCCTAAAGCGGCAGCTGTTGTCTGGATCGCGTGGCTGGCTTCCCTGGGCTTCCGGGATTGGAGAAAGCAAGGAAGCAGTGGTTGTTTTTCCCAGCTGAATCATCATCCCACCAGCTATAATAATAGTTATAATCATCATCCTAATAATAGCAATATTATTTTCTAAGCACTAGCTATGTGGCCAGCACTCTGCCGACCGCTGGGGCACAAACAAAATAATCAGAACCAACCCAGTCCCCGTCCCACAGAGCGCTCGCGGTCTACGGGGGACGGAGAACGTGTATTGTAGCCCCATTTTTTAGGTGAGAAAACAGAGGCGCAGAGAGGTTCAGTGACTTGCCCGAGGTCACAAGGCAGGCAGGTGGAGGATCCGGGACTAGAGACCCCGGCTCCTGATCGCCAGCCCCATGCTCCTTCCACTAAGCCACGCTTCTCGACTCCAAACGGCATGGCTCAGTGGAAAGAGTCCGGGCTTGGGAGTCGGGGGTCATGAGTTCGAATGCAGGCTCTGCCACTTGTCAGCTGTGTGACTGTGGGTAAGTCACTTAACTTCTCTGTGCCTCAGTGACCTCGGCTGGAAAATGGGGAATAAGACTGTGAGTCTCACGTGGGGCAATCTGATGACCCTGTAGCTACCCCAGCGCTTAGAACAGTGCTCTGCACAAAGTAAGCGCTTAAATACCAACATTATTATTATTATCATCTAGACAAGACAAGCACTCCATAAGACAGGAGGCCCCACGGGTACTCGACAGGCAAGGGTGGAGAGGCTTTCCGGCCCTTTCATACAAATGAGAAGCACTACATCTCACCTGTCGCATTATTATGGTCATATTATTATTATTATTATTATTATTAAGGTTACATCCCTTCCAAGAGGCCTCCTCTTTTCCGGCTGGGTCGCCTGCGGATTTGGATCCGCACCCTCTGGACATCTGGTATTCACTCAACCCTCATTAGGGAAGCAGCGCGGCTCAGTGGCAAGAGACCGGGCTGGGGAGTCGGAGGTCATGGGTTCGAATCCCGGCTCAGCCGCTTGTCAGCTGTGTGACCGTGGGCGAGTCACTTCACTTCTCTGGGCCTCAGTTACCCCATCTGTAAAACGGGGATGAAGACGGTGAGCCCCACTTGGGACAACCTGATCACCTTGTATCCTCTCCGGCGCTTAGAACAGTGCTTTGCACATAGTAAGCGCTTAACCAATGCCATCACTTATTTTATTTATAAGCCCCAAAGCGCCTCCGTCCATATCTGTAATTTATTTATATAGCTGTCTCCCCCCCTAAGGTCGCCGTGGGCGACGGATGTGTCTATCAGCTCTGTCGTACGCTCCCAAGCGCTTACTCCAGTGCTCTGAACACAGTAAGCGTTCGCTAAGCGCCATTCATCGATCGTCCGATCGGAGACCACATCTCGGTGGGGGCCGGTTAGAGATCGATTTTGTTCCCACTGCCATCGTCTCCAGCTCAGCCATTTCCGCCACTCCCACAAACCGGGAGACGGGCGACACCGATAACTAATAGCGACGCCGTCCGTACAATGCCCGGAACACAGTATGCGCTTAACGAACACCATTAAATAAAAGCCACTTCTCAACGAACCGGTAGGCGCCACATTCCGGTAAGAGTCGATACGATCCGTCCCCTTGAAAATCTTTCCAGGTCGGGGCCGTTAAAGGACCCCGGAATCATATCTGAGTCCAGCTCGGATGTTTGCTTGCCTTCGTATTCGCAGTTCATTTCTAAATCTTTACAGCTCTGGGGTGAAATGATGCCGCTACGTGGTAATGATAGTAACCAATGGAAAAATCCTCTTTTGAAGACGTGTGTACGGAAGGGCGGAAACCTCATGCCTTCACATCTCCGGAACGTGGGCGCGAGCTATACGCCGGAGAATGTGAACTCTGCCCCTTTCCTGGTGACTTCACGTGACCTCGAGAAACAGTTGTAAAAGAGGCCGGTCTCCAGAAGGCGGGAGGGAGCCCAAAGTGCACTGAACTATGGGCAAACTGTTTCAAACCCATCCGAGCAAAGCCCGCGCGCTTCTGTTGGGAGTTCCGTTTGCATTCCAGCCACTGCGCAAGGACAGTGTGCTCGCATCAGCTGGGTGAAGAGCGACGGGTGAACTCATCTCATTTTTGAGGGAAGATGTTCTGAACTCAGAAAGAAGCTTAACTCGGTTGTTTTCAGAGCCAGTTTTTCAGTCAGCTAGGAGGGCTTCTACAGGAGAGGATTCTCCGCTCCCTTACTCTCCGCCGCCCTGGTCTCCTGCAGACTCGACCGACGCGCAGCCTAAGGCTTCCAGGCAAACCGACGGCCCACGACAGTGCCGTGTGGAGCGGTGGGGTGAAAGGAGAAGCCAAGTCAGAGATCTAAACAATGTGCCACAGCTGGCCATCTCCAAAAAGCTCCGCTAATTCGGAATGTGCTCACGTGGCACTCCGAACTTATTCGGATTATTATGGTATTTCTTAATAATAACGTTGGTATTCGTTAAGGGCTATGTGCAGAGCACTGTTCTAAGCGCTGGGGTAGATACAGGGTAATCAGGTTGTCCCGCGTGAGGCTCACGGTTAATCCCCATTTGACAGATGAGGGAACTGAGGCACAGAGAAGTGAAGTGACTTGCCCACAGTCACACAGCTGACAAGCGGCAGAGCTGGGATTGAGCGCTTACTGCGCGACAAAGCACCGTTCTAAGCTCCGGAGCAGATACGGGGGAATCGAATCAATCACCGAGCTCATCCGAAAGAACAGCTCACCCGTATATCAACGGCCCGGCCCTCCGCCTGCGTGTAGAACAAATCGTCGTCGTCGACGGTATTTACCGAGTGCTTACTATGTGCAGGGCACTGTACACAGCACTTGGGAGAGTACAATACAAGAATTGGTAGACACGGTCTCCGCTCACAACGAGCTTAGAGCGGGAGACAAACGTTAATAGAAATCAATACTTTAGAGATACCTAAGTAAATGCTGTGGGGCAAATATCAAATCCCCCAAATTCACATTTCCAAGTGTGTGGACTGGTCATATCAGAACCTTCGAGCCCGGAGGTTTTCCTAAAGAGAAATACGAAGATATCCGCTCCGCTCTATAAAAACCGCTTGATGTCCTAGGCCTCGTTGCTCGGCCAAGGCTCTCTCAGTCTCCATGAAGGGTAAGGTCCCGACTGGCACATATTCCTTTACTGGGAAATCCCAGCAAGAATTCTTACTAGCTGGGCAAGCGCAGGGATGAGGGTCTTACAGACAAAAGCTTCTCAACTCGGGGATTCCGATGACTGTGATATTTAAGCGCTAACCTCGTACCAGGTACTCAACGAGGCACTGGGGCAGATGGAGGCTGATCGGGTCGGACCCCACTCCTGACCCACGGGGGGCTCACAATCTAAGTGGGAGAGAGAACGGGTATCCAATCTCCACTTTACAGACGAGGAGACGGGCACAGAGAAATGATGTGACTTGCCCAAGGTCACTCAGGGGGCAAGTGGCGAAGGCAGGATTAGAACAAAGGTGGCCTGACTCTCAGGTCCGTGCTCCTTCCACCAGGCGACCCAACTCCCTAAACTTTCGGCTCCTCACTTGGCGCTCTTAGCAATTAAGCCAACCGGAGGCAGTCCAGACCGATCCCGAATAATCCATCGCAAGTCCTCGCCCACCAGGATTCTCCCCCTCTTCTCCTTTGATCCTAATTCCACCAAAGCCGACTTCCTTTCATTTTTGTTTTGTGGTTAGGGTCCCCATGGAAACAAAAGCATGGGATGCCCGCACAGACACAACTGCCATCCAAAGAGAGACTTGAGGGTCTTCAGTTTTGAGTCGGCGGTTGCATCGGGAGAGCCGGAGAGAAGCCGGTGGATAGAGCATGGGCCCGGGGGTCAGGAGGGCCTGGGCTCTAATCCCGGCTCCGCTGCTTATCTACTGCGTGACCTCGGCCAAGTCACTTCACCTCTCTGGGCTTGAGCTACCTTACCTGTATAACAGCGATAAGACTTGTGAGCCCCATGTGAGACAGGGACTGTAGCCAACCTTGTACCTAGCCCAGCGCTTAGTACGATGCCTGGCACACAGTAAGCCCTTAACAAATACCATTAAAAAAAATCCACTTCGCAACAAACCAGTAGGAGCTGTATTCCAGTTAAGCCCCTGCTGGAGCTCTCTCTTTCTCTTCAGAGCTCTTAAAAGAGGCCAGAGCATCTTTCCAGTTTCACTTCCCAGTAATTTTACTGCCTCCTGAATGAGTTATTCCTGGGTAGGAAAGGGGGGGTAGCTTTACTCAAGCCAGAAATCAGATGGATCTGGCCATGGGATCCTTATTCCAGAGCTTTACTATCTCTCAGAAAATGGCACCTCATTAAAGATTGGGGGGGGGGGGGGGTAAAAAAAAACCAAAAAACAACGAACTACAGTTTCAGAACTCTTGAATTCAAGTCCTCCCTCTGGGCAGGTACGAGAAACACCGATTAGTGGGATGGCTCATTCATTCAATAGTATTTTTTGAGCGCTTACTATGTGCAGAGCACTGTACTAAGCACTTGGAATGGACAACTCGGCACCAGACGGAGACGATCCCTGCCCAGCGACGGGCTTACAGTCTAGTCGGCTCATATTTATCTGTTTTGATTTGTTTCTCCTTTTGAAGCCCCAAGAGGATTGTTCTCAGTGGGCCTCCTCAAATCCACATTGCTTCATGGGTAATTAAAGCCAATTCTTTGAGAATATGCACATCACCGAGTCTCTTTACCATCATTTCTCAGCCATTTACCTTCTACCGTTCTCCGATGTCTCTTCTGAACTGTCTCTCCGGCATGTTATTTAATAATGTTGGCATTTGTTAAGCGCTTACTATGTGCGAAGCACCGTTCTAAGCGCTGGAGGGATACAAGGCCATCGGGTTGTCCCACGTGGGGCTCACAGTCTTCATCCCCATTTTGCAGAGGAGGGAACTGAGGCACAAGTTAAGTGACCTGCCCAAAGTCACACAGCTGACAAGCGGCAGAGCCGAGATTCGAACCCATGATCTCTGACTCCCAAGCGTGTGCTCTTTCCACCGAGCCACATTGCTTCGCTTAGTTAAGTAAATCATTACTTAATGATTCCATATTCAATCTTCCACTTCTTGGAAAAAGTGAAGTCCAGGGCTCTGTTACATTAGCCGGGGCGGCCAAGATAATAGGGGGTAGTAAGTGCCTTCTAAACATCAATACATTAGTCCATTCACAGACTGAGAAAAAAGCCATCTTGGGTGCCCCGAGAATTCAAAGGCGACCACCTCATCGCTCGAACGCGAGGATAGAAGAATGCTCGTATCATCATCATTTCGCAGGGCCCTGAGTTAAGACTATTAGGTCTCGTTCGCTGAGCCTACGTCACCCCTGGGCTATGAATGAATAACGGTGGTCTAGATTCTCATCTGTCTGAGACCAGAAGGCAGCAGAAACAACTCGGATACCCCTTCCAAGCCCCTCGGCCCCCAGTACCGAAGCGAGAGACACGATAAGCTCGGGCCATCGAAGAAGGACTGAGTAGCCCGATTCACCTCTCCAGATGTTTGGCGCGTCTTCCCGATGGCTCCAGTTTTCCAACGCCTTCCGTCGGCTCTCCCGGGACGTCCCCTTCGGACGCACGGGGTACATTTCTTCCGAATTCAAACCAAAGGACTCCCCTCGAGGAACAGTTTTTCAGGTTAAACAAGTATTTCTGGTGAAAAATAGCACATTTTTCCAGGAAGTCTGAAAATTCCCGCAGCTTAAAATTTCCGCTCCTCCTGTGTTCCGGTGAGTAATTACGGAGAAAAGATAAATTTACGCTGTGTAAGAGCAATTTTAACCGGATAACTGCAAGCTAAACTATAGGTTGGACGGGAGCAGTCTGCGGTCGTGAAGACGTTCGCTGTCGATACTCCCGAATATTTTTCAGCTATGAAATCTTCATGCGTTGCTTTAATCATCAATTTCACTGTTCCTTCCCCTTGCTACTGTTACTAAGTTTATTCTTAGTTCTGTCCTGCTCTCACTATTGGTGAGTGAATAATGACGTCTGCCTGCCTCCTAAGAGAAGCAGCGTGGCTCAGTGGCAAGAGCCCGGGCTTGGGAGGCAGAGGTCATGGGTTTGAATTCCGGCTCTGCCACTTGGCGGCAGCTGGGTGACTGTGGGCAAGTCACTTCACTTCTCTGGGCCTCAGTTACCTCATATGTCAAACGGGGATTAACTGCGAGCCGCACGTGGGACGACCTGATTACCCCGTATCTACCCCAGCGCTTAGAACAGTGCTCTGCGCATAGTGAGCGCTTAACAAATACCAACATTGTTATGAAAGAGCTACTTAGCACAGGGGTAGAATTTAAGTTATACAGTCCCTGCTCTACACGGTAACAATAACAACAATCATCATCATCATGGTCTTTGTTCAGTGCTACGTGCCAAGCACGGTTCTAAGCGCTGGGGGAGATACAAGGAGAGCAGGTTGGACACGGTCCCTGCCCCACACGGGGCTGACGATCCATCATATCGCCATTTTAGAGATGCAGAACCCGAGACCCAGAGAGTTGAAGTGACTTGCCCAAAGTCACAGCGGGCCCGCGGCAGAGCCAGGACTCAGGGTTCCCAGTTCCCGCTTCTCCTAGTAGGTCATGCAGCCTTTTAGAAAAGTCGAGCTTTTTTTCAGCCTAAGAATTGCTTTTAATCGTATACCACTCAGCTGCAGGTGACAAACTCTAGGAGAAATATTTTCAGGCTTCACCGTTCTCAAAAGGAGCCGACGGCACGTTGAAGCCAAACTTCTACCCCCCGCCTTTCAACTTCCGATTAGATACGGAATGCGGCCCCTTGAGATGTTTTTCAAATCCCACGTCTACAGTCGTCAAGGTTTTTTGGTAAGGGCGAAGACCTCACACGTCCATCTCTCACTTCCGGCTTTAGAAACAATTGAGTGCGGTGGAGAGTTCATCAAAATCAGCCCGCTACCCCTAACTCATCATCGTTCGGAATGACGATATGTGACATTTTCACAGAGCGCGGCATTCTTCTGCGTTAATGCCCCGCCATCCATCACTCGGCGACCTCGGTCACGAGGACAATAGGTGTGCTGTCTGGTACGGATGGGAAATTCTCCTACGGAATCTCATTCCCCGAATCACTTGGGCAATTTGGAAAGATTCTTCCTGAAACAACCGCAGTGCCTATGTGGATTTATTCAGATGAACCTATTAGCACGTGCCCTCGGGCTTAGGGTCCGAAAGCAATTACGCCAGGAGGAAAAGCGACGGCTGCGGAAACACGGCGGAGGAATCTTAATGAATAATTGAAAACCCGGCTTTCGGCCCACGTACCGTCCTCCCTCAGATTTAGGATTATGAACTGGGAACCTGACCGCCAATTATGTTGTATTCAACTCTCCCAAGTGCTTTGTACAGTGCTCTGCACGTAAGAAGTGCTCAACCAATAGGACTGACTCATGACTAATTCTTGTGGCCGACTTTCCTCCACATCATCTTGATGAACTGGCCGGATCGTACCACACTGAATGGAGAGCTCACTGTGGGAAGGGAACGTGTCTGTTTATTGTTGCGTTGTACTCTCTCAAGTGCTCGGTTCGCTGCTCTTCACACAGTAAGCGCTCGATAAATACGACCGAATGAATGAATGGATAACTGCACATTCTCTGCTTGGCTTGGATTGTGCAGACTTAGCCTTCTCTGACTCCGGGGGATTCTGTCGCCCAAGTGTACTTTCCAAGCGCTCAGCACAGTGCCCTGCACACAGTAAGCGCTCAATAAAGACGACTGAATGAACGAATGAATTCTTCAATACGCTCTTCCCCCTACTGTCTTTCCAAGTTGATCTCCTACTACAACCCGGCCCACACGCTTCGCTCCTCGAAAGCCAACCTACTCACTTTAACTAACTTGATCTCATCTCTCCCCCCGACCCTCTGCCCACCTCCTGGAACTCCCTCCCCTTTTATATCTGCCAAACCGCGCCCCCACCCCGGCAAACCTCAAAGCCCCTCCTAAAATCACATCTCCTCCAAGGAGCCTTCCTTGATTTAGCCCTTCTGTGCCAGCTGTGCACCGGAATCTCCCTTTAAGCACTTGATAGGCACCCCACAGCACTCAGGTACAGATCCGTAATTTATTTTAATGCCCGTCTCCCCCTCTAGACTCCACGTCCCTCCTGAGCGCGTATCTATCGGTCTGAATGGATCTCCAGCTCGTTATGGGCAGGGAGCCTTTCTGCCAATTCTGTTGTAGTGAGACCTCTCCCAAGGGCTTAGAACAGTGCTCTGCACATAGTAACAGCTCGATAAAAACCACCGAAAGGCAACCTTCTTCTCGCTCGTTTTCCCTCTCTGTAGTTCAGTTTCATGTCTGTCTTACCTCTGGACCGTCAACTCCCTGAAGGTTGTTTCTACCCACTCCGTTGCACTCACCCGAGTGCTGAGCACTGCATTTTGAGCGCTCAAAATATACCACTGATTGACCGATTGATGGAGGCACAATTAGGTGGTCAACTTGGGACGAGCAAAGAGCGTGCCCTGGGGAGGGAAGCGAGTCGGCGGGGAAAAAACCGAAGGACGGCCTTGAGGTCCAATCAGTCAACCGACGGGATTTACTGAGCGCCTGCCACGCTCCGGGCACTGTACTGAGCACTTGTACAGTTGGTAGACAGGTTTCCCTTTGCCTCGATCTCCTTCCTTCCAGAAGTCGGCTTAGCCGACTGAAGACATCGCGAGATCGTCCCGATTTTCTCTCCAGCTCAGGAGGCCGTTGCTTTGGCTCCTTTCTCTCTTTCACCTGGTGACCGTGTTTCGTTAGCTGGGAACAGAATGCCGGCCCCATAAGCAAGGGTTCAATTCGAAGTAGAAACTTCTGCGGTCCGCCCGAGTTCTGAAACTGGCAAGACGTATCCTCCCATCCACCCCTACGCTGCTACGCCGGGCGACGCTTTGAAATTTGGAAAACAAAGATGACGCAGATATTCAACTCACAGTTCTAAAGGAAACAGGGAGTTAAATCTTTAAGCAAAGCAGAACAGATACGTGAAATTTCCGTCAGGCCGAAGCCACGGAAGACATCCAAGGGATCGTGCTACCCATTTACCTATACATCCGTATGTCTGTGCGTGTTCAGAAAGTGGCGCAGCCTGACGACTTATTCCAAGATGCTGTTACTGACAGCGAGGTTACATCCAGGTATCCGGACGGGTTGTCGGTCTACCGCAAAGATTCAGAATAACTGGGTTCCAGTCGTAGGCTGCCCGGCGTGGGCTAATGTGGGAAAAGACAGGTATTTTTTGATGGTACTTGTTAAATGCTTACTATGTGCCAGGCACTGTTCTAAGCGCCGGGGTACAAATAAAGTAATCGGGTTGGACACGGTCCATGTCTCATATGGGCCTCCCAGTCTAAATCACCATTTGATGGATGAGATAACCGAGGCCCGGAGAAGTCACGCGACTCGCCCGAGGTCGCACGGCAAAGTGGTGGAGCCGGGATTAGCTCTAAGCACTAGGCCACGCCGCTTCTCTGTATCCCGTAATACGCCGCGGCCCCGTCCACCGACTCGCTCGTCGCCCTCCGAGCCCCTGCGGGAACACGCCCGGCAGGGAGGAGTGAGTGCGAGCGCAACTGTGCCAACCACCAACACTAAAAACCATTTCTTCGGGCAGACTCTTGTTCCCCAGGTCCCAGGATCTAGATCCATCCGTTGTTCCTGATCGGAGACTCTAGCCACACGTACGGATGAGGCTGCAAAAACCGATGCCGAATCAACACGCCCTCCCCCAACGCCCACGTGGCCGGGTGGGCCCTTGTTGAGCGGGTGGGCGGTGGGCGAGGGGAACTCTTTACGGGCGCGGCAGGGCGGGAACCATCGCAGGCGACGGCTCGACTGCCACGGCTGGCTACCGAGTCGTCAACCACAGAAACGGAGCCATTTCGGAACAATCGTTCCCTCCTAAAGACGAGGCTTCGGTGACAGGAGGACATGATAATAACAATGATAATGACGACGATGGCATCCGTTAAGCGCTTACTATGTGCAAAGCACTGTTCTAAGCGCTGGGGAGGATACAAGGTGATCAGGTTGTCCCACGTGGGGCTCACAGTCTTACTCCCCCTTTTACGGATGGGGCAACTGAGGCCCGGAGAAGTGAAGTGACTTGCCCAAAGTCACACAGCTGGGAAGCGGCAGAGGCGGGATTTAAACCCTTGACCTCTGCCTCCCCAGCCCGGGCTCTGTCCGCTGAGCCCCGCTGACACGCCCGGCGACCGACGGAGACCTCGTAAATAGTTCAACCGATAATACTGTTTTGCAAACTTCCAGAAGCCCGCGGTGCCCCTGAGATTTGCAGACAAACGCAAGCTGTCGTTTCCCAATCCAGAGATGTGATCTGCATGATGCACGAACTTCTGGGGAAATCCCACAGATTCCAAAGAGCCGCTAGGGACCGCTGAACCGACTCCACACGAAATCGAAAATCCTGAGAGGACGCAGAGCCGCCGTGCAAATCGAAACCGTCCACGGCTTGGTAAAACGGGCCACCGGGAAGGAAACCGGGAGTCGAAAGCATTCTGTGAGGTGGGCGGACCCGCAAAGGCCTGCCCGGGGCTCTCGGTCAGAACCCCCATTTTACAGACGAGCGAACGGAGGCAGAGAGAGGTCGAGCGACTTGCCCAAGGTCACCCAGCAGACGAGTGGCAGAGCCGTTCTTTCTACGGCACGGTGCTACGGGACGCTCTCGGGCGAGGACTTCCAACGGGAGGGTTTCAATAAATCCCGCTGACTGAGCCCCATATGCGACAGGGACTCTGCCCACCCCGACTAGCGCGTATCTACCCTAGCGCTCGGTCCGGTACTCGGCACATATTAAGCCCTTAAATATTAGTAGCAAGAATGACAACGACAGTAACAACAAGTATAACGATGGCCTACGTGCAGTCGTCAAAGAACCCACCGTTGGTAAAATTCGCTTGTGGGTGGGGTGAAAGCCGAAACAGGGCCCGCAGTCTCCACCTTTTTGCACACATAAAATCTGTCCCCGGTTGTGCTGAAAAGGACTGGAAGTTAATCGAGTTATTTACTGATTATACTCTGCTGCTTTCTCAAGCTGTAATTTTTTTTTCACTGTCTGTGTCCCCCGCTAGAATGTAAGCGACCTGAGGGGAGGGATTGTGTCTACCTTCTCTATCGCACCGTACTACCTCCCAAACTCTCAGGGCGGCGCTCCGCACACGCTAAGTCCTCAAATAGCGCCGACCGATCGCCCCAGTTAACTGTGCTGTCGCTCGTGCCGGTAAAAGACGGACTCTTTCCCATTCACGAGAGAGTCAGACGGTGGGAGCACAGAAAAGATTGGTAGGTAGGGGAAGATGAATCAAACTCTTGTAGCTTCTAGGAGCCTAAAATGGTGATGTATTTACAGAGAACATTAAACTAGATTCCTGATGATTCTGTCCCCCGGTTTAGCTGGGCCCGTTCCGCTCCGCGGGACGCGGCTCAGATTTTGGAGAGTCAGGGCTGGGCCCCTAGATGTTCTAAACAATCTAAACGATCAGAGAGGCATCACGTTCAAATCATTCCCCGGTGCCACTACGCTTCCTTAAACGCCTTGGAAAAGTTAAGCCGCCTGTACTCTTTCAACTAGATTGTGTCGCTTCCTTCATCTCCTCCTCATCTACGGAGTACTTTTTGAAAATGTCGAGGGTCACCCGGAGGGCCAGACGCCCGAAAATACTGCCGGCTCGCAGGGCGCTTCGAGAGATGGAGTCTGCGGCCGTGTCTTCCCAAACGGGATCATCTGACCGGGCCGGCACCCTGGACGGTAATTTCCAGTGCCCACGGCGTACCCTTGAATTCTCCCCCACTCAGCTCAATCGCGTACCCGCCCCGACAGAGCGGAGGGAAACGGGGAGGGGAGGAAGAGGAGGAGAGGCGGGGTCTCTCGAGTCGGACCCATTACGGTGAAGTAGCAGCACATTCCGTTCGGTCCCGTGCGAGGAGACGTCGTCTAAATCGCCTAGAAAGCTTCCTCAGTTTTCCAGATGTTCTGAGCATCTGGCTGGGTGTCTTGTTCCCCTCGCCATTCGCCCCGGTCCATTCCCATTCGCGGTTGCCAGATGTCGCTTTCCGGCTCTCCTTTTCTCCCGTTCCCAATAAGGAATTTCAGGGACCGGAGTTTCAGGGACCACCTGAAGAGAGGGCTCTTTCTCCTAGTGAAAACACCCAGCTAAGGCGTTCCTCGAGAGCCAGGGCCTTTCCCTTTTACCGCCCGATCCGTCCGACCGATTCCAGCGCCGGGGTCCCGTCGGAGAACGGGAGGGGGCCCCGCGGGAGAGGCGACCGTGATCGCGTTGGCCCCGGCTGGAACCGGGAGAGGCTCTCGGGGGAGTGTGGGAAGGGGAGGCGGGACGGGCAGTGGGAAGAGCCAATCTAGTCTCCCCACAGGCTCCCGGCGACCCCCCGCCACTCCTAACGATAATCATAATTACGGTATTCGTTAAGCGCTTACTGTGGGCCAGGCACTGTACTAAGCGCCGGCGCGGGTACGAGCGAATCGGGTCGGACGTGGTCCCCATCCCACGTGGTGCTAACAGTCTCAATCCCCATTTTCCAGATGAGGTGACTGAGACACAGAGAAGAGAAGTCACACAGCCGACAAGTGGCGGAGCCAGGATTAGAACCCATGACCCTCTGACTCCAAGGCCCGTGCTCCATCCGCTGAGAGGACTTCAGTATTCAGTATTCTCTCCCAAAAAAATAATTATGGTACTCATAACGCCTTTAATATTTACCATACACTGTGAGGAGGATGCGGTAGACACAAGATGGGGCAGATAGAACTCGGTTCTAATCCCAGCTCTGCCGCTTGTCTTGTGACTTGGGGAAATCGCTTCACTTCTCTGGGCCTCAGTCACCTTATCTGTAAAATGGAGATTAAGACCGCGAACCCCAAGTGGGACACGGACCGCGTCCAACCTGATTAGGTGGTATCTACCCCAGCGCTTAGAACAGTACCTGGCACGTAGGGAGCGCTTAACAAACATAAAAAAACCGAACAAAAAGCAACAGATAATCGGATTAGACACCGCCTCTGGGCCACCTGAAGCTCCAGGTCGACCGAGAAGGGAGAGCTATCACTTCCCCGTTTTACGGATGAGGCAACCGAGAATGCTAAAATAATAATCGTGGTATTTGTTAAGTGCTTACTGTGCGCAAGCTAGTGAACTAAGCACTACAGTAGAAACCAGGTCAGCAGGTCAGACACAGTCCCCCTCCCACGGGGCTCCCAGCCTAAGTAAAAGGGAGAACAGGTACTATTTCTTCACAGATAAGGAAATGGGGACAGATAAGTTAAGTCACCTGCCTAAGGCCACCCAGCAGATAAGAGGCGGAGCCTGCGTATCAGTCCATCCACCTGCCTTCAAGCGAGATCCATTCTTAGGTCTTCTAGGCAAACAGAAATGTATTCCTACTTGAAAGATAACCGGGAGAGACATTTTTTTCCCCGGAAACTAACTCCAATGTGTAGCAGCTGTCACTGTGAAGGGGTTCTCCCTGGTGTCCCCCCCAAAAATCCCTCAAGTCCCTCCCATTTCCTTCCAAATAGGTCAAAGAACGACATGGAAAAGTTACCCTTAATAATCTCGGTATCCACCCAGCACTTCCTTTACACCAAATCACTGAGCCAAGTGCTGAGGTAGATGAGCGTGAGAAGCAGCGTGGCTCCGTGGAAAGAGGCCGGGCTTGGGAGTCGGAGGTCATGGGTTCGAATCCCGGCTCCGCCGCTTGGCAGCTTTGTGACCGTGGGCAAGTCACTTCATTTCTCTGTGCCTGTTACCTCATCTGTAAAATGGGGATTGACTGTGAGCCTCACGTGGGACAAACCTGTATCTGCCCCAGCGCTTAGAACAGTGCTCTGCACATAGTAAGCATTTAACAAATACCAACATTATTATTATTATTATTATTATGAGCAGATGGGGCACGATCCCTGCCCCATGCAGGATTAACAGTCTCGAATCCTGCCTATTTGGAAAGATTATTTCCCCCTCTCCCATTTCCTCCTCTCTCCATGCACTCTCGCTCTGAGACTCCTGCTCTTAAATGGCTCTCTATACCTCTTTTCAACCATTTACTGAGCACTTCCTGTGCGCACAGCCCTACCCTAAATGCTCAGGAGAGTAGGGTAGAGCTAGTAGCTGTGATACCCACCCCCAAGGAGTTTATGATCATCATTTCGGCTCTCCTCTGATTCAGACACCACGTAAATATAAAATTGGGAAAATGCTACTTTGAGCAGAATCTTCCTTTACATACAAAGGGAAGACAGAAATTCTTCACAGCGTTTCATACTTGGAAACACTTTCAGTTTGAAGAAAGATGTACCTCTGTTTCCAATAGGTTCCCTTTCTAGGCCAACTGCATTTTAGTTTAATGACTTAACTTATAAAAGGAGACAAGTCAACTCCCTAATTTAATTATCTCCTCTTAATAGCTCTGTCTGTCTGTACATTGTATTTGAGTTAGCAGAGGTTTTCCATTAGCACTTGGAGGAATTATGAATCATCTTCAAATGTTCCCTAGGAAAGTATACGTTAACTATGTGGAAAGTGACTGGGATCTACAGAAATCACACTGTGCTCTGAAACTTCATTAGCATCAGGTCGTGGAAATTTGGCAGAAGACGACATCGGGGTCATTTCCACCGCCGCCAAGCCCTCCTCGGTTTACAGGCGGGGTTGTAGTTTCTACGGCCCTACGGGAGAGTGTCCCTTGAAAAGGGTTCCTAATTAGATGCCCCCCAGCCGAACTCCGGGGCTCAATGTTCCCCTAGGAAGTACGGGGAGTTTCGCACCTCCGAAAGTGTTTTGGAGGCTGAAGAGACCGATTGGTGGACGGATGTTAAGTAAAAGAATGAGCTTAGAATATCGGAGGGAGAAGTTAAAGGACTCCAGAAAGGTTCGGTTTGACTGACGGACACGAGGGCAAAGAGAGTCATCAGAGGAGAGGTAGGGAGGGTAGAACACTCACATACCATAACCGGGAGGACCAAGGGAACAAGGCCCCAGCATGACACTCTTTTCCTGAAAATCCTCCGATGTAACTGGAGGCGGAAAACTGGGCTGGGCAGAACACTGATGAGATGCAATTACACTGCTTATCAATCACGGAGAAGCAAGCAGCAGCAGCTCCCAAGAGCCCGGGCTTGGGAGTCAGTGGTCAGGGGTTCTAATCCCGGCTCCGCCACTTGTCAGCTGTGCGACTTTGGGCCAGTCACTTCACTTCTCTGGGCCTCAGTGACCTCATCTGTAAAATGGGCATTGAGACTGGGAGTCTAAGTAGGAGGGAGAACAGGCATTGAATCCCCATGAGGGAACTGAGGCACAGAGCGGCTGTTACTTGCCCAAGGTCACACAGTGTACCGGCAGCGGAGCCGGCATTGGAACCCGGGTCCTCCGACTCCCACACCCGGGCCCTTTCCACTACGCCTCGCTGCTTCCGTGGTTATTCATTTCCAAGCCTGGGCTTAATCAGAACGGCAACTTCATCCACCGCTCGCTCTCTATTCACTCTGTCCATCAGCTGTCCTCCAGACCCAGCTCAACTCGGTGAAACTCTTTCCGCCGCATTTGAGCGAAATACCGTACACCAACACCAGAATTCTTTTAAATGCCGGTTAAAATGGGAGATTGGCTCCCGGAAAGGAGCTCCAAAGGGGTGACCCGTTGAGGTAAAGGAGTCCCCTATTATTCAGCCGTGGGGTTACGAACCTGAAACACACACGGCGTACAGACATACCGGCAACTGGTATGAAGTCTGGATGAGCGGAGGAAAAACTGTGTTTGTTTGTTTGCTGCTCTAATTAGTTTTTTCGAACCGCCCCATACTCTCTAACAGCCTTATTCGGAGAACTGCAGATGGTTAATAGCGGAAAGCAACGCCAGGCCGAGGAAAATCCTTCCATACTAAATCAACAGTTCCACAGGCCAAACCTGATACTCCAACTTCTCAAATATGCAGGCTTTGCGGACAACTCTAATACATAACACGCATCACTGATTTCCCCTGGTGAGAACAGTTAGGCTTTCCAACTCTACTTTCTTAAAACTAAAAGCTGAGGCATCGAAGCTCACGAGGCAGCATTGCGACATTTTTCTTGGGCAAAATAGCCGTTCTTCGTTGCTTCACCTCACCCTCATTGCTTTTGAACATTTATTAGGCTCCTGCTGAGTCTTAAGTGCCACCCACTCACACCTTATGCTGCGATACACGCTGTACCCAACTCTACCACAGAAGCATATCCTGCACTAGTGTTCGTGTGAACTAGAGCTCCAATATTCATTTTTAGAATAATAAGACGCGGCGCTCTGGAAGCGGCCGAGCACCCCCCTGACGAACATGGGTATCGTTTCCTTCTAATTTCCTTTCATCTGTTGTGCCCTTTGTTCATTTTTCTATCTTAACTGGTCCCTTTGTCTGTAATTTATGCGTTTGCCCTCCCCGACTTGGACCTAGAGCCTCATATGTAATTTATCGTATTTATTGAGCGCTGTATGCAGATCACTGAACAAAATGCTCGGGACAGTACAATAGTACAATATACCAGACACGTTCCCCACCCACAGTGAGCTTACAGTTTAGAAGATGTCAGAGAATGACCGTCGCATTGCACATCCATTTCTTAAGCCACACTCGCCCGCTTGGGAATTACCTCGTCTCTAAAACAGAGGAGCGCTACAGGACACGTTCCTTAATTTACTTCATGGCCGTTGGTACTTACTAGGTGCTGACTAGGTGCAGAGCACCGTACGAGAGCTTAGAAGAGTACAATGGAACAAAGTTAGCAGACACGTTCCCTGCCCACAGTGAGCTTACGGTCCTCAGGGAATCACCTAAGCTTTGGAAGAACGGGCTCATTTGTTGGTACCCTTTTTACCGAGGAATCATGATGCTTTTTTTGGTCATTTAGTTATGGCATTATCTGTTCCTCATGCTCTTCAAAATTCTCCATATCTCCATTATGTAGTAGAGAGTTAGGATTTCAAAAAAGCAGCAAAGACTTTTTCCTGATGCATTCAAGAAAAAAGAATCTGAAAAGCGTCCAACCATATCGACTGCTATGTAGCTTCCAGAGTCATCAGCGTAATGGCCAATTAATCTCAAGGACTCGATTCTTTTTCTTTTTTCAAATCCTTTGATGCGATTCAATTCTTCCCATAAGAAAACTTTTAAAAGAATGCAGATGTAAGGAAGGAGACTCCCTGATTTTAAAATGTTGATAAAATGATAAAATGTTGATAAAAATGCACTCTCCTGCAAGCTTTTCTTATGTCTTCCCAATGCCTGACAGCCATCCCTCACTCCTTCAGGCTTCTTCAGAATAGTACAATGACTTCTCTGTGCCTCAGTTCCCTCGTCTGTAAAATGGGGATTAAAACTGGGAGCCTCATGTGTGACAACCTGATCACCCCGTACCTACCCCAGTGCTTAGAACAGTGCTCGGCACATAGTAAGCGCTGAACAAATACCGAAATTATTATTACCCGAGTTGCACAATCACGCATAGAACATCCTCAGATTACCACGCTGTTACTGCACCCCAAAACTCCCCAAGACAGGGGCTTCCCCCCCAAAAAAAATCCTACGAGGACTCTTTTAAGGAAAGTCATCGCATGTTTCTCAGCATATCATGCTTCTAAAAGCCGGAACACATTTTCTCACACTTGGGTGTGGAGATTTAATTTTCAAAGAACAATTTTAATCCACAACAGGTTAGCAAAATCTCATTTTAATCAAGCCAGCGGCAGGCATTTAATAACAAATGCAATTTTCTTATAACCCAAAGAGCTCTTTAGCCAGCAGAAAGCAACCTGTGCTCTGTGCTATTTTTGTGCCTTCCAGGAGAGCAAAAAAAGAAGGCGATGTTTGCCAATGAGCCACTTTTGATTCATTCATTCCCATTATCTAGCCTAATTCCAGTAATTACATTTTGGCATTTGGTTTCTTACCTGCTGAAAAGTATAGCCAGTTCTTAATTACTCAGGGACTAAGTATCTAGTTTGACATCTCCTTTGCCCTCCTGCTGTTTTCACTCTTCATTAATATTTCAGGCAGAGAAGAAGTGCCTTTTAGTAGGCTGATCATGTACTAGTCGATCACAAATGTGCCCATATCATTTAACCAAAAATGGACGAGGGCAGAGGTTACTTATTTCAGTCATCTCTTCTGCCTGCCCAAGCCAACTCCTAGCTAGGAACTACAATTCCCAGAATTCCTTGATGACTTGCAGACAAAACTAGATTTTTAGCTAATAGGAGCATAAGAGACCATGTTGTTTGTTTGTTTTGCTTTTTAATTGTCTCAAGTGCTCCCAAAGCCTCCCTGGGCATGCCTTTCTCTCCTCAATACGACTATCAATGGTTTTAAGTACTTGGTTTGAAACACGTGCTTTTTTACGGTATCTGTTAAGCGCTTACTATGTGTCAAACGCTACTCTAGTGGCTGGGGTAGATACAGGTTAATGACACAGCCCCTGTTAGCCCCACACGAGGCTAACGGTCTAAATAGGAGGGACAGCAAGTATTTAATCCCCATTTTACGGTTGAGGATGCTGAGGTACAGAGGCGTTAAGTGACTTGCCCAAGGTCACACAGCAAGCCATCAGCAGAGCCGGTATTAGAACTCAGGTCCTCTAGGTCCCAGCCTGTGGTCTTGCCATTAGGCCACAGTGACTTCTTATGTAGAATTTGGGTTCTATCAAACGATTGTATTTAAGCACTTAATCTTCGTAGGGTCCTGCATTAAGAGTTTAGGAGACTAAAATGCAGCAGAGTTGGTAGTGATGCTCCCTGCCCACAGGGAACTTACATCTCTTGATATCTAGAGAAGGAGCATGGCTCAGTGGAAAGAGCCCGGACTGGGGTGTCAGAGATGATGGGTTCAAATCCCCACTCTACCACTTGTCAGCTGTGTGACTTTGGGCAAGTCGCTTCACTTCTCTGAGCCTCAGTGACCTCGTCTGCAAAATGGGGATGAAGACTGTGAGCCTCACGTGGGACAACCTGATCACCTTGCATCCTCCCCAGCGCTTAGAACAGTGATTTGCACATAGTAAGCGATTAACAAATGCCAACATTATTATTATTATTATCATATCTCAATCGATATAGTCTCTAATGGACTACATCAGAAGGGTGGCTATTGATATGTTAAGAGTCTGCTAAATTTAACAAATACAATAAGACTCTTCGTTGGTCAGTGTTCCAGCTTGGATCTTTAAAAACCTGAAGGGTTTACCTGAAGAAGAAAAGAGTTCTCTCCAATAAAACACTCATGTTTTGAATTTTAATGTTTAAATTTTTAATTAATTTTCAATTGCTTCTAATCCCAGGCATATAAGGGAGCCTCGAACCCTGCCTTGTTTGGACTTCCGATTCAAAGGAGCCACAAACTGGAGATGGAAGCAGAGGTAAAATATAGTAGTAGCATTTATATAAAGAACCGTTCGCAAGAAGGTTTGCAAATACCGGCTGGTGTGGGGTTAGAGAATTAACTCGATATCTCTTAGCACTTTCATGTCACCTAAGCACTTGGGTAAGCCCAGCCCAGCCGCTCAGCGCTAATATACAGCTCTTTATACTCTGTTCCACCCTCTTGTAATGTTTTTTTGTTTTTTTTTTAGAGTTCTTGTCTTTATTCGAGAGATTATAAATTCCTGGAGGGCAGTAATCGTGTCCTCTAAGCATTATTCTCCGCACACAGTAGGTATTTAAATACTATTGAGTATCTGGGGCAAAGCGTTTTCTCTCCTCCCCTCAACAGACGGCAGGAGCGGGGAAGTCTTAAAATAGTCTCAATGAGCAATACAAAAACACCCGGGTTACCTTTTAGAAATAGAGGGAGGGAAATGTACAACCTCCAGGTGAGAGGAAGCCATCCTGATGTTTTTCCATTTGGATCAATTGAAGAAAAAAAAAATGCAAATCTCATCGTAAAATGTTTTACATTTCTCCTTCTAAACTGGCATTAGCCTTTTTTTGAGTAAAAAAATATACTTCTGGCAGTAAATCTGTAGGAAGACGATTCAAAATAGACCCCTCCCCGCCATTTAAAATCGGAAGGGGGTTGCCTAAGAAAAATTCTGAAACATTAACGAGACGTTGAATATTTTAATGGCATAGTTGTTTGATCGCATCAACTTTGGCCAACCTACTGAAAAGAGAAAAAAAGAATAGGCTGTTTTCTTTAAAAAATAAAATAAAATAAAGAAGGTATGGAGACAGCCTAATAACCAAATGTTGCCTCTTCTAGGAAAATGTTGCACGAGAATCTCATTACAATGGGCGTATTTAACCGATACTTTTTACAAAGAATTTATGGGATATGTGGATCTGATATTCTGCTTATTTTACCCAGATGCAACATACTAGGAATTGAAACGGGGAAAAAAAAAAGCTGTCATCATGGATTTGAAACACAAAACATTGTGTTTCCTATTGGTTTTTGATAGCTAGGCCCCATCTACATGAGATCCCAGCTCTGCAGCTTGCCAGCCATGTGACTTTGGGCAAGTCACTTAACTTCTCTGGGCCTCAGTTCCCTCATCTGTAAAATGGGGGTAAAGACTGTGAGCCCCACGTGGGACAACCTGATCACCTTGTATCCCCCAGCGCTTAGAACAGTGCTTTGCACATAGTAAGTGCTTAACAAATACCACCATTTATGTAGAAGCATAGGTATGAGACTTGGGCCAGTCTGATAGCGTAACTCACAGCAGGCGCCGGTAGGAACTGTCAGATACGGATAACGACGACAGCAAGGGGAGATTTAGTCTGCTGGATAAAAGGAGGAAAGACTACCCATTTCTGCAAAGAATCTCATTCCCTCTCATTTATTCTACCACCAAATCCTGTCGGTTCTACCTAGGCAGCATCTCTAAGAGCGGCCCTTTCCTCTCCAGCCAAAACACGGCTTCCACGCTGATCCGGCCACGAGGAGCTTACAGGGGGAGATGTTTTAGATACGTAAACTCTGTCGCATCCGCCCGAGCGCTCAGTACAGCGCTCTGCGCACTGCAAGCGCTCGATGAATACTACTGATTGAGCGATTGATAGGGAAGCGGAGGAAACCTGGACCGAGCCGGTGGGAAACGTGCATCTTCCAGGGAATTGACCTCTTCGGATCAGGGATCCCCCCTCTCCTCTTGGACGGAACTGGAGCGGTGGTCTTTCCGAGACATTAAATCTTTTTTTCAGGATGAAAGGAGAGTACACGGTTTTGACTGAATGGAATGGGACCGTGCAGAGCCTTCCCTCGACTTCAACAACCACCTGGCTCAGAAAGGCTCTCTCTCTCTCTCTCTAGTCTGTCAGTTTCCTGTGGCCGGAGCTAAGGGGGAAAATGGATTCAGTGGATTATATTGGGGGAGGCCTCTTGAGCTCGTAGAAGGATCACAGATGTCGGAGTCGGGAGACCCGGGTTGAAATCTCTGGTTGGAGTTTGAATTCCAGTCTGCCACCGGACTGCTGTGCGACCCTGACCAAGTCTCCTGACTTCTCTGGATCTCGGTTTCCTTACGGTAAAGTGGAAATAAAGTAACCGCCAGCCCTACCGCTTAGGCTGTGAGTCCATGTGGAACAGCAACTGTGTTCACACTGATCGTCTCATTCCTGCCCCAACACGAGCACTTACTATTCCAAACGCTGAGAAGATTATCCCTTTAGGGGTAAGACAGTGCGCCAGAATGTGAATACCAGGCCTTTTCTTCCCCACCGCACAAAAGGCTGGGAAGTTCGGTGAGAGCTGAATGGGACTTAGAGCTAGGTTTGAGGTCCCCCAATCAATCAGCAGTATTTAATACTTACTCTATGCAGAGCCCTATAATACCCATTTGGGAGAGTTAAAAGACATAATCCCTAACCTTGTGGAGTTCACAACTAGTAGAGAAGCTCACTCCCAAAGCACATGTAGAAAACAACAACCACCAAAAAAAGGATGATTTACCGGCAGGATTTTCCTTCCTGAAACTACCTGGCAGGAAGGAAGCAGAGACAAACGGAAGGTGGAGGAGGGTCCGTTTCGTCCCCAGATGGCATACGCGATAACAGAAGTATCTTTCTTCGTGGATTAGGAGAAAGAAAAAGGACAATTACCCACTTCATAGATCACACTGCAATTTTTGGAAGGGAATCACTTCAACAATGTTTCTCTCATACACAGAGTTAAATTATTCAAAGAGGGCAAGAGAGGGCAGAAATCTCTCTCTCACACACACATACACAAACGGGTTTGACCCCAGCTATTGGAAGACTTTTTGTCTCCTTCCTAAAAGCAGACAGAGAAGTGGTCAACCCGGTCCAGTGCATCCAGGAAAATAATTAAACCGAGCTCAGCAACCAGGGTGGAAAGAAACTTAATATACTGCGTGGTGTCTAGCCTACTCTCCCCGTCTCTTCCGTGCCGGGATTTCACGGTCCGTCCGCGGGTACATCGCGTGACTACATTAATGGCCCGCGGGGCCTGTTCTCCTGGCTGAGCGAAATGATGATCAGTCAGCATTCTGAGAGCCACTTGCTCATTTCTGAGCATCGTGCGAGGCTGGCTGGAGTTCTGCCTTCTCCTGTCACCACTTCTGGCCTGGAGCAAGTTAGCTCACCTCCCCTTGCCTTCCTTTCTCCACCCAGATTAGGGAGCTGCTAAACCTGCCCAACCTCCACCTGGAAGATGCCATGAGCCTTGTGGAGACTGTGCCAAAGGAGGAAAGTGTCTGAGAGGGCAGCACGGCCTAATGGATCACGGGCCCGACGCTGCCACTCGCCTGCTGTGTGACCTTGAGCAAGTCCCTTAACTTTTCTGTTTACTGCTGGGGCAAAACATTTATGAATGGGCTCTAGATTTCTTATAACTGATTTTTTTTTTAAACTACAGTTTCTGGAGCATCTTGAGCCTTTCCACCTCATCAAGAATGTGCAATTTAATCAGTGTGCTTCTTCCTACACCATATCCCAAATCAGTCAATACTATCTCCAGAGCGCCTACTCCTGCAGACCACTGTACCGAGCATTTGGAATAGAGAGTAGACCCCCCCGCCCTTTGACAAGTTCAGGCCCAGGATTAAACTGCAGCATCTTTCCTTGAGGGGGTCTAACATCTGTAAGTCCAGACCACCTTCCCTCTATTTTTCACCCAATTTTAGCCAGTCTGTGTGGGGGTAATTAAAATTATCACCACCGATGCTAGTTCGGGAACTGGCAGCCGTGTGAAAAACTATCATCGGAGAATCCCATCTCACAATTTATAGTTATGAGAAGTACAGTGCCCGTATCAGTACCGCATGAACTACGGCTACCGGTTCATCCCTTCCCTCTGTAAAACACATCTGCACGTCTCGTGAGGCCCCTTGCCTACAAACCAAAGTACGGACGATTGAATCTCCCGACAGTCAGTAGTATTTACCGAGCACCGGTTGGCTGAGCGATATACTCAACCGTGGGGAAAGTACAACAGAGAAGACAATTCCTCCCCACAAGAGTTTGCTTATAGTCGATCAGGAGCGTACGCAGATGGACACAGGGTTTACAGGTAGAAGGACAAAGTGCCCTGCTTCTTTCTACCTTTCCACAAAGGAATATCCTTGAGGTAGAAGGCGTGACTTAGAGGGCAAATGCCATCTACTTGGTCCTTCCCAGACTGAGCACCCCCTTTCCCTCTGCTCCCCCTCCCCTCCCCCCCCGACCCTCGGCTCTTCCCCCTTCCCCTCCCCTCAGCACTGTGCTCATTTGTGGATATTACTTATTACCTATTTATTTTGTTAAGAAGGTGTATATCTCCTTGATTCTATTTCTCTCGATGACGTCTTCTTTTTGTTTTGTTCTGTTTTGCTTCGCCGTCCGTCTCCCCCGCTTAGACCGTGAGCCCGTCGCTGGGCGGGGATCATCTCTATCTGTTGCCAAATTGTACATTCCCAGCGCTTAGTACAGTATTCTGCACAGAGTAAGCACTCAATAGATACTATCAAATGACTTTCAATCAATTTTCCTTTCTCACTGCAAACTTTTTCCAATCAATCAGTGGTATTTTCCTGATTGTTCACTGCACGCAGGGTACTCTACTAGGCGCTTGGGAGACAATCATATTTAGAACTGACCACTGTACAATACAACAGGGTCGATAGACACATTCCCTACCGACAGGAGCTTACATTTTAGAGAATACCACATTAGACTCGGTAGACCGGATCACTCCCCTCAAGGACTGAATATCTCCCAAAATAATAATAATAATGTTGGTATTAAGCGCTTACTACGTGCAGAGCACTGTTCTAAGCACTGGGGTAGATACCGGGTAATCAGGTTGTCTCACGTGAGGCTCACAGTCTCAATCCCCATTTTCCAGATGAGGCGACCGAGGCCCAGAGAAGCGAAGTGACTTGCCCACAGTCCCACAGCTGACAAGTGGCAGAGCCGGGATCCGAACCCATGACCTCTGACTCCCAAGCCCGGGCTCTTTCCACTGAGCCGCGCTGCTTCTCTAAAGAAGACAGGAACTTCACCACCTTGGGTTCTACCCCAAATACCGGAAGTGCCTGTCTCCAAGAGCCGAGAAGGGAACGGCCTGTTGCGCATTCGAGAAATGAAGCCTCTCACTTACTGGCAACCTCGGCGCACGAGCGGAAAAATGATTATTGCCATACAGTGCCTCTGGGAAGTCTCTTCAGCTACCAGTTCGCCTCATCTCCTCCATTTCAGCCCACTCCCTTGCGGAGGATATACCTGGTATCTGAGGGCTGCGGTTTCACCGTTCCCACTGCACGCAGGCACACGCGCCGACAGATCGGACTCGAGTCCGATTCATTCGATCGCATTTATTGAGCGCTTACTGCGTGCAGAGCGCTGTACTAAGGGGCCCATACCACGAACCAGAGATCCCTCACCCTGCCGTTGGGTTCTACCTCTACGTTCCGCTCTATGGATCAGTAGCCAATAACGGAGAAGAGTACAGTACATGCCGACTTCAGAGCAGATGGCTTCGCTTTGGAGCTGGCCTTCCACCGAATTCAGTGAGATCACTTTTCCAGATGTCTTGAATTTCATGGCGATAAATCATTCTGGAGACCCTCCAAACCGTTAAACTGAAAAAGGAATCAGATTCGAGTCCTCATCAAGAGGGAAATGAAAAGATTCCCATGAACTGGGATTACTTGCCAGACCACCTGGCACGGTGGGTGTCGGCCCCCTGGAAAAATATCGGTTCAAAATCCGGGGACTCTAGACATCTTTTTACGGGAATAATAGTTCTACGAAACTCACGAGAGGGGCACGGGGAGCCACGTAACGTCGGAACCAAATTCGCCACGATCTCGGCTTTCCTCCACGGCATAAGGGTCAGCTTCTCGCCCTGAGCCGGAGGGCTGGGAACTCAGAGGGCACGCGGGGACGGACGGCACCTCGAGCCGGACCGACTGCCGGAGCCGAGATGCGGCCAGGAGGCTCTCACGGCTGGCGAGCACGGAGAGCAGAGCCGGGCCCGGGCCGGGGAGAGGGAGAGCCGTTGGAAACGTCCATCGGAGCATACCGCTCCTGTCTCGGGCTATTCCCCGCCGCTTAAGAAAAACCAGCAACACCCGAACCAGGGCTCCACGGCCCTCCGGCGGCTAGCCGGCTCCCTCGACCCATCTGCCCTCTTCTCCCGCTCCGTCTCCCGCTCTTCCCTCTGCTCCCAAGCAAGCCTCGAGGTCCTCCGGCTAATGAAGTCACGGGGTCCGGGGCCAGCCCGGTGCCGGCCTCCGCGGCCGAGTCTCCCCGTCGGCTGGGACTCCCGGCGCGTGCCGCGGAAAATGAATGAGTTGGGGACTCGCTGGGAGGGGCCTCTTCTCTGGGGGAGGAGAGAAGAGGGTGAGGCTTAAGGAGCAGCGGCTCTTCTCCTCCAGGGAGCGACCCTCGCCAGCGGTGGAAGGGGTGGTCTCTGCAGTGAGGCGGGGCTCCGTCTGAGGGGCGGAGAGGCCCGAGGGGTGCCCGATCTCGGCCTGACGGACACAGCCCCCACACCCGGTCCTAACGATAACATCGCTCCTCGCTCTCGGCTCGTCCCCTTCGCCGCTTGGCCCACTGTCTCTACCTGTTGCCGAATCGTGCGCTCCAAGCGCTCGGTACAGTGCTCTGCACATAGTAACTGCTCAATAAATACTACTGAATGAATGAATGAATTGCCCCCAACTTCTCCCCCTTCCCGGAACGTGCCCCGACCGTCAGTCGGTGATACCGAATCACATCCTTCCCTCCCCGCGAAGCCCACCTGCAAGGTCACTTCCTCTGAGGGAGCATTCGCTGATTAATTCTCCCCCTTCCCAGTCATACCAGAAGCAGCCTAGCGTCGTGGAAAGTCAGGAGGCCCGGGGTTCTAATTCTTACTGCTTGCTCTGTGACGGTGGGCAAGTCACTTAACTTCTCTTGGCTTCCGTTTCCCGATCTGTAAGACGAAAACCGAGTCCCGGTTCTCCCTCCCGCTTAGACCGCGAGCTCCAGATGGGACAGGGACTTGTCTCATCCGACTCTATTAAATCTACGCAAGCACTTAGTGCCTGGCACAGAGAAAGCACTTAAATGGCACAATCATAACTGGTGTCCTCTCAACCACTTCGACGAACGCATCATCCCTGGTAGTAGTAACGGTAGTTATTAAACGTCTACTGAGGGCAAAGCACCGCTCTGAGCACTTGGGAAAATGCAGCACGAGGGCTTACACTCTAACGGGGGAGACCCACAAAAATAGACACGAGGCATCTGTCTTTGGGGGTTGTTTTGGCATCAGGTTACTACGGAGGTCAAGGGAAGCTTGGTTGCTGGGCCACGGGGGGAAGAGGAGCCAGAGTCCCTGGAGGAGGTGGAGAAACTGCAACATCAAGGGCAGGAAAGGGCCAAATTAGGGAACATCACCAGCTTCTGGGGCCGATCGGAGTATTATCTGTTGTTCCCCACACTCTGCCGGGACAGGTGCCGGGCGGTAAACTATTCAGTTGATCCTCCTAAAAGAGTTTTAACACGGGGGTATCCCATTGTGATCTCAGTTACGACTGATTCTGGAAAAAAAAAAAACCACTCTAGAGGCCTTCCACAGAAAAATTTAGCTTGCAAAACCAGACACTGGCAAATTATGGTTTTCCAAAGGGCACTCCGCATTTCTGATCCACCACGCCAAATTATGCCAAGTGTCCAGAGCAGCCTCAACGACTCCAAAACTACATACGAATACTTGTTCTTTTCTCGTCCGCCGGTAATCCAGTGAGTCTACGGCGGCTTTACACTCTCCATTAATTTCTCCGCCCGGGCGATTGTCGCACAGCAGATTTCTGCCGGATCTGCAGAAAACTGCTTGGCTTTCTATCTTTTTCCACAAAACCCCAGAATACATCCACAATACACTGGCACGGCAGAAGTTTGCATCTATTTTCCATTAGACTCTGGATTTACGAGCACAGCCAAATGACAGTATTCAAGACGAAGCCGACGTCCTCGGGGGGAGGCTTATTTTACAGCCACGCCGTTCTGACTCGATGCCTATTTTGCACCGCATCGTGAGCTGTGCCTAAGACGGGTATGGGCGGCGCTGGGCGACGTCTGTGTTTTGACTCTGTATTTTCAAGGGGCGCTTGGGAAGTGGAGGCGGGTGCCTCAGGACTGGGCTTCTGCCCCACCTCGGCCCCCCACCATCGCGTTCTTGAGATGGTTATCAGTCCCTCTCCCTCCTTCCCCAGACTCCCAGTGCAGGGAGGCATGTGGGCAGAGATGGAGGAGGTTTTTCCCGGGAATCTGTAAGGGTTTGGCTTGGTCAGGCAGGGTCACTCAAATGTGAAAGAGCTTTTTTTCCCTTAGTCAACCATCTTGGCAATCTCTGTTCTTTGCATTTGAACTCCCTGTGAGTGGGTGTATCAGCTCTCCTCCAGCTGAAAAACAAAGGTCAAGGCAGGGGCGAGGAGGACGGGAGGAGGATGAGCAGGGCAGGAGTGAGACCGTGTGCAGTGGGGTAATTTGGGGGGCGGGGGGGGAAGCAGAGGATTTGTAAGGCAGAAGATGAGGAGGAAAAGACTCCAAAAGGATGGGCGTGAACGTGCATAAGTTCCTAATAGTAACTACGATAGTAATAATAATAGCGGAGGCATCTATTAAGCACTTATGCTATGCCAACCATAGTATCGAGCCCTGGAGTAGACACAAGATTATCAGGTCGGCCACAGTCCCCGTCCATACGGTGCTCACGGTCTTAGCAGGAGGGAGACCAGGTATTGAGGCCCCATTTTACGGATGAGGAAAACTGAGGAACGGAGCGGACGCTGATGTCTGTATCCCCGACGAGAAGTGGGGAAGCGGTGGTGACGCTGTGGGGAATGTTCCCGATAGCCCCCTCCCACCCACACAGAAAGAGCCTCTCCGTCGTAACCCAGCCCCCAAGCCCAGAAATCAACAGTTGTTGCACGGGGGAGATGGAGAGAGAGGAGGGGAACATAACTCCATTAAAGCAATCAATAACTGTGTTATTTGCCAAGTGCTTACTATTTGCCAAGTAACAATAATAACGACGACGATGAGGACATTTGTTTAGCGCTAAGTGCCAAGCACTGTTCTAAGCACTGGGGTAGATACGAGGTAATCAGGTCATCCCACGTGGGGCTCACAGTCTCAAACCCCCTTCTACAGATGAGGTAACTGAGGCCCGGAGAAGTCAAACGACTTGCCCAAAGTCACACAGCTGACAAGTGATGGAGCGGAATTGGAACCCGTGACCTCTGACTCCCAAGTCCGGGTTCTTTCCACTGAGCCGCGCTGCTTCAAGTACCTTACTAACCACTGGGATGGATACAACATAATCAATTTGGGCACAGCCGAGTCCCTGTCCTTCACAGCACTCACAATCTGAATGATAATAATACTAATAATGATAATAGTTGTAGTTTCTGTTAAGCGCTTACTAAATGCCAGGCACCGTACTGAGCACTGGGGTAGATACGAGATAATCAGGTTGGACGGTCCCTTGTGCCACATATAGCTCACAGTTTTAATCCCCATATCACAGTGGAGGGAACTGAGGCACAGAGAAGTTAAATGACTTGACCAAGGTCACGCAGAAGACAAGTGGCAGAACTGGGATTAGAACCCAGGTCCTCTGACTGCCAGGCCCGTGCTCTTTCCGCTAGGCCACGCTGCTTCTAGTGGACTTCTACCGTATGTCCACGTTACCAGTGAGGAAGCCGAGGCAGAGAGGAATTAAGCGTCTTGCCCGAGTTCACAGAGCAGGCAAGTGGCAAGGCCAGGAACGGAACCCAAATCGCCTTACCTCCAACCCCGTGCTCTTTCCACTAGACCACACTGATGGCCGCTCCTCCGGTGCTCAGTACTAGGTCTAGAAAATGCAAGCGCCCTTGAATTTGGTCTCCGTAGGCACCTGAGGCTCCTCCCCGCTGGGTATAGAGACGTATCACCTCTAAGAAAAATGCAGTTCATTCATTCAGTCGTATTTATCGAGCGCTCACTATGTGCAGAGCACCGTACTAAGCGCTTGGAATGGACAACTCGGCAACAGATAGAGACGATCCCCGCCCGACGATGGGCTCGCAATCTAATCGGGGGAGACAGATGGACGAAAACAAAACAACTCAACACGATAAACAGAACGAAGGGGATGGACACCTCATTAACAGAATAAATAAGGTAATAACAATATATCCAAATGAGCACAGTGCTGAGGGGAGGGGTAGGGAGGGGGGAGGAGCAGAGGGAAAGGGGGCTTAGCTGAGGGGAGGGGAAGAGGGGAAGAGGGGAAGGGGGAGGGAGCAGAGGGCGGAGGGGTAGCAGAGAGGGAGCAGAGGGAAAAGGGGAAGCTCAGTCTGGGAAGGCCTCTTGGAGGAGGTGAGCTCTCAATAGGGCAAAAAACCAAAAATCAGGTTGTCCTACATGAAGCTCACAGTCTTAATCCCCATTTTACAGATGAGGTCACTGAGGCCCAGAGAAGTGAGGTGACCTGCCCAAAGTCACCCAGCTGACAAGTGGCAGAGCCGGAATTCGAACCCATGACCTCTGACTCCCAAGCTCGGGCTCTTTCCACTGAGCCACGCAGTCGTCTAACCAGTTCAGAACCTCCGCACCCAATAAGGCATCGAGGGCTCCTACGGACAATGGGAGGAATGGTTTGGAGACCTAGTCCTCCCCGCAGGGAAACTTTTCCATCCAGGGGAAACCCTTCTCGATTATTCACCGAGTCATTCTGTCCGCAAATATTTGATACGTCCCACAGGCCACAGCACTAATCCCCCGGGTCTCAGAGTACGGACCTCACCCTTAAGCGACTTAAAGTTCACGGAGAATTCTTGGAAGCAGAAGGTAGTAAAGGCACTACGCTGCCGTAATCACGGGGGTGACTTGAGAAAGCAAAGAATACCAAGAACTTTTAACAGAGAGTCTCACGTCTCACGGAGGTCGGTGTCCCGAACCTAGCGCTCAGATCATTTATTCGGCCCCGGAAATCATTCCCAGGGCATCCAAGAAAGACCGTCGGTCATTAAACATCTCTGGCAAAAGAACCTACAATTTCCAACTGGAGAGTGGCGATAGAAAAGGCAGCTGTCAGTTCTAGCAAGAAAGACCTTTTCACCAAATAGAATGTACGAGAAGATTTTTCAACGCTGAAGGATATTCTTGACGGATGTCGGTGGCTGGTTGCTTTTAAATTATATCCATGCCCTTTCCCCACCACGCCACGGTCCAAAAATTCTTGAACTCGTCTCCCAGCGCAGTACGGAAAAATTCACGAATAGGTTTCTGAACTGAAACGTGTGCCGGTTCTCATTATTTTAAGAACTTTCAAATGCTGGGGACAAAGTCTGTAAATTTCACTCGGGGTAAGAGCCAAAATCCTTTCTTGCCATATAACGTGGAAGGAATTCAACCAGCCAGCTCTTCACCAAAGAATTTCATTCCACTTAAAACAAAATTTCCCCAAGAGCTGACTCTTCAGGGAGAAGCGATCCTTTTGTGTCCAAGGCCTATATTTAAAATGTCACTTGAATTAAAAAAGAACACGGCTAGGAAATCCAGCTCTCCTGTTTCCCGGTCCCAGATGAGACTCAGCCACGGACGGTGGAGGTGTGTGACGAAACAACCTGCTAGGGCGGCATGGCCTCGTAGCGAGAGCGCTGGCCCGGGAGTGAGAAGACCTGAATTCGAATCCCACCTTTGCCAGATGCCTGGCGGATGACAGAGAGCATGTCAGAGTCACTTTATGTCTCTGCGCCTTATGTTTCTCATTTGTAAAATAGGGATTAAATTTGTAAAATGGGGATTAAATAGCTGGTGTTGTCCCTCCTCTTCAGTTTACGTGCGTTCTGTAGGCTAAGGACTGTATCCAACCCGATTATCTTGGACCTACCCCACCATTCAGTACAGTACCTGGCATGGAGTAATCACTTAAATACCACAATTATCGTTATTTTTATTAGGGCATTCATACGACCTACTCACTCTCAATGGGACACTTCAACTTGCCGAAGAATTTGGCTTGTTGACTATGGCGCTCTCCCTCACTTCCCCCTTATCTCCTATTACACTTCCTGTCTTGAGTGAACATCGCATGTCGGGGGGAAAGTAAGCGCACGTGTTGGTGTGGATTTCTCTGCCTTACCCTAGAGCTTTTTCTCCTCCTTACCGAACACGTACTTTACCGGACTCCACATCCCCATCCCAGTTAGAATTCCAAAAACTGATTATCCCTTTCTGGCAGAGCTATGGACAAGTTTTAAAACCACAGGAGGGGACAGACTATCCCGGCGCGAAGCAGATTAAAGGGGGACCTTCTCTGAGTCCCCGCTCTAAGAGACTTGCAATAATGAATCATTACGTTTGGAAGAGCACATACGATAGGTCTCCGGCCTGAAATGGCCTCCCTCTAATCCGAGAGACAACCACTCCTGCCCACTTCAAAGCCTTACTGAGGGCACGTTTCCAAGAGGTCTTCCCTGACTAAGACCCCCTTTCCTCTTCTCCCACTCCCTGCTTCATTCCCTCTGACTTGCTCCCTTTGTTCATCCCGTCCCTTCCAGCCCCACAGAGCTAATGTACAAATCTGTAACGTGGGTATTTGTATTAATGTCCGTCTGCCCCCCTCTAGACTCCAACCTCACTGCGGGCAGGGAATGTGTCTGTGTCGTATCGTACTCCTCCGCGGGCTCAGTACAGTGCCCTGCACAGAGAAAGTGCTCAATAAATACGGCCGAATGACTGAAGATGTGCCCGCAATCCAGCTCTGACGGGGGTGGAGGGTAACTGTCTGTCAGATATGAGGAGGGAGGTTGTTCCGTTTGTGCAAGTGCGACTGGGGAAACCCAAGACAGACAACGCTTTCCATATCACGGTTATTTTACTCTCCCAGGGGGTTACGCGCCTCGTTAGAGCTCGATCAATACTCAGTCGAGGGTACCGCGCGAGTCTCCGGGCTGCCCCAGCAGCCTGTTGCAGTTCCTACGCCCAGTTCTGACACTGTTTTCGTCTCCGCCTCTCTGCGGTGGCCGTCTCCCCCAGCCTCCGCTCTAAGAGACGATCGTCCCGTTCCCTCCTCGTCGCTCCCCAGGCCGTTCGTGTTTTCTGCCGCTGTGTCCCAACCGACCGCAGCTGCGAGAGTAGGAGTTTCCCCCGCTCGGGATTAGGAGTTCCTCTCGTTCTTCCGTGAGTCGGACGGCTTAACCCAACAGGCTTCGGTCTTCCGCTAGCCGGGCTCACGCCTCCCTCGCCCGGGAAGGTCCGGCCCCTCGGGGGGAGCCCCGGCCAGACATGTGGTACGGCGGGCTTGTCTGCGAAAGATCGGAATCATCTCCAGACGGGATTGGGACTCGTTCCCACCTCGGAGTGACTGACTACCGAAGGGAGACTTGCAGGTCTGGCAAGGAACAGCAAGGATCTGCCAAACCAAACACCCAACGGAAAATTCGACTCGGGCCACGTAATGGAGGCCAGGCCCCCAGACGCATCTGCAACCGGCGGTATTTGGGAACGAGTAGCCCGAGAGGGATCCGTCATTCCGTACGCAGGCCGGCATCCGGCCCCGGGGAACGGAAGGGTGAGCGGAGCGAGCAGCAGGCCGGAGGCTGCTCCTGTCTTGCGACTAAGATTCCTGGGGGAGGCGGGGGGGGGGGCGTGTATTCCATATTCTGCCTGCGTTAATAGCGCTCAAAAACTATCGAGTGCTAGTACCTCCCACTCTGCCTGGAGCAGAATTCTCCTTAGAAAAAGGTTCCATTTCAGCCATCAATAGCACTCATCCCCCGCCGAAAGGATGCCGCCACACTACGCTGAGCATTTGGGCAAGTACTATAGAAGACAAAATCCCCATCCCTAAAGAAGTTACATCTATTTAGGGTGGCAGACGCCCCAAATCATTCCCTTAGGAAGAAAAAAGGGCGAGATGTATATGTGCATTTAAAAGAAAAAGGAGGATGCCTAAAGCTCTGAAGTCCATCGAGAACGGTCCGCTGCAAAAACGGGCCACCATCATACAGTCATCGGTATTTGATACTGAGCAAATTCATGTAATTATTTTTCAGAACAGGAAGTGTTGGTCCCTGCCCTTAAAAAAATACAATCAACCACAAACAAGGTGGACATAAGTCGTCAACTTGGCTTCCACTCTCTTCCTCTGTATCTTTATTCTACTCACTGGACGAGGGAAGAAGGAAAATATCATAGGCAGACGTGACCGTTCTCTGGCGGCGGTCACCGCGATCGAGTTTGGTTACCAACTCTTCCTCCTCTCTATTTAATATCCCTTCACCTGGCTGCGACTCGGGAACAAACCGGGACTGACGGGGGCAGGGGGAAGGAATGGGACTTGGGAAGACAATAGGCTTCAAAGGAGCAATGAGGCCAGAAAGCGGTCATTTAATCCCTACAGTCCCCGTCTGGAAACTCTCAGGTGTCCTTAGAGCCCTGGGAGGGTCCTATTCAAGTGGACACCTATGGAACGAACTTACTTCTTCAGATCCTAATCTTCAACTTCTCGTGCTCCATGGAGACTCCCCATGGTCTTGCTCTGCTCTGGGCCTTCATTCGCCGTCCACAGACGGAGAAATTATTACTGGTGGCAATGTCTAACTGGCCCCACTGCTGAACCCAACTAATTTCCATGTAAAAGTGGAGTCAGAATACTATAGGGTTTGTTTTGGAGGAGACAGCAAGCGATCTCAATTATGATTACTTCTAAGGAGGTGTGGGTGTTTGGAGAGCTCCCAGACTCTGATTTTTGCTCTCCAGGGAGGATCCAGGAGTCCCCTAAAATGGCCTCTCTTTGTCCAAATCTTGGGCTCTCTCCTCCTCCGCCCTTCCCAAGCACGTCGGGAGTCTGAGAACTTGCTGGTGACTGAGGACGGAGGAGAGGACTACATCTGTATACGCCTCAGGGAAAATCGTTAGGATCAGTGAAAAGCAAATGCACCGTATACTAGAAAACCCGTTTCTAAACTTCAGCGATCTAATTTTCAGGCCAAAGCAGGCTATTCCCGACTCAAGGGAATAGCATTCATTTGAACATTAGGATCTAATGACTGCCTTGGTCATTGACTCTGTTACTTTCTCCTATCAGGGCTTGACTTAAATGCCTATCTCACCCTCTAGACTGAAAGCTCCTTGAGGGAAGGGTTCACGGATTGTACTTTTCCACCCATTAAGTTCAGTGCTCTGCAAGGTAAGGACTGTGTCCCATCTGACCACCTCGATCAACTCCAATCAATATTTAGTACGGAGTGAGTGATCGGTAAATACCGTAATCGGTAATAAAGTAGGTGCTCCACAGTTTGGTGAGTGGGCAAAGTCCCGTAATGGGGGCTGAATCAAGAAAGCAATGGACACAATCCCTGGCCTTAAACAGCTTATGTTCTTGTGTTCCAGAAGAAAATGTTTCTTAAATAATGTCACAGCTTCTTAAGGGCAAATTCAAGTGATCAAGTCAGACAAGATTATTCTTTAATACCGGTTAAAAAACATCTTTCAGAGCCACTTCTCCAATTTCAAGTTGGCGCAACAAATCCACGGGTCTGTTTCCTTTGAGCAATGCCAATTTGAACGGTGGGTCACTGCACGGCATTCAGATGGGGGAATCTAGTGACAATCTTTGTTTTAATAATGAATCCCGAGGGTCCTTTTGCTGGCCAAGAGATAAGACAGGGTTCAAAACGTACATCCCAACCCTGAGGGGAGGGGGACATCTCCATCTTCTCAAGAAACGATATCACAGAGAAACAGGAGCCCTGGCAAATGGATGCCCAGGGTCTTTCTAGGAAAGGTCGTAGAAACTACTCTGGCATCCGGCCCTTTCTCGAGTCTTGTTTTTGACCATAATACTGCCTGGAAGGATTAAAAACAGTCGCCAGCAACTGGAAACACTCTTACGTCTTTCTTAGCTCTCCTGGCTCCTCTTCCTTGCTCTCGTTGCCAGTAAAATCATGAGCTTTGTGGCTTTCTAAGCAGGTTCAATTTGCTCCTGGTCACTGATCCGCTGCACTGAGTCTCCCGCTCTAGACTGAAAGCCCGTTGTGGGTAGGGAATCTGCCAATTCTACTGTAGTGCACTTTCCCAAGCATTTAGTACAGAGCTCTGCACACAGTAAGCGCTCCACGAATACCATTGCTTGAATGATTGATGAGACTTAACCACCGTCCGGTTGTCCAAAAAAGAAGAGCTTTGGTTCTCCACCTCCAGAAAGTGAGCAAATTCCATTCCTGGATTAGCTGAAAGGGTCAAGAAGCCTTCTCAGAAATGCCTAGGAATACCGCACTCGGTAGCCTAGCCCTGATATTTAAGAGATAGGATACCAAGCAGACAGGGAAGCTCCATGCTGGGCAGAAGATGCAGTTTTCATGATAATTTTAAAAAGTGTAAACTACTTTTCAATCTAAAAGAGAAACCAAGAACATCCTCAACTTCTACACTTCCTTGGAAGGGGCAGTTCAATAAGTGAAACCAATGCAGATGTTATTCTGGATCCTTCAGGTGTCCGAAATCATTTTTCCTTAATTTTTTTGTGGGAGGGATGGGGGAGGAAGGGGAGTTTGGGTTACTTTCTCAACTCACCATTGATCTCTTTGGAATCTCAGCTCTGCCACTGACCTACTGTGTGGTCTGGGGCAAGTGACTGAACTTCATCTCTGTTTCCTCAGTTTGATGACCGGTAAAATGGGGTTTCAGTACCTGTTGTCCCTGCCCCCTAGACTACGAGGCCCATGTGAGACAGGGTCTGACCTGTCTTGTACCTAACTCGGGGGTTAGGTCAGTGTTTGGCATAAAAGTAAGCAGATGACAAATACCACAACATAGAGCTTAGAGTGTGTTTGAATCAGACGAAACATTTACGCTTAAGTAGACCAGGGCCTTGGGTAAATGCAGTACATCAGAGAGCCATACCCCTGTGAAAAAGCTAAAGCAGTCACATCTGAATAAGGTTTTCCGATACGTGCATCAGAGACTCATCCCTATTTCTGACACCCAATGGACAAGAATACTGCAAACATCAATTGCAACACATCCCTCGAGGGCCTTTAACATGTGCGAAGTATGAATCTTAATTTTTTTTTTAACACAGTCACCACCATCATCTATCTTGCGCCTCAAAACAATTTTACATTTTCCCATACAGTTCCTTATTATTTCGTACCACCGTGTGAACTATATACCTTTCCCTGGGAAATAGCCAAATCAAAGAATCGACGGGCTCTCCCATTTCGGGATTCAAAGGTTGAGAATGGACAGTTCCCAGCTGTTCCCCACCCATCATCTGTTTTCCATCTGCATTTGGAACGGAAAGGAGTAGAGATTTAGGTAAGAGAGAATTTTCAATTCCACTTATTGGACCCCGGAAGAGAACATCAATCAACCATATTCAGGGAGCGTTTACTATGTGAAGAGCACTCTTCGAAGAGCTTTGAAGAGTACAGTACAATAGAGTTGGCAGAATGTCATCAGCATCCTCGGAAATCTTTAGATTGGGATTTACCCCCATCTCCCTGCGATGGATGTAGGACCGTCGTGACTGGAGAGAAGAGGTTAGATTAGAAGAGTTCTAGCCATCACTTCATATCAGTGGTATTTAGTGAGCGTGAAGTGCTGTACTAGTCTCTGAGGTAGCGCGGCAGAAGCAAGAGACATTTTCACTGCCTTCCAAGAGTCTACACAATCATCGCTGCACTAAGCACCTACAGTACAAACCTCCAAGAGCTTACGATGATTCCACAGAGTGACTTGATTCCTTTCTCTCAGACCATCCAGATCTGCACAGGACATTCGGCCCATGTCCAGGGCCAAATAACATCAGCTTTGGCAGGGCCTCTAACCCGCCAAATCTCAGTGAAGCTTGCCTTCTTTCCTCTCTCACTGTACAGTGGCTTCACAGGAGGATGGGAGAGGAGAAGTGAGGTGCGGTGTGCTTCCCTTCCCCCTCAACCTTAATTTCTTAATCTTATCGAAGGCACATCTCCTCCGAGAGGTCTTCAACTAGGCCCTCATTCTGTGTCACTCTCGCACTTTGATTCGTACCCTTTATTAACCACCCCCGTTGACCCTCACATATCCATAATTCATTTATATTAATGTCTTGTCTCCCCCCCGCAGAGTGTAAGCGGGAGGGGAACGTTTCTACCGACGCTTTTATATTGATTGTACTCTCCCAGGTGCTTAATACAGTGTTTGATAAATTACTGATTGCTTCTCTAGTCTCCTAGCCGAGCGTAGGTTTACACGAGTCACCCGTAAGTCCCAGACTAAGACAATTTCTCATTCCTGCAGGATCCAAGTGTGTAATCTTCTGGGCCAGGTCACTTCTGGTTCTGCGGCTAAACTGAGTTCCTCTCTGGCTACATCCCCTAGCCAGTGGGGGGAAAAAGTAAAGAGGAGAGATACCCAAGAGCCCCAACCTCCCACATTCCTGCCCTCTCGGCACCGGCCCCCTCCAGCTCCTGACACTACCTGTGGGGGTCAAGCTCCAACCGACGCTAGTTTGGAGGAACTCTACGCGAAGGCACCGAGTCGCGCGATTCCCGACCGACTGCTGTTCAAGCCTACGTGTCCATGTCTGGAAGGGCACGATTAGGCTCCACGTGAAAAGCAACAGACGTTTGGCCACCTCTGTTCAGCTGCTCGATGCCATTAGCCCACCACCAGGAGCCCTGAGGCAACGGATCTGGAACCCGACGTATATAAACACGAGAAATAGAACTTGATTGGGCGGGACAAGATGCCAACCACGAGCCCTGCCTCCCTTTCCCAATAAGTGACCGAGCCTTTCCCAGGCATTCTGGGCCTTCGGACCCGGAGAGGTACGGGCAACCTGGACACTTCTCAATCACAGTGTATTTTGCCCGTGACCCTACAGTGTCCCCCTAGGGACTCAGCAGGCAACCCATGTCCTGGCTCTGAATATTGCAAGGAGAAGACGAGGTCGTTTTTTTTTTTTCAGAGACTAAGGAATGGGAATATGGCAACCATCAGCGATGAGTTCCGTGTGGAAAGGAAAGGGTTTGAGCTTATCAGAGAGAGGGGCGAGACATTCTGAACCCAAACAGAGATCAGGAAATGAAGTCAACAAAATGCTCAAGTAGGACCATGTGAGTTATTGGGTAAACACACTTGTAGCCTTCAGTTCACAGCAAGGAGGGTCTGGTTAAGATTCTCCCGGGTCTTGAATAGATTTTAGCATGTGACCAAGAGACGGTTGGAGGAAGATAACTCGGTTTTCGGCTACAATGTGGTACAACTAAGCGCTTTAAATAAATGAAGGGTGTTCTTTCATTAGCTGGACTGAAAGGAGCTTTGTCTGACGAGTAAGAGTGGGCTAAATTTTTCATTTTGGGGAGCTTTACATTTAATCCTAAAACCTTGACTGGAGTCAAAGCAGCGTGACCTAGCGGATAGAGCACGAGCCTGACTGACCAACCGTCTTCATCCCGGTGTTGTGTTAAATTAAGGGAGAAGGATATTGCCACACACTTGCGGGTTTTAGTGCTGCAGATCCAAACTCTCAGATTAAACTGTGGCTTCTGCCTTTACTTGTTCCACATGTACCACAACAGCCAGGAGAGACAGAGAGAGAAGTCTGGCGGGCAGAGTCCATTTACGTCAATATGGAGTTTTGCCTCTTTACGAATTCCCAGCATAAAGGCGTGTTGCGTGAAGCACCCTAGAAATAGTCCCGGCTTCAGAAGGGCCACTCCAGACCCTCAGGATTTCAATTACCCGGAGGCCAACTGCTTGAAAAGATAAGCTCCGACTCAGGACTGGATTGAGGCTCTGAGACGGCGGTTGCTCGGTTCAGGACAGAGTTTGCTTCTCTCCGTTCACACTCGGTAGAATTTCTTGAGCGACGAGCACTATCCTAATTGCTTGAGAGGATACAACAGCAGACCAGAATACAATTCCTGCCCACAACGAGCTATCAACCTAGAACTTCCCCTCCTGGGTATGTGAGGACTTGAGTTTCTCAGAAGTACCATAGGAGCAAAAGAAAAGGAGGGGAATCGGGGTGAGCGGGGAGACGACGCGGCCTGACTGGCCACGCAGTCGTTCCGACTCACACTGAGGACTGCAGGCCCGGGGGTTCTCCTTAATGACTGGTGGATCAAGTGGTTTTGCTCCCTCTCTAAAAAGAGATGGTATTCCTCATGTCTTCTAATGTATTCGGGTTTGCCCGTGGGAAAATACAGAGGTTCAACATAATAATAATGTTGGTATTTGTTAAGCGCTTACTATGTGCGGAGCACTTTTCTAAGCGCTGGGGGAGATACAGGGTAATCAGGTTGTCCCTCGTGAGGCTCCCAGTCTTTGTCCCCATTTCCCAGATGAGGTCACTGGGGCCCAGAGAAGTGAAGTGACTTGCCCACAGTCACCCAGCTGACAAGTGGCAGAGCTGGGATTCGAACCCATGACCTCTGACTCCCACGTCCGGGCTCTTTCCACTGAGCCACGCTGCTCAAAGGATGGGACATAGCTGTGGACTGCTGCGAAATATTGACGCAGCACAAACCACACAAACCAACCTGGCGCACAGAAATCTCTGGGGAGGGAAAGCAGTGTGACCTAGTGGAAAGAGCCCAGGGCTGGGGGTCAGAGCGCCCGGGTTCTACTCCTGGCCTGCCACTTGTCTGCTGTGTGACTTTGGGCAAGTCACTTCAACTTCTCTGTGCCTCAGTCACCTCATCTGGAAAATGGGGACTCTAGACTCTTTATGTCTCCTGCTTCGACTGTGAACCCAATGAGAGAGAGCGACACTGTCCAACCTGATTACTTTGTATCTTCCCCAGAGCTTTGACCGGTGCCTGACACAAAGTGTTTAGCAAATGTCATCATAATTGGGAGAAGAGTGGAAATTGGCTCTTTCTCAGCAGAGTCCTGGGGAAGGGAATGGGAGAAACAGAATCCAAAACAACATCAGGCACCTCAAGTCCAAACTGCATCATCAGAGTAAAGGGTGATCGTACATACAGGTGATGTGGAAAATATTATAAATCAATTGGAATGCATTGAACTTTTACCGGGAGCAGAGAACTGTACTGAGCGCATGGGAGAGTACGATACAGACTTAATAGACACATTCCCCGTCCACAGTGTGCCTACAATCAATCCATCGTGAGTTAATACTCTCGGTCACAGCCGCCTGCTCGGAGATAAGCATCTAGAATAGTACTCTGCCCATCAGTAACAAGCCTTAAGTCAGAAAAATGTATTCAAAATCCAAAAGGACAAGTTTTCTTTTCAAAACTATTTTTTAAAATAGCGATTCATCACCTATCAGTGTCGCTGCTCGGCGCAACACTATTAGCAAAGTGCAAACTAATTTTGTTCATCCAAATTTCCCTGGAGAGACCTGCAAATTGCCTTTTGGATGAACTTTCATATTTCGCATTTTGTAGTAAACGTGTCTCCCAGACAAACAGCAAACTAGTTAGACCTGATCATCGCGTATTGGACATCTAAATAAACATAAATAGCTAAAAGTCTAGGTCTCCAGAGATTTCACGTGGCCCGAAGCTAATCCTTAAACCCAGACTGCCTCCCTCTTTTTTGAAAAAATAGTACTCATTAAGCACTTACTACGTGCCAGGCTCTGTGCTAAGCACTGGGGTAGATACAAGGTGGAACACAGTCCGTGTCCCACTTGGGATTCACAGCTTACAGATGAGGTGCGGAGGCACATAGAGGTTAAGTGACTCTCCCAAAGTCACCCAGCAGCTGGGATTAGAACCCTCTGACTTCCATTAGATCACACTAGTTCCTCGCTAGATTACATGCTCTTGGAGAGCAAGGATCGTGTGTATAAATTCTACCGTACTCTCCCAAATTTAGTAGAGTACAGTACTCAAAATACGTGCTCGGTAAATACTGATTGATGAGAAGCCTGGTTGTCTGCCCCCCATGAGGTTTACCTCATCAGATTCGGGGACCAAAAGGAACCGTACGTGAATAACTGAACGACTATAGTCTGTCTTCTTTAAGTCCCTCCCACTGCAAGTTTGGAAGCCTCCAACATTTGGAATGGTCAAATGCAAATAGAGCCGTGGGAGAATGATGAGTAGAAATCATTGCAAAGGTGATGGTAACTCAATCCACTAAAAGGATTGATTGGGCACCTGCTGGGTGTAGAGCACTATATTAAGCACTTAGGAGAGGACAAGAGAATTAGCAGAGACGATCCCGCCCTGGAGTTTACAGTTCAGTGGGAGAGAGAGACTCTAGAATACTTTACCCACAGGAGGAAGGAGGGAAGGGGGAATGTAAGTGACCGTATTAACAGAGAGTCGACTCCAGTTCAACAGAACGTTGTAGGTACATAAGAAAAGGAGTGTCCCTCGACCGTCACACCCTCATCTTCTCGACCCCCTTCTGATCTCCTCCCTTTGGCCTTTACACTTTCAGTCGAGTGTATTTTTCTGCCCTTCTTCCTCTCGACTCCCCTTCTCTACCTCTGATATGCTCCACAGAAATATTCCAAAATTCCAAAAATAACGTCTTGACACTTCTTTGGAGAAGTCAAACTTCAGCTAAGGGAGGCAGGAGGGTCAAAGGGTGGGTGAATAGCAAGTAAATACCTGTTCACATGTAGGCTAAAGACTGTATCTAGTAGAACCATTTAACACAAAAGAGTGAGATTTCATTATTATTAGCTCTATTGAACTCTCCCAAGCATGTAGTATAGTGCTCTGCACACAGTAGATGTTCAATGAATACTGTTGACTGTGGGGAAAAAAAAAGAAAAACGTGCATCAAGCTAAACCTAAATAAAAACAGAAAGCTGGGAGAGGAATCACGGCAGAGTTCGGAACTGATCCCTGACACACGCACGGGCTGAGATCCTGCTAAGGATACACACACAAACACATCCACATCACCACACACCTACGGACACACAGGAACAAAAAGGGATTCAAGTGGCAGGCTCACACGGAAAAGCACATCCAAGAACATATAGAGAAACGGGACGGATATTCATTCGATCGTATTTAATGAGCGCTTACTGTGTACAAAGCCCTGTTCCGAGTGCTTGACAGAGAAAGGGAAGCACAGAGATAAACGCCGTACACATATAGGAAGACAACAACCTAAAAACCCTTCATGGGGGTAGACTCCTACCCAAAGGGACAGAGAGCTACAGAGTCAATGAGATAAAAAACCAGTGACCTAAGTCCCTAAGAACTCAGACACAGCCTTCATTTAGAAAACTGAGACTTCCCTACTTATAATGTCCCTTCCTGTTCCAGCTATCACAGACCTTTCAAATATGCATGTACTTTGAACCGTGGCGCTTAATGTAACAAAGAGATGATTATTTCCACATCTTCTGTCATCTTGGAAATGAATGCAAAAGGCCAGCAAACTTGAACATGCTCTCTCCAGACAGCAGAAAACTCAAGCTTTCTTTCCAGCTGGACACAGACATGCGATAAGCATCAATCATTAAGCACCAAGAAAGATTCCCTTCAAGCGGTAACGGGAGGTGTGCCCAGGGCCTCAAATGAAAGCACTCATAAATGAAGCGCACAGGCATTCGACTCATTTATAGAGCCATTTTAGCCAGATTCCCTCACCGACAGTAAAACAAAAACTTACTTCGGGATTGACTCTGCTGGTTGAAAAGTGGTTGAACTCTTCCCCTTCTTTCATCTCTCCTACAGGCAGTGTTTCTACACGCCCTGCTTCTCCCCCAACCGACACGTGAGGGTCGGAGGGTGGAAATGATGGGAAACTGGAAGAGTGGCCCTCTCTGCGGTAGCCTTGGCTGCCCACAGCTGCCGCTCCTCAATTAGTCTATTGCTAATCCCAAGTGGGCTCACCTGTGGGTGGGGCCTGACGCTTCATTTTGCTTCCATCCAACTATGCAGCGTCTCTTCCTCCTAAATCTCTGGGAAGCAAGTCTTCCTCCTAGATCTACCTCAGAGAGCAGAGTTTATTATTATCAACAATGATAATGGCATTTATTAAGCATTTGCTATGTTCCAGGCACCGCTCTAAGTAGATACGAGATAATCGGGTTGGACACGGTCCCTGTCCCACACAGGGCTCCCCGTCTCGATCCCCATTTTACAGATGAGGGAACTGAGGCCCAGAGAAGTGAAGTGTCTTGCCCGAGGTCACATGGCAGACAAGAGGCGGAGATCAGAACCCATGACCTTCTGACTCCCAGGCCCGTGCTCTTTCCACTGGGCCGTGCTGCTTCCTGAGTGCTAGTTTAAGTGTAGCGCTGTTCCACCGATAGAGGTGGTTAAGAAAAACACCAGCTGTTCCACCGATAGAGGTGGTTAAGAAAAACACCACCAACCCCTGCTCATTACAAAGCCCCACTGGGTGTTCACGTTTTCTATCGGAGCTTTTCTGCCAAAATTCTGTTACGCGTGGTATCTGCCCCCTCAGTGAGTTACCCTGATATCACCGCCAGCCGATGTGGATCATGAACAGCATCTGTCACCCAGAGGCGCCCAAATGCCAGCCGACATTTAGCATCATCAACAACGGTACCAAATTCTGAGCAGTGGGTGCCTTCGCTCCAACGGACCGGCTACGGAGATTCTGCTACTTTAAGCATTCCACCGAAAAGCCCAATGGAGGGCTACTGAAAGGGAGTAAGGTGGATATTTTAGAAAGGTGAGTGGGGCAACTTTATATGAGATACGCTTTAAAAAAGGAGAGGCTGGAGAAAGAGCACTGTGGGGCTTTGAGCTTTTTTGCCAAAGTCAAGATGGGTTACGAACTTGTACTAACAACTCTCATTTGATTTTTCAGACCATTCTCCTCATTTTCCCCTCCCCCAAAATGCAGGAGTTATAATAGTATACCCAATTCTGGATAGTCAAACACTGCAGGCAGGGCAAATTCCAACACCGGTGACCTGGGCAAGTCACTTTACCTCTTTGGGCCTCAGTTTCCTCATTTGTAAGAAGGGGGGGGCGAATGTAAGTCCCATGTGGGCTGGGGAATGTGACCCATTTCGACACCTTGCCAGTCCCCCAGTAACTGGCACATAAGTGCTTAATAAATATTATTAGGAAAAATTTGTTGTGAATTATTACTGGGAATGGATTTGGGGTTCCCCCGATGTACCCTAAAAGTATCTCTGTACGGATCTAGTTAGGACGTCTGTGGCTGTTACTGTATCGGGTACTGATAATTATGGTATTTATGTACGAAATATTGGGATGGATACCTGCCCCTGAGGGCACTGACAAACCAAGAGCGTAAGATCTTTGTTAGTCACAGAACATGTCATTCTGTTACTCTGTACTTTTCTCTAGACTGCAAGCTCCTTTTGGACAAAGAACAGGTCTATCAACTGTTATACTGTACTTCTCCGAGCCTTTAGTACAGTGCTCTGCACATAGTAAGTGCTCAGTATGTACAATTGACTGATTCCAAGCGCCCAACACAGTGAATCTCACCAAGAAGGCGCTCAACTAATACTACTATGATTACATGAATATATATTCTATTTTTTATCACGCGTTTATTGCTAGACATTTCTGTATGTAGTTTCTTCTTCTACCCTACATGAGATTGTCTCTACCTTGGCCTGTCACCTCAACGCTCCCCACAGTTCTCTGCACACGGTGGGCCTCAGCTCGTTCCCGTCCCGGGTTGAACCCCAACTCCACTCGAAGTAAGAGGCTTATATTAACATCCTCTTGCTCGCTACCAAGGAGTGTTTCCTAACAGACACTAAAAACAGCTCGCTGAGCAGAACTGACTTCGTTCCACGATTAGGTGTAGGGGAAAACGTAAACTGCCGCAAGGAGAGCCGAACTAGCCGGTGGTTGAAGATTCTTGGCTGAAATAGCTATGGTCTCGGTTGAGTCAAACAGAAAAGAGCAGATTAATCAAAAAGATCAGAGTCGTGCATGCCTGACCTAATATGCAGAAAAGTAGACTCCCTGAAAAGGTCAGCCTAACGTTGGAAATGTGCAGATGATTTTATTCTTAGGAGATAGGCCAATTAGAAACTCAAGGCACATTCAAACGCAAAGGGGACTCTCCAGTGGCTCTTCATGATCTGCCTTTCCCTTTCTGATTTCTAAGCTGTGGCGTTAAATTGGGATGTCACGGGGCGAAAATTTGGGTCAGTCCAATTCCAGTGAAAATGAGGCAGAGTAAGAGAGCGATGTTGCCAGAGAAAAGAGTGTGTTGCCCCTTAACAGATTTAATTTGTTTGGGTCTGGAATCCCACTTCCACCAAGCGTACTGCGGTAGTAAAGAAGTTCACGGCGGCTGGAGGTGAGTGGCGTCTCACGACGCTCTGGGGTGTTAACGGAGCACAAGGCTGATCGGATCGGATGATACTCGGAAGTGCAAGAACTCAGTGGGTCAGAGTTTGATAGAAATAGTATTTTCAGAGACGTGGGGGACCTGAGTAAACGCCAATAATCCAGCAGCTGGTAAAGTTAAATAGCTTTGTTAAGTTGCTTACCACGTGCTGAGCACGGAGGTAGATATGATATAATCAGATCGGGCAACGGCCCTGTCACAGTCTAAGGGAGGGGAAGGGGGAGAATGGACATCTCCATTTTACCGATGAGGAAACTGAGGCACCGAGAAGTTAAACAACTTGCCCGAGGGCACCCAGCAGCTAAGTGGTGGAGCTGGGTTTAGAATCCAGGTCCTCCAACTCCCAGTCTTGAGCTGTTTCCACCAGGCCACGCTGCTTCGGAGAGAACAGGCATCAACTCCACGGGAGCGGAGGAGGATAACTTCCGCCGGGGACCTGGCATCGTGGGGAGTTTTGCCACCCCTTTTTGGCAGGGAAGACCACCCCGCCCCTCGGAGACCCCTGCCGGTAGGATGGGTCCACGGCTGGCCCTATGCCCAGGCAGTCACGATTTAGGTGAAGAACTTCTCACCCTCCTCCTTCCAAAATAAATTTCCAACTTGTAAGTGTCAAACTTAACAAATGTTTAGTCTGGTCATTTCCTGCCTGTCACAAGAGTAAACAGAGGGTCAGTCCGCTACTGGGTGGTTACTCAGCGGTTTCCTAACTCTGCACAGGAATGATTCTTTAGTGCTACAAAAGTAAGAGAGTGCTTGGAGCTCTGCGATATCATTCTACGGATGTCCCCGAGAGAGCTCAAAGGACTGAAGGGTAAATACGGTCTCCTTGGATACAAAGGCTTCCGGGCAACGGAAGTTTTAGGGTTTCCATTGAAAAATCCATTTACGAATGGACCGAACCAGTAGAATCCCATGGTCTGAAATGGAGGTTTTAGACCCCAGGATCCTCGCCAAGAAATTTTAGCATTCAGAAAAATGAATCTCCATTATTAAATCCCTGCTTATTTTGAATCGTCCAATATTTTTTTCCATCTGCTATATCTGGTCAATCGGCTTGAGTGATTCCTGGATTGCGTTAGCTAATTTCTTGATCTCAAAAAAATGGCAAAGCAATTTTCACATGTGTTAAAACACAAAGACGTTCTGTAGATACTGAAAAGGGTGATAATCTGGCTCTATTTATTTAGTCTCCTATAGACATAGGAAACCCAGTTTGAAAACTCTTCCAGTTTCAGAAACAAAACAAATCTTTCTACAGGGATTTATTCATACTTTTGAAAGTTCAACGATGGAAAAATGTGGTTTCTTAGTGACAGTAAAACCCAAAAACCTTGAAGACGACAAACTTGGTACCTATCTCGCTTGGATGTCAAGGATAAAATGAGTATGAAAGTGCTTTGGAAAATGTGTAAAATGCTCTGAAGAAAAAAAATAATTTTAGCAAAGTCACGCTACGTCTCCACTCTTCAAAAACTTCCATCGGTTGCCCACCCACCTCAGCATCAAACAGAAGCTCCCTATCATAAACTTTGAAGCCCTCAATCACTTATTTCCTACAGCTCAACCCACATATTTCACTCCTCCAGAGCCAACCTACTCAATATACCTTGAATTCTTCTCTCTCTCCACTACCCTTGTCCACATCCTCCTTCTGGCCTAGAACTCCCTTCCCGTTCATAGAAGCAGCGTGGCTCAGTGGAAAGAGCCCGGGCTTGGGAGTCAGAGGTCATTGGCTCGAATCCCAGCTCCGCCACCTGTCAGCTGTGTGACTGTGGGCAAGTCACTTCACTTCTCTGGGCCTCAGTTCCCTCATCTGTAAACTGGGGATGAAGACTGTGAGCCTCACGTGGGACAACCTGATTCCCCTGTATCTACCCCAGCGCTTAAAACAGTGCTCGGCACATAATAAGCGCTTAACAAATACCAACATTATTATTATTATTCATATATGACGGACCGGCACTGTCCCCATCTTCAAAACCTTATTAAAAATCACATCTCCTACAAGAAGCCTTCCCTAAGTCCTCATTTCCTCTACTCCTCCCTTCTCAGTCACCTATACACTTGAATCTGCAATCAATTAATGGTATTTATCGAGCACGTACTGTATGCACAGCCCTTTATGAAGCTCTCACCCTCTAAGCACATGATATTCACCCCAACCTCAGCCTCGCAGCACGTACGTACATATCCGTGATCCATTTTAATGTCTGCCTCCCCCTCCAAATTTTAAGCTCTATGAGGGGAGGGAACACGTCTACCAGCTCTGCTCTACTGTACTCTACCAAATGCTTAGTACAGTCTTAGTACTAATACGACTACTAATTCATCTACCCTCTCATTTCACTGTTTACTGACAAAGGCCAGATCGTCAATCCAAAGGTGTTTGTCAACATCACGTTGATAAGTATTATTTCATATAGTTTACGCTGGAATCGTCCTTTCTGTACGGTCCGGCGTTCCCAGAACATGGTGTTCTGACCATGTCTATTTCAAGACACCTTGACTGCAGCACTCTTGGACGGGGATGATTTAACCTTCGTTTCCAGCAGATTAACATTCTCTCAAAAGATTCACAAACACACTCTACATCCAACATATACATAGCAATGCTCACTAGAGACAGATTACGCTCCTAGCCGGCGGTTCTGTGGAAAAGTGTCTTTCCAACGACTTAATGAGTTTATCAAATGTGCATTAGAAAATGGAAAGAAAACCTTCATTTACGTTCTTCTGTTCTTGGGCTACTGTTTAAGACCAGATAAATATGCACAATGGGAAAACAAGGAACGATTTTTAAAGTTGAGAAGATCTGCATTTTTTTTTAATATTTTGAGTGTTGTTTTTTTTAATATGGACTGCGAAAAAAGGGATACTCTCCCAAAGGAAGCGATGAAAGTGCTTTGCATGAAATATTTAAATGTAGTCTAGACAAACTACTCTGAAATGTGTGAAGTAAGGAACATTTCTGGATGTTGGGTAAAGGCACTTTGGGTAAAGGCTCTATTGGACGTTTTTCCCAAAACACATTTCTTTGATTCTTACTTATTTGAAAATATTTTGTCAAATTTTCCATAGGCCAAAATAGCACTCACTCTGCTTCTTAGCCCTCACTATAATCAGTGTAATCACTCATGTAAATAAGAATCCACAGTATTATACTGGGAGATAAATTTACAGTTTTAATAAACAAAATACCTACAATTAGCTAGAGAGTAAATGGAGACATCTGACAATTAGAATTCAATTGGAAAGTTGCTTTCAATGCTGAAACATGATAGAAGCCTTTGGTTGCGAATACTTTTTCTGTTACTAGGTAAAACTATTTGCAAAAACGTAAAAAGGTTTAACGATTCTAGTAACTGTTTAAAAATCAACTGAGATTTTTGCCCAAACAAAGCTCTCTGCGTTGGAGCAGAAATCTGGCAGAATATTCAATTCTGACCAGTTATGGAGAGCAAAGAAATGAGACTGGAAAATAATAATGGCAATATCCGTTAAGTGCTTACTGTGCACCAAGCACTGTACTAAACCTTTTGCAAAACTGCTTCGGGAACACAGTCCCTATCCCACATGGGAGTCACAGTCTCAGGGGGAGGGAGAACAGCTATTTAATCCCCATTTTACAGATGAGGAAACTGAGGCACGGGTAACTTAGGTTAGAACTCGGGTCCCCTGTCTCCCAGGGGACCATTCTGCAATCTTCACTGTCAAAGAAAAGAGATAAAATTCATTCAGTCCTTTCACAGTTGGGGTATCCTAGGCTTGTCACCTCTCCTTCTGGCTAGTCCAAATCTCTTAGGAAATTTCCTTCCAGCCAATGGCGACCCGCCACTTAGGGATGGGGTACAGCTCAAGTAAGCAGCAGTCGATCAGAGAGACAAGGGAGCTTAGGTTTCTGACCTTCGGTTACCAGAGCAACCGAAAACCCAACTAGATCTGAGAAGGTCGGAGGAGAGATTTGAACTCGGTACCAGCAGTGTGGGCTTCGGGCATGGTGGAGAGCCAAAAAGGTGACAGGCCGGGTCGGGATAGAAAGGTGAAGGTTTGGATCTGGGGCGAAGCGATCTGGTTTGGAGAACTGGGGCGAAACGGGCTGAAACTTAGTAAAACATTCCTTGTTTATATTTCATCCGATTAAGGGTCTGCTCAATTACGTCAACTTCCACAAAACTAAATACGAACCAGGTTTGCCTCTCAGCAGCAGTTGGAGAACCATTTCCTTGACTGCGGCTAGCTGACGACTTCAATACGGTCCTGCCTGGACGATGGACGACGTAGGTCTCCCTCGGTCCCTTCCAGCCCTAATTCTCTGTCTTTCATTGCTCTTTTTGTCCTAGAGGCGACGTCTCAGGGGCAAATTGCCTCTTAGGAACTGTGGGATGGGATGTAAAGGTTTTCTGTGGCCAAACTCCACGCTGTGCCCAGTTATGACTTGGAGTTCTGAGTTCACAGCTCTCGGGCTCATGGCTTGCTTACCCGTTAGACCGCCAGACTCGAGGTCCCGGCTGGGCTTCTTTTTGAGACTCTTCCACATCTGCAATTCGTAGTGTATGGATCGCCGTTCTGCAGCTTTGTGATGACCTCAATTTGATCCATTTTCCCTGGCCTGCTACCTTATCGATGAATTTGGGTGGAAGACAGTGACAACTCAGCCTAAAATTCGGTAAACTAGGAACCTCACCCCTGGAAATATTCTCTCCCCTTAAGCCCAGAAAAATCACCACTGTTTTTCTCTTCTCGGTATTTTCTTTTACACTCAGTTTTCCCATATTCAAAGCAAAAGGATTACTGTTCTGTAGAGAAAAGCTGTAAACTGATCAAAATTAAATTGAGAATTAAAAGTTCCACTGGAGTTATACGAGATACAGTTATGTGCATGAAAACGATTATCTTTTTAAAATGAAACTCCAACCTTCTATTAATTAACGTGAACTTTTGGTTGATGAGATGCGTTTGTAGAATCTGATCTGTTTCTTTCCATCTGCTACAAATTCTTTTTTTCTATTCTCCAGAAAGGGTGACTCGATTTTTCTTATCCAGTCACAATATAGTCATTCTAAAACACAACGTGAAGCCGTAACAGAAAAAAATACCATCTGGCAGGGGCAGTAGAGAAAATACACACCCACGGCGACTTCTGGACGGCATCGGTTTATAGTCGCTGAACCTGATGTGGGCCCCTGAGTCTTTTTCAGATGGTGGAGCAGAACACAGAGTCAGGCCCATCTCACCTAGTGAAGGACACATGGTCACATAATGCACCTTCCAAGGGAACTGCAGATAGCACTTCCTACTGCTCTGTGACTGTGGGCAAGTCACTTCACTTCTCTGAGCCTCAGTTACCTCATCTGTAAAATGGGGATTAAGACTGTGAGCCTCACGTGGGACAACCTGATTACTCTGCATCTACCCCAGTGCTGAGAACAGTGCTCTGCGCGTAGTAAGCGCTTAAATCCCAACATTATTATTGCATCTCCCACAGATGTAAGGCAAGAAACACCACAGCCTGAATCACCACGGTGGCGGTTGATCTGCCAACTAGGGATCAGCGGTTGCTACAGTTGGGTTACACCCTTGACAACCACCTGTTAGGAGACGGCCTCCCACCCCCTACTGTGGGTGTCCCTCAGTGTTCAGTTCTAGGTCTCCTTCTATTCTCTTTCTACACCCACTCCTTAGGAGAACTCATTCGCTCACATGGCTTCAGCTACCAGCTCGATGTGGACAATTCCCAAATCTACATCTCCAACCCTGATCTCTCTCCCTCTGTACAGTCTCGCATTTCCTCCCGCCTTCAAGACACCTCTACTCGGATGTCCTCTTGTCACCTCAAGCTTAACGTGTCCAAAACAGAACTCCCTATCTTCCCCCTAAACCCTGTTCTCCCCCTGACTTTCCCATCGCTGTAGACGACGTCACCATCCTTCCTGCCTCACAAGCCCGTAACCTCGGCGTTAGCCTTGACTCATCTCTCACACAAAACCCACGTATTCGATCCATCCCTAAAACCCGTCCCACCTTCACGACATGGCTAAAATCCACCCTTTCCCCTCCATCCAAATTGCCACCACATTAATACCATCACTCATCCCCTCCCGCCCGGATCATGGCATCGGTCAGCGAGTAGCCTATTCGCTGACCTCCCTGCCTCCTGTCTCTTTCCACTCCAGTCCATACTTCACTCTGCTGCCCAGGTCATTTTTCTACAAAAACATTCAGGCCACATTTCCCCACTCCTCAAGAACCTCCAGTGGTTGCCCAGCCACCTCTGCATCCAACAGAAGCTCCTTGCTTTAAAGCACTCAATCACCTTGCCCGCTCCTACTTCACCTCGCCCCTCTCCTACTACAACCCAGCCTGCACACTTAACTCCTCTCACGCCAACTCACTCACTATACCTCTGTCGTCTATCTCGCTGATTATTTCTCATCCACGTCCCGCCTCAGGCCTAGAATGCCCTCTCTCGTCATATCTGACAGACGCTAACTCTCCCCCTCTTCAAAGTCTTCCTGAAGGCACAACCAAGAGGCCTTCCCTAAGCCCTCATTTCCTCTTCTTCCACTCCCTTCAGCAATGCCCCCTGACTTAGTCCCTTTATTTATCCCCCCTCCCAGCTCCATACCACGTGTCTATGCAACGATAATTTATTTATATTACTGTCTTCCCCTCTGGACTGCAAGCTCGTTGCGGGCAGGGAATGTGCTTAGGCTAATGCTCTGCACACAGTAAGGGCTCATTAATTTGATGGTGTAGAGCAACCCGAGCCATTTCCCAGAGAACTGGTTTCTACCACCAGCATGGAACAGATGTGCCCATGTCTTTGACGAGTCCCAGGGGTAGTAAGGCACTGAGGTCGAAAGCTTTCAACATACAAAGATGATCATCTGCACGCCCAAATTCAAAGGCAGAAAAGGAGGTGAGACCGGAGTGGCTGAGCCCATCTGGGACGAAGCTGTCGATGACAAACATTGAATAAAAATAAGGCTGAGTCTCCTCTGTTACCTCTTTTCTGACTTAACAAAGCAGACCAATTAACTTACCAATACTAGACATCTGCTACAACTCTATTTTTGCAAACACACACATTTTAAGACTCAGCTAAAGTTCTGTACTTAATTTTCTGTACATGGTCATTCTTGGCAAGAATCACACGTCCATCCCCCACGGATGAGTTCATCTACATAAACCGAGTTGGCCGCGATCTGGGCCAAACTAAAGTCTCGAAAGTTCACGTGCAGCTGTAGCCCGGCTGGTTTCTTTGGGTTCAAAATAAAGCTAGATCGTAAACTCCTCAAGGGCAGGGAGGGGGGTCTACTAATTCTCCTTCACTCTTTCAGGATCTTAGCGCACAGTAGGCACTCAAATACAACTGACTGATTTATTGATTCACAAGTACTCTCCCTGACTCCCGATTCACCTAATAGCCCTTTAATCCATTTAGGTGAACTCAAGGGATTCATCATTAATCGGACTATGTCTGGATCTGATGACTGGCCAAGACTTAGAGCAGTTCTTAGCACCTAGGGGGTGCTTAATAAATGCCATAATTATTGCTATCTGTAAAAGTTTTGGGGCGATCATAACGTATTTAATAGCGGCCAAATGCATTTCACAACATTATTTTTTTTTTTTTACCAGTCCCATAACTGCAACACCCTCCTTTCAAATTTTTATTTTTCTACTCATTCTGTGGGCATAGAGTTTCAGCCAATTAGCAAATAATGAGGCTCTGGCAATCGTACAACGTGGGAAAGAATAAAATGGGCTCCACTAACATATATGGTCCATAATAAACCAAAGTTGAAAACCACTGGACTCCATAATAAGCTAACTTGCCCGTGTGAGTCGCAGAGATAAATTCAGTGTCAAGGACCACTTGGAGAAAAAAGACAAAGCTACTGAGTCTTGCTTCTGATTATACAGAAGTCTTAACCTGAAATTTTGGTCCAATTCCTGCCCAAAAGAAAATGTTTGTAACAACTCATGCCCCTCTGTTCATTTATGCTAAACCTCTAGACTAATGACCACAGTATGTGTCTGCATGACATTAAAGAAGGAAATCTGCAAAAAAGAATGAGTTTTTAAATATGAGCATTACACTGACTAATGCCTATTAAAACTAACACAAACTCCAAATGAACAGTAAATCTCACACGAAATAGAAGTGCCAAAGCAACCGATCCCTATGTCTGAACATGCCGTTTTTAAGGAGATCTCCTGTCACTTATGAGAAACACTTTAATTTGCTCCTGGATTTTTCATGGAGACATCTCAGAGAATTATGTGTTCAGAGACGAACATCAGAGAGTCTAGGCCAGATTCTCCTCTAGGTACGTTTATTGGACAAAGAAAGGATATCACCCCAAGGCTGCGATTTTGAGATGAGAAAAAATTGGGGCCCACTGCCAACAGGGCTGAGTGATGGGAGGGCCCAAGGAAAGGCAGAGATTGTTCATTCGTCAACATGTGTGGCGCTTGAGCTAGCAGTGGGACACAAGAGGAGAGAATTGAAAGGAATCTCTGAAGTTTCAGAATTGAAAAACAGGGAGACAACTCAGTTCAGAACGTTTGATTTGGGGGTTGTGGCATTTGAAGGAGGGGAGAGATGTGAGTAAAATGTCTGGAGGATACAGGGGGCTCTTTACCTGCAAATTTATAAGCCAAAGGTTTATGTTCTTTGATTATTAAAGAACAATTGATCACAAGGAGTTTTGTTTGGTTTAACAAGTGAATCAATATGACTATTAACTTGACAAAGAAAAAAGTCTAGTTTATTCTATTCTATTCTTGTTTATCTGTACACTTTGTTCATTCAGAAAAAAACATGTTTGGAAGCGCTCTTCAGTTGGCATCTTAACTGAATACCTTAAGAGCTGAAAAGAATCTGTTGACAAAGCAAATCCAATTTTACTTATAGCAATACTGAAGGCTGTGCTATATTAACTATAAATCTGACAAAGCAATGGAATGGAATGGAAGAGAAAAGAGGCGATGGAAGAGAGTTTGAGGAGGAAAGCTTTTGTGGGCTCAAACCAAGAGGCACGAGACCCAACTCAAATCCCACCAGTAAATCTTCCCCAACAGTTAAAAATGGGACCACCTTAAAAAGTAAACATCTCTCCCTCAAAAGCTCTCGGGAAAACGAGACTTAGCTGTGCACCAGTCAATAAGAAACAGATGAATACAGGCCGTATGGCCAGAGGGAAGTGAAAGATAAACTGTCTGCTGTAATTTGTATTTCGGGGGGAGGAGAAGAGAGGGCCGAGAGAAGGTGCAGGACAACCTGAAAAACAAACAAACAAAAAATCACAAGATTTCACCAGGGTGATTCTAACTTCAACAAGGACAAAATTTTTCCTCAGGAAAACAGCTGTGTGATGAATTTATATCCAGCTTAGAAACTCTCAGCCTAAGTACAGAAAACATTAGTACTGTGCCCTGCAGCCCAGTGGGCCCTCAATAAAGACAACTACTATGAGGGCCTTCATATGCTCCCAAACTCTGAAACAGGACAGGAAAAATACAGTTAAAGAAATGAGATTCTGGGATTGTGATGAAGGAACCCAGTTCGTTATTCACAACACAGAGGGGGTCTAAGACAAACTAAAAATCTGCTAAAATCCCATCCTTCTCCTTATGGTTTGAACACAGAGTTGTGGGGAAGGATCATATTAACAGGACAAGTTCAAGCTAGAACAATTTGAATGAAGAAAAAAATAAAGGCGATGGAGAAGAATGGGGTGCCCAAAAGCCTTAAATCGGAAAGAGAGCAAAAATATCTTCTAGTACCTGGTTACTCTTATAATTGTGGTATTTGTTAAGCACTTTCTATGTGCCAAACACTGTTCTAAGCACTGGGGTAGATACAAGGTAATGAGGCCGTGCCACGTGAGGCTCACGGGCAGCGTGGCTTAATGGAAAGAGCTCAGGTTTGGGAGTCAGAGGTCGTGGGTTCTAATCCTGGCTCCGCCAACTTGCCTGCTGTGTGACCTTGGGCAAGTCACTTAACTTCTCTGTGCCCCGGTGACCTCATTTGTAAAAATGGGGATTAAAAGATGTGAGCCCCACGCGGGACAATCCGATTACCCTCTATCTACCCCAGCGCTTAGAACAGTGCTCTGCACATAGTAAGTGCTTAACAAATACCATAATTTTTTTTTTACTCCCCATTTCACAGATGAGGTAACTGTGGTCCAGAGAAGTTAAGTGACTTGCCCAAAGCCACACAGCTGATAAGTGGCAGAACCGAAATTAGAACCCACGACCTCTGATTCCCAAGCCCTTGTTCTTTCCTCTAAGCCACACTTGCCAAAGAGTCTCTCAGAAGTCTAAGAATCCTGTTAGAATCTTAAAAAATATACCAAGGGCTTAGGGACTTTTGAAATGCTTTTTAGATTTGCCAAACGGTAGTTGGATGCATGAATTGGTTCCAGGGTAAAAACCGTCTCCAGTCTCCTCCTCCTTTCCTCCCCCACAGTAATCATTATTACATATCCATAGACTATCACATTATCACACACTAGGCAGGTCAGTTCTGCCGACGCTTGATAAATCAAGAGTCTTTAGTAGCCAATCTGACGACCTACCCAATCCCATCCGAGAATAATGTCCAGACTCTTCTCTCAACAACCAAAAGAAAAATAGGTTGGTGCCACGTTCTCATCCCTCTCATCAATAACCCCTTGCTCACAACCTCCTCCTTCCGGGAACTCCCTCCCACCCCCTTCATATTCAACAGATCCCTACTCTCTCTAGCTTCAAAAGCTCTTCCAAAACCACATTTCCTCCAAGAAGCCTTCCTTAATTAACTCTCATTTCCCCACACATTACTTGTCACTTTTATACTTCCACGTCACCTGCGCCGGAGGTATTCTCCCTGAGTGCCCTTCTGTAGGATCTGTAAACTCTGCTACTTTCCCCGACCTGTAATTTATTCTAGTGTCTCTCTCCCCGACTAGACTGTAAGCTCCTTGAGGGCAGGGGTCATATCTGTTAATTCAATTGTATTCCATCAAGTGCTCAGAAAAGGATTCCACCCAGAGTAAGCGTTCACTGGACAACGGAGAGGTCACAGGTTTCCTCTGAAAGGCCTGTGACTTTGAGGCTAACTCCTGCAAGCGTTGATAGTATCTTAGAGAATAAGCTTTTTTTGAAAGTACTCCAGGCCTCGGATGACTGATAGACTCTCCGCAGATATCTATTAACACTCTTATTTTTTCTGGGATTAGTGAGACACTTTCAACATAAATATTATATTCTTTTAAAATGTTTTACTTGGCTTCACTACACAGATCACCAAAGTAGTGAGAACTGAAAAGTCTTGAGCGTTGTGGTATAAATGGCTGGATGAGACTGGGGAGGAAAACTCTGACAAAGTTAGTTAGTCTTTAGGGTGGGATCAGAGAGGGTCTCTGCTCAGGGTTGGGGTGGAGATGAATTTTCGCAAGGCAGCTAAATCCTCCCTGGTAATCACTCTCAGGGAATAGCAATTGCACCTTCACAGAGAAGTGTTAACTGTCAGTATCCAAGTTCATATCACAACTATCTCTCTGAGCCCAACTTTACACACACACAAACACCCTCACACCCCCAAAGTGGGGAGCAAACTGCAAAAACACCCACTGAGGCACACAACACGGAAGAATGCACAAGAGTTATTCCGCACCAGAATTCTGATCGTCGCTGCCCCAATTTCCATGCCAGTATCTGGAAAGGCCTGGACAAAAGGGGTGCGGAGAAAGGCAAGGCAGGCCGGGAGTCCAAAATGCCTGCCAACAGTATAATCCCAACATTGATTTCTCACTGTAATTTCTAGTTCCAAAACAGGCAGACAACAATACAGTGCTTGTGTCAAAAGCAAAAGTTAGACAAATCCCCAAATTCATAAAAGCTCTACATACTTTTTGGTCTTGGCAGGAAGGGAGAAGGGCGAGGCTCCAGAGAACTGTGTCAGGGTGGGACCAGGCCCCAGAGGGCAACTCGGAAGTTGGATATTTAGCCGGGTGCCTGAAATTGCTAAGCACCATGGGGCACAATGGAAAAATTCATTCCATTTGAAAACTCCTGGTTGATGAAATATCATTAGGTGACCTGATTTTGTTCAAATCACCCAGAAATTCATCCTGACAGACTACAGAAAGGTAAATGGAATTCATCTGGCCTCATCACAGAGGACAAAATTCTCCATATTTTATCTCATTGGGATCTAGGAAGCAAACGGGGAATAATTTAAGTCACTCTACTGTTCAAGAGTCAAAATGTCAATATTGAAAGCAGACTTCAATCTGTTATTTATTATAGCTGTAAACTATTTATTTATATTAATGTCAGTCTCCCTCTCTAGACTGCAAGCTCGTTGTGTTCAGGGAATATGTCTTTTTATTGGTGTACTGTACTCTCCCCAGTGCTTAGTAAGTACTCTGCATAAAGTATTCAGTAAATAGCAGTAATTGAAGTATCAGATATGTCATCAGTAGTTTACCATTTTAGTTGCTTGCTACTGTATAGCACTGCAAGAATATTTCACCCTGCCTACTGAAATTTATAAAGAAAGCTAGGCTATTGCAGGAGATCATAATACAGCCAAAGCAAATCAGAAATACTGTTTCAGGTTGTACAGGGTAGGCTCACTGGACTAAGTTTACCAATAAATAGTTAGGGAAGCCAACATTTTTCTTGTCACACAATGCTTCTGGAGTCCAAACAGGCTCGTAAGCAAAAAATGGAAGCATTTGAATCTCCAGCAATTTTTGTTCCCACCCAAGTCCCCTTGCCAATTGTGCAATTTAGGACTGCATGGTCAAGCCAAAGATGTTTCTCACTTAATTCCAAATTGAATAATTTGTAGTTGTCAAAGACACCTGTGTAGTGTGCCACGTCTCAGGAAATAGAAAAGCGTTCATTAAACAGTTATGGCCTATAGGGGAAATTGAGGCATTATTCTTAAGGCTCCATCTTAGGTTGCCAGACAACCCACATGAATGGTGGTGTCTCCTGCTCCACTGTCCTATCCCGCTTTCCCAGGAAGGAAACTGCTTGTCGGGAGGGAACACGCATCTGTCCCGCATCCAAATGACCCAAGTTCCACCTCTCCACAGAAGCGGAGGGATGCGAAGCTACACTGCAAACACATTCCTTGCCCCGTGTTCTCTAAACGGAGTTCTGGCCGTCACACTCTGCCTTGGCTGATCACAAGGATTTATTAAACTTTTTGGAAGCGATCTGGGCCCGTGAACACAATAATGCTGGAACAGAGGATTATAAGCATGACATAATATGATATCACCCCCGGTTCAGGATTTAATGATCCTTCCCTGGAAATCTGCTGGAGTAACATCTTACAGAATGTCTTGCAGACGAATGAAAAATCTGCCTCGACAATTCAGATTGCCTTGCGCACCACTGAGAGTTTATTTTCCGTATTGCGGATCTACCTCAGGTGACCGGTGACTCGGGAACCCACCGTCTGCCTCCTCTAAACTGCCAATCAAATCCGCCAAGTCAACAGACACAGGGAAAAAATGAGTCTGATTTTCAAACAGTATAGTTCGGAGAAAAAAACAAAGCTATATACTCAGGTCCGTGCCCCGGCGGGAACATTATGGACAGGGTCGAGATCGTGCAAGTAGTGCTGCTCAGACAAACCACTAGCGCTAGAATCGGCTCCTCCTCACGGGTTTCCCTTCCCAGAGTCTCAAGATGGAGACTCCTCCATCAGCTCCGATGGGATATTCCGTCATCATAGGTTTCTTCCCTCTCAGGACGGTTGCCGCTTTGTCTATTTCAAAGCTCCAGCAGTAATAATAAGGGCATCTTCTGAAGGCTAACTGGGTGCCCTGCTTGACCCAAGCTCTTGGGGAAAATACAACAGAAGCAAGGAAGCTTACAATCTTAAAGGGGAGACAAACGTAAAAATAATTAGCAAACTGAGTAGTCACAATGAATAACAATGTACAATCGAATATACATGAACCGGACTCTAACCTCCCTCTAGACTGTAAAGTCACTGTGGGCAGTGAGTGGGTCGGCTAAGTCTGTCGCACTGCATTCTCCCTGGGGCTCAGTACAGTGCTCTGCACATAGTAAGCACTCAATAAATACTATCGCTTGGTTGTAAGCTCGTTGTGGGCACATTATGTGACTATCAATTTTGATAAATTCTCTCCCAAGTGCTTAGTGCTTAGAACAGTGCTCTGCACATAGTAAGCGCTTAACAAATAACATTATTATTACTAGTTAGAGTGCTCTGCCCAGAGTAAGAACTCAATCAACACCATTGATTGCTTGACGGATGTACACACAAGTGCTGAGGATAGGCCTAAATAAATCCCTAAGTGCCATAGGTGACTGATGGGCTGATATGACATAGGGTGTGGAGAATTAATGAGTGGTAATTCAATATTCAATAAACTCAATGGAGAGAAACCATTCAAAGATCAATCAAAATGCTAATTTAGAGAAGTGGCTAAATTGATGTTAACCAAGTTATCGGTGAAGCTTTTTTTTTTTTATCTGTGAAATGTTCATTAAAATATTTTAGGAGTTGCTTCTAACTCTGGAGCAAATTTCATCCAAGGGACAACCTCATTCTGCTACAAATAACTCACTAGATTGTAAACTCTTGGAAGGCAGGAATCCATGTCCACCAACTTCATTATCCTGAACCATCCCAAGCACTTAGTACAATGCTCTGCACAGTGAACGCTCAAGAAATACCACTGACTAATAACACTTATTTCACCACAGATTTCAAATTCTTAAGATAAAAACCTATCCTTCCCACTTTTCTCTGTTATGTGCATTGTTCTATTAAATGTTACTGTCACTGTCTATCCTGAAAAGGTTTCTATATTGATCCCATCACCATTTGGGAACTCCTCAGGTCAACAAACTGGCCGTGAAAGCCCTACCTCTATTGAACCTGTTTCCATCCTCCCCTTGGCCCTCCACCCTGGGTTCAGAATGATGAACAGCTACAGTGAATACTCAAAGTGGTGCTCTTTTGCACGGCTATTCGGTTAAGGTAGATGTTAATTTCCCCCCTTAGCTTGGAAACTATTGGAATTATCCTTCCACTTCCAGAGTTCATAAAGGCGCAGTACCCTTCAGGCTTGGCTTCCAAGATGGCTAAAATGGAACATATATTTTTTACAAGACTGATCGCTTTTAAGAGAGTAGTTTCCACAATCTGGAAAAAAAAAGTTGTTTGTTTCAGCAGAGAGCCTAAATTTCCCACAGCATTTCTTGTCCAAGAAAATGTGCCCCAAGACGCTGGAATGAAAAATGTATTTCATACTGTAAAATGCTTTGTTTCCCAGAAAACAGTTATCAACTATCTAAGCAGGGGCCTGGGGGAGCCGAGATACCCCGGGATAAGCCCGGTCAACATATGGACAAATTCTGGGTTTCTCATTTTCTACCACTGAACTGTGTCCTACAGTCCTGCGGCTGGCTTTTCGGCAGGAAAGTTTGATGCGGGAATGTCTGCAAGGGGTTGAATCTCTTTCTCCAGACATTCTGTGCAGTAGTTTGGTCTAGAGGGAAAAGTACAGAAATATCCTTACGGCCCCATGCGCTGAATAAGGAGACAAAAAACCAAAAAAACCTCAGGCTGTTATAACGCTACAAGCAACCAGAGAAGCCTTGGGGACCGAGGTGAAACCTGCTGCCAGATCATTTTTACAGTTCAGCCCTTTCATTTCAAACTTCTTCGATCGTTCCCCCACCCTCCAACCCCGCTGCACAAACACACCCAAGGCCTGAAGGGGTCCAAGGGAAATCACTTGTTTCTCCTACTAAAATCTGCACTGCAAAAAGAAAAAAAAAGTCTCAGTTTGAGCTGGATTTTGTTCACTCGTGAAAGAGATGACAATAAAGCTTATTTTCAGCAGATTCAGGTTGGTTTGTTTAATGAAACCCAAGAGATTTTCTTCCAATAGTTTAGATCAAGTTGGGAATGTGAAAACGATCACAGCTGGAGAGTCTGGCCGCGATGGCACATGGCAGTCGAGAAAGGAGCTGCTCTTTTTGAGCAAAACTCATGTACATCAATCAAATGATAGTTATTGCACACGTACTGTGTGCTGAGTGTTGTGCCAAGTGCCTGAAAAAGTGCAGTATAATGGAACTGGGAGACGTGTTCCCTGCTCACGAGGAGCTTCCACGCTAGGGTGGGAGACAGACATTTAAAATAAATGAGGGGTCTGTACACATGTGCTGTGGGGCTGGGGGTGGGGTCAGCAGCAAGTGTTTAAAGGGTACAGGTCCATGTGTAGGGGTGACACGGAAGGGAGAGGGAACAGGAGAAATGAAAACTTAGTGGGGTAAGGACTCGGAGCTGTGATTTTTGGAAGGCTTTGGAAGCTCAGAAACATGACAGGCCAAAGGAGTGTGTGTGTCTGTATGTAGAAATCATTAAGTGATATGCATTAATCCTACCACTGTTAGGAGTTGTGCAAGCAAAGAAAACCGATACACGTTGTTAGTTTACAATCTAAAGCAGATGGGTCGAGCGCAACTGTGGGCTTCCAAGATTCAAAACATTCGACCAAAGCAACATAAATATATATTTTAAAATGTAAAAAAAAAAAAAAGCCCAACACAGTTAACTATTAGGATGGCAGCATGGTCTGCTGGGTAGAACATAGGACTGGGAATCAAGAAACTCAAGTTTTAGTCTAGGCACCGACACTTGCCTGATAAGTGATCTTGACCAAGTCATTTAACATCTCTGTGCCTCTCAGTTTATCCATCTTTAAAATGAAGAATAAAATGCCCCTCAGACTGTAAGGCCTGTGGCCAAGGATTATGTCCCATCTCATTATTGTAGATCTACCTCGGCGGCTCTCAGATAGAAAATGTTCAATAAATATTTCTACTGTACTTAAATAATTTAACTAAATACCAAAAAAAGACTATTCATTAAAATTAAATATTTGTCATTTGTGCATTTAAAATAATTGTCCTCTGCATACATTAATTTGATGCTCGAGTCCAGACACTTCAGCGCATCAGCTCTAACTGCCAAACTTAAAGTCTTACACTACCTGCTACTTGCCCTACTTGAGTCTAACAAAGCCACCTGCGTGCTAAGCAGAATGTTATTTCAAAAAAAAAACCCAACAAAAAACACAGCTTAGAAAGTCAGAGAAGTCTTGAAATAGTCTTAGAAAACTGAACAGCCTTAGAAAAGCTCCTCTGTAATAAATGAGCATAAGGAAGAGATCATAACAATCCTTTTTTTTATTTTTTGGTAGAAGTAACAGTACGGTTTTTTGAAAGTCAATAAATACAGCAAATGCCCATTAACACTAAAGCGAAGTCCAGCCCTCTATAAAACATGTTTTGATTGGGCAACAGGTCAATGAAGCTTTTAAGGTAACTCCTGATTTTGCCAACTCGATCACGCCCCTTTGGGTTCATCCTGCAAAAAAAAGGGAATGTAGGGGGTATCGAGAGAGAGAAAATCACTCATTACATTCTTTAGGAAAGAACACGGTGAGTTTCTATTTGCATGTGATTTCTGAACTGAATTAACACCCTACAGTGTTACTCGGGACGGAATCAAAAATAGCTTCTAATTATCTAACCAATTTCTGTAGAGCAATAAAAACCAATTTTCTGCTGGAATTTCTCAGTAAGCATAGAAAACAACTAAGAAAACCCTATATAGTTAAGGTCGAAATGGCAACCTGGAATAAATTATGTCAAGTTAATGAGGTTTAATTGTATTCTTTACATTTAGATTCTTCAGACACTATGTTCATAAAAGTTCCACCAGCCTAAGAGAAATTTAAAATAAATATTTATGAGGAATTAGAGAATCGAAGGTACAAAAAGATTAGTGATGTCCAGAAAAATGACAAACCGTGGAACATTAGTCATCGCTCCCCATTTATACTGTAACTCCCTCATCACTTTTATATGTCCTAAATTTGGGTTTAGAATCACTTGAGTGATTCTTCCGCTGCAGCTGAGTGTGGGCTTGAGGAAGGCAGCAGGGCAAGGCGGTCAGGAACAAGGACTGTCTCGACCTTCCCGAGCAAGCAGACCCAACCGAGATGAATCCAATCAAGAGGAATGATGACCCTTGGAAAATGGATTTCTTCTTTAACTTCCTTATGAAATTGAAAGCTTATGCATGGGCCAACACTTGTTTACCTTGGGCACTTGAAATTGGACTGTTGTCTTGTATCTCTTTTATTCTGCCGTTAGTCCCTTTGGGGTTTTGTTGGGTTTTTTGGTTTTGTTTTGCTTTTTATGGTATCTGTAAAGTGTTTACTATGTGTCAGACACTACATTAAGTGCTGGGGTAGATACAAGATAATCAGGTTGGACACAGTCCCCGTCCACATGGGACTCGTAGTCCTAATCCCCATTTTACAGACGAAGTAACTGAGGCCCAGTAAAGTTAAGTGGCTGACCCAAGGTCTAACAGCAGACACGGGGCAGAGCTGGGATTAGGACCCAGGTCCTTCTGGCCCCCAGGCCCTTCTGGCCCCCAGACCCATGCGCTATCCACTAGACCACTCTGCTCTGCATGGTCAGGTGGAGATCTAGTTATGTCTCACACCACCAGGACTTCAAATATGAATGCGCTTTTTCAGACTTTTAATTTACCGCCAAAGTGTAATTGAAGAGGTCAGAGAATCTGAGCGTTTTAAGACTACTCTCTGCTTCCCCAGCGTTGACTTAGTTCTGCCCAATCAACAGACCATTTTCTTCAACAGTGAACTTACTGCCCAATTTTGAAGTAGAAATGGTATTTATTAATGGCCTACTAGATGTGATATACCGAACTGAGCACTTGGGAAGAGCAACAGAAGACAAGTTCCCTGCCCTCAAGGAGCTTACACTCTAGTCGGGGCAGCACGTATGGAAATATTTGTGAGCAGGAGAATCAAAATGAATCAAACTGAATGTTCAATCGAATATGTCTACATGCATAAATGCTGAGGATGGGGTAAATCAATAAATGTTCTTTCCATCGTTCCACAGCAGGGAAGCATGCATCTGGTTGCTCACCTTGCCAATAAAGGGGAAAAGAAATTTTTTTTCCTAGCACGACCGGCAGACCTGATTTAGTGGAATACCTGGCAATCAATCCTAACCAATGTGGATGGTTCCGTATTCTGGAGGTCCCTTATAATTTTTGACTCAAAGAGCCCACTCTTTTGCATTACTAAAGCTGGGGGGCTCAAATCTGTTCACTTTTCAGTCTCCTCATTTAAGTGCTTCCCCAGCAGGGAACCAACAAGCCAGAAATACCCTCCCCAAGACGTGCCTGCAAAAATACTAATGCTATCCCCGGCCCCTGCAGTCTAACTGGCCAGAGTTCTTTAGGAGAGGAAAATTTTTTTATATGTACTAAACAGATAGAGCCTGCTTTTATTGGCTCCAAGTTGGCCAAGCTTCATGTGTTGCTTTAGGTTAACGGTAGTCAAATAAAAGGGCTCAGCATCAGCAAAATGATTATCTGAGGCCCAAAGTAAAAACTGGGCATTCATTGTACATTACAAATGCATTTTTCATATTTATTTTTCATACGTGGAAGGGACAGCAGAGTCTTTATCTGCAGAAGAGAAGAAACATTCCTCTCGTCCAGTGGACAAAATACAACAGGATGAATGGAGTCGGTCGAATCGTGAAATTGGGTTTAGACTACAATCATCCATTTTTTGTTGTTGTTGTTCTGGTTGCCATCTCTTCCTCCCTAAAAGGCATTCTAAGTAAATGTAATTCCCATCAGTCCAATTATCCACTATTTGGCTCATCCCCCTTCCTGTAGTTTTGCTCACAGGGAAGAGAACATACTTCCCTCCCCTCATTTGAAGACTTGTTTTTAATGGAATTTTTTCAACACTATGTGCCAGGCACTGTACTAAGCACTGGGGTACATACAAGATAATCATATTGGACACCTTCCCTGTCCTACAAAGGGCTCACAGTCTTAATCCCCATTTCACAGATGAAGTAACTGAGGTCTAGAATAGTAAAGTGATTTGCCCAAGGTCATACAGCACTCAAATGGCAGAACCGGGATTAAAACCCAAGTTTCTGACTCCTAGGCCGGCACCCTTTCCACTAGGCCACACTGCTCTTCCATTCTCGGCCTCCCCTTCATTCCAATGGATGGAAGGTGGGAAGTGGGGAGAGGTTCAATCACCCCTGGCTGGGTGGTGTTCCCAGTCATAACCATCTCCTATTGATCCATGCACCTCTCCAGGGACAAGGAGCCCTCCTCACCAGACGTAGGCCTTCATATGATAGGAATCTCCTCCGATCCAAGGAGATGGGCAAATAAGAGTCCAGTAGTTCCCCATCCAACTGGAGTCTAAGCTTGGAGGCCCCACGTTAGAAACAGCTGATCATCTTTTCCCATGTTGAAGGGCAGTTGGCAACAGAGTGAGCGGGAGATGCCCAGAACCTCCAGCTCCAGCTGTCAATCAGGGAAACTCCTTCCCGTTGGTGCCAACTGACCCTAATGTGCTTGAACTCCATTCTGCTCGATTTAAGCAGAGAGCACTCCTTACATAAGCGGGACATCATGAAAGGTATAATTACGACCAATAAGCCAAGGGTGGATTCTGTAACTCTGTTTAACATCTGAAGCCCTGTACCATGCAAAAATGGCTATTGAACAACTAAAAAAATAAAGGTTAAGAAATGACTTCCATGATTAGCCGATCCTGAAATATCTAAAGGCATCACCATCCCATATTTCAAACTAAATGTTTCTTGAATGCAAGAGTTTCTGAGAATCTCAAATAATACAAATAATAATTGTACTTTACTTAACAATGCCAATATTAGTGCTGCTTGGATTGAAAAGTCAAACTTTTCTCCTTTTCCCCTTGGAAATAGGGTGAAAGGGACAGATTTCATTTCACATTCTTTTCTTTGGCTTCTCTTACCACCCATCTTGATCTTCCCTTCCATTAGCCAATATGGTGACACAAGAGCATATGGAGATCAAATATCCCGAAGTGTCCTTACATGCAGATGAAAGCTCATTCCTAATATGGTCAGCTATAATCCAGAATAAAGTTCGCTTCAGCTGTGAAATAGTAATTGCCAAGAGCTTTTGCATCACCGTTTCTTTTCCAAGAGTAATGTCTTGGATCATCAATAGCTCTTTCATAAATGAAACATCTTTTAACTCAACATTTCAGATCATGTAACTAGGACTGTCACTTCATCTAGCTTCACAATCCTCCAAGAAGTACATCTTTATTGGACAGAACTCTAGGAAACTTGTGAGAGTGTGTGTTGGTTTAATAGTGAATTAGCCCTTTGAAATTTAAAAGAAAACCACTGGTATGTTACCCATTTTTGCATCTGTGATACGAATGGTCCAACCAAACAAAAGAGCAGTTGGAGGGGGAAGGCGGGGGGGGAGAGGTGTTTGTATGAAACTGAGAAAGTGAGCAAGTGAGAGACTGAGAAAAAGAGAGAGAGAGACAGTGAAAGAGAGATTGAAGGGCTGAGAAGAGAGGGTTGGGAAAAGATAAAAAGGATAGGTGACGTGGAATAAAAAAGCTGGAAAAAAGAAAAACTGTGGAGGCATATGGTGATGGCTGGAAGAGGTAATGAAGTCCACAAGCATTCACTCAGAAAAACAAAAACAAAAAAACCCTCAGTTAGATGTCTGAACTTCAGGGGGATTGTTTTGGGGGGAGACGCTGAGCCATTTCCAAGCCTCCCCACCTCCATCCCTATTGACTGGCATCAGAAAAAGGACTCATCATTTTTGAGAGACAAGCCGACCTTGGGCGAAGCTGTGTTTTAGTCACTCTGTGCCCGGTAACTCATGTGGCCTGTCCCCCAGACTGCAGCATGCAACGTTTGTATGCAAACTGTTGCGCGGTTTGTCTCTGGGTTCTATCTGCCGAGTTGCTGAGCGCTTTAGAATTTTAAGGGAGTGTCTCTGGACAGAGTTGGAGACGTCCCTTGGAAGAGATTTATTTCAGCTGCCTTCAATCATAATTCCTTTCATGCTAGGATTAAGTTGATCCTCCTTTTTAGTTATTTGGAAGATATTTTACATCCTTTTATGCAGATATGGCATGGTATGCAAATTCCTCTTAATGCTTTCCAGATTTTTTCTTTTTTTTTTTTTAAAGACGGATATAAGATGGATTCAGGTAATCTGTATACTGCTGCTTTGTCAAACAAAAAAGTCACATTCCTTTCAGATGATTTAAATCTCCATCACCAAGAGTGGCAATGAGAGTTGTTTCATAAAAGGAGAGCTATTTTCAAACCTGGTGAAGACAGGTAGCAGGTTCACTTCGCTAGACGCTAACATGTAGGGCAGCTTTACGATGTATATAGATTTATGTATTCTTAAATGTGCATCTTACCCCAGACAGACTCCCCCGGGAGCTAAGGTTCCCTACCTTTTTTTATTTACTGAACCTGGATATTCTATTCAGAATAGCTCTCGCTTATTCGGTATTCACTTCAGCACAGAGCACATCCCATAGTAAGCGCTCAACCAACACCATAGCTAACTATTAAGTGGTGCTGGTCAATCAGTGGCATTTACTGAATGCTTACTGTGTGCATAGCACTGTACTAAGTGCTGGGGAGAGTGCAATACAAAATCTATCAGGGAACATGACCATACGGAATTGCCCAGCCTGCTGCTCATATTTTATTTGGCAGTTGCTGCTTGTGATAAATCAAGGGATGCTTGGGGGGGGGGGGGGGGCATGGTTTGGTATTCCAAGCAGGGGGAAGACGTGAATCAGAAGCGGAAGAGTTAAAAACAAGGGAGCTCCAATGACAGGACACGGGAAATGTGCAAATTATTCCAAACTTTTCCCCAGATTTCTGCGACCAGTGGTCACCAGGGCTGCGGGTGTGACTTTGACTCTGAGCTACAGGAGCCTAAAATTCTGTTTTCCTTTCTGTTTTCTCATCTCTGTGTATTTGTCTTGTGTTTTATATTGTGTTTTACTGTTTCAGTGCTCCTTATGTGTCCGCAGCCAGTCCTTAGGCCCTGGCTTTATAGTCTTAGATTGTGAGCCCCTTGAGGGCCAGGGACAGTGTGTAATTTCCACCTCTGAATTCTTTCCCAGAGCTTGGTACTGTGGTCTGCACCCAGTAAGTGCCCAATAAACATTACTACTTGAACTCCCTGTTTCCACTGAGGCAGAAATAGTGAAAGGATGTTTCTCCTCATAGTTTACTTCTTGAGTTACCAGGGCTACCTGAGATTAGGAAATCAAATCCTTTCAGAAAAATTTAATTGCTGTCCATGGTAATTTTGAGACTTGAATTAATTCTGAACTTTCCTTTTACTTATTCTCCATTTGCTTTCACTGTTGGATTACTTTCTGTTCCTATACAACTAGCAGAGATGGGTAGAAATTAGAAATGAAAAAAACTCCTGCATTTAACTTGTAGCCTCATCAGTGATTCTCTACCCTATTCAGTATTATCTTCTAAATTATTTTTCCCATCACTTTTAAATGATTCCAGCATCAAAGATGTTTTGTAAATTCAGACTGAACTTAAATAGCCTGGTCTGTCAGTAATTTCTCTCTGGCCAGATTTACGCTAGGAGAATAAAGTAGAAAATTAAAGCAATTATCAGGAGAATTCAAGGGAAAAAAAATAACTTTTGACTCAATGATATGGTGCCTTGGTCTTTTATGGGTGGTTAATTTTACTCTTTTTAAAATACCACTTAGTCATGCTACTTCAGTTTGCAATCTAATTGGACCAGTGATGCTTATTAGCCCAATGACCAGCATCCATTTTAGTATTTAGTGCCCCATGTGGGACAGATTGCATCCAATCTGGTTCTCACATCTACCCCACTGCTTAGTACAATGCTTGGCACATAGTCAGTGCTTAATAGGTACCACAATTACTTAATTTACTGAGGACAGGGACTATATTTTTGTTTTCTCTGTACTTTCTTGGAATGCCTAGAACACTGGATAATGTTCTAGATAAAGTAAGCTCTGAGGAAATGTAGGTGATGATGAGTAAGCCACCACCTATTTGGAAACAAATATAGCAAAAGTGTTTAATGCTTGGTATACTAAGCATCACCCTAATCCTTACTATATGGTCAGCATTTTTACAAATACCATAATAATGCTATTAACCAAATAGATCCTTTAACTATTTTCCTTTCTATTTCTCTCTAAGGTAAGATAGCAAATCAGTGATGAGAGTTATTATTTAGCCTGAGGTTGGTACGAATTATATTTGAGCCTGGCATCTCTGATCATGAGCTGCCTTGTTCATTTTTGAGGTTGCAGCTGGAAAGCTAAATCCTTTTCAACTAAGTGGATTCGTTCTACTTGGAACAAAAATTTATAATTATTCAAAACAGTTAGACGCTATGCCCATCCCTGATAGCCCAATTTATCTGGGCTGTGAGAGAGACCGATGACAGCTACTTTTCACATGATTAAACTATCCTGATTTTGAATGAAATTGCCAGAAACTGTTTAGGCTTATTCCCACTCTGAAAGGGCCATGTTGAGCCTCTGTGAATTTTTTACAAAATGATTCCCTTACTGCAGAGCCTCAAACTTCTAAAGCTTTAAACCTACCAAATCTCCTGCCAAATCTACGTCCCAACTTTTCTCTTCCCCATTAAGGTGCTGAATCAAAAGGAAAAGAGTTTTCCAATCTGAAACAATAAACTGGGAAAGGGGAAGACAGTCAAAAGATGCCTGCCTTTCCCCATCCAAAGACTCAATCAATGAATGCTACTGAGTGCTTACTGTGGACAGAGCACTGTACTAAGCAGTTGGGAGAGTCCAGCCCAACAGAGTTGATAAACACATTCCCTGTCCTCAACAAGCTGAATTCCACCTTGCTTTCTATTCACATCTGTGATTTAGATCAGGGAGTCAAGCCACTTCATGATCCATCGTCATGCCCCTCACTCAAGACAAAATCTCAACCAAAGTCAAATCCACCCAGGAGTTAATTTATAGCATTGCTTGGAGAATTGTTTTGTTTTTTTTTTTTAAAGATCCTTGAACGACGAGAAGCCTTTTTTCAAACAGAACAATTTATCCACTGTCAATATTAAATGACTTAACAGCAGTGGAATGTAACAGATAAGATTTTCTATGCCCAGATCGCAAATCATCACTGTGTCATCTTTGTGAAATAAGATGTGTTGTGAGACTTTGGGCAAGTCACTTAACTTCTCTAAACCTCAGTTTACTCATCTGCAAAATTTGAATTAAATATGTTATACCTCCTATTTGGATTGAGAGCTCCAGGTGCGACAAGCAACCGTGCCCGACACGATTACCTTGTTTCTACCCCGGTATAGCGCTTGGCGTACGGAAGTACTTAAATGCCACAATTATTAACGAGGCGTGGCCTCTGTTTTTATTAATGTTGAATCGATTGCCACGGGTCAATTACAGATCAAAAAAAAGTCCCTAGTAGATGTGTAGTTCCAGGAAGATCATTCGTTCATTCATTCAGTTGCATTTACTGAATGCTTACTGTGGGCAAAGCACTGTATTAAGCGCTTAGGAGAGTACAATATGGCAATAAACAGACACATTCCTTGCCCACAACAAGCTTATCATACAGTAATTTCTTCATCATGAAGAGACTGAAGTGCTTCCATCCACCCGAGGTTAGATCTCACATAAATTAATTCGATGGAGATTAAAAGGGAGAAATTAAATTCACAAAGCCTCCCTGACTGGCATTATCAAAAAAAAAAATGTTAAATGAAAGTACATTGGGCAGGGAACAGGAGAAATTAACTGCTGCAATTGGAAAATTAAACTTTAATTACCATTTGATTGGTCTGAGCTCATCAGCTCTTCCTGAATTTGCCTGAAGGAATCTTGTCTCAAATGATAAATAAAGGAAGCCTCTGTACTAAGTAATTGCTTGAACTGTCCTCCATGAATGAAATTCCCAGAATCCCAGGAACAATAAGCCCGGGGCCTGACAGCCTAATCCATCAATAGTATTTATTGAGGGCTTACTATGTACACAGCACTTTACTAAGCGCTTGGGAGAGTCCAATACCACAGAATTAGCAGACATGTTCCCTGCCTGTAACGAGTTTATAGCCTAGAGCCTAATGAAGAGGAGTTTATGAACGTGACTAGAGGCGAGTGAAAACTGGAGGGAACAAAGGCAGGCCAGGTTAGTTTGGCATCCTCACCCACTGGAAATTTGGTCTAGAATCAGGAACGGGAACGACTTCATTCATTCATTCATTCATTCAATAGTATTTATTGAGCGCTTACTATGTGCAGAGCACTGTACTAAGCGCTTGGGATGAACAAGTCGGCAACAGATAGAGACAGTCCCTGCCGTTTGACGGGCTTACAGTCTAATCGGGGGAGATGGACAGACGAGAACAATGGCAATAAATAGAGTAAAGGGGAAGAACATCTCGTAAAAACAATGGCAACTAAATAGACTTTCAGGTGAGCCCTATTCAAAGCAGTCAGGGGTTTATGGTTCCGAAGGAAAACCAGACCAAAGGTTTGGTAGGGAGGCATGTTTTCGATTTAAGACCGAGCACACTCATCTTTCCACTTGAGGCTGTGGTTTCCTTCAAAACCAGAAAAATCAAAGCAGAGTTCAGCGGGTGCCGAGCTCAGGAAATCGTGGAACCCATTATAAATGGAAACTACATAGTCAACCACTGATAGCAATCAAGTGCTAATGCTCTCTATCTGAAAATTATTTCCCAAGATCTTTCCCTGCCAACACAAACTGGTCCTTATTCTCTCTCCTTTTGTCTGCAGAAGGTCCTAGTTTGGCATTTCTCAAAAAACATTTCTCATGGCCCTTCACGTGCTCCCGGATGACACAACCAACATCGGCGGACATTTTGAGCATTGGATTAAATTGGGGGGGGGGGGGGGGGTTGATCTTAAAGGGGAAAGAAATGGGCTGGAAAGCATAGCGGGAAAGTCAGAGCTTATAGATACAAAAAAATTTTAACCTATTTCATCAGAATTGGTCATTTCTCATTTCATATTTTGTTTCCCTTACACTCTTGAAACTTGCCCCACCTTTGCATGTTATGCTCTCTGGGCTCTAAAGGTGATGAGAAGATTCCTACATTTTCCTCTGATTTCTCTAGTCTTCAAATCCTTCTTGCTGCATTCCCAAACTGAGTGTCTTTTAACTCTACAGCTGTCTCCCGACACCATGAAGCCTATGGCAGTTCCAACCTTCAAAAACAACTCTGTACTCCCAATTACCCTTCACCTATTTTCCTCTCCACTCCCACCGTTTTGGCTGTAATGGCTTAGATGCTTTTCTGACATTTCTGCTTCTTTCTTACTCTTCTTTCCCTTCTTGCCTCCTCTCCTCCCTCCCCAGGTCCTTTTTCCCTTCTTCCCTTGCTGTACCTTCACTGGTCTAGAAAAACTGATTTATACCAGGCAACTTAACATTTTCTCAGCTTTTTTATTTTTATTTCTACTTTAATAAATTATATCTGCAATTTTTGCTTCCTGACCATTTTAGATACGAATTTTACTAGAATAATTTTTAACACTAAACAGATTGGCCAAAGGCACTGTGCAACCAATTTTGCTGCTTCTGTGACTTTTTTCCCATTCTTTCTGATTTTCCATCACTTAATCTCCTTTGTGATCTCCTCTGACTCCTCTCCCACTTATTCTGCTACTGGGAGGTTGGCCCAGAGGGTTTTGAAGGTTTCTTTAATCCAGGGGAGCTCACGATTTTCTCATCTTGAAGGGGTTGGCTTCAAATTTGAGATTTTGAAACATGAGCAGACTGTTCATCCAAAAGAGCCTCTTGCATGAGTGCAGTTAAGTATATGCCTTTCAGTTCTCACTCAGAGGAGAATGGTACACCCTTGAAGAAGCCATTGTTTAGATCTTGGAAATATATATGCATGTGTGGTATTATATTTTTATATATATATACACACACACACATACAAAGGCATTTGGAAGGATTTCAAAGGGTAAAGGGTTTTCTTTGCTGAAGCTGGGAAGGGTTAAATGGTGTTTTCCCTCTGAATAGCACACCATTTCAAGGACATTGTCAACCACTAAGGGAAAGCTACTTAGAAGCAGCATGTTCTAGTGGATAGAGCACAAGCCTGGGAGTCAGAAGGACCGGGTTCTAATCCCAGCTCTGCCACTCGTCTGCTGGGTGATCTTGGGCAAGTCACTACACTTCTCTGTGCTTCAGATACCTCATCTGTAAAGTGGGGATTGAGACTCTGAGCCCTATGTGGGGCAGGGACTGTGTCCAATCTGATTAGCTCGTATCTACCCCAGTGTTCAGTATAGTTCCTGGCAAATAGTAAGCGCTTAACAAATGCCATAAAAAATTAATAATAATGGAATCACATGCAGTTATTAAGCTCCCTGGGTTGGTAAACTCTTAGATCAAAGGCTTTAAATCCTACACTGTCACGTTTGAAACCAAACGTTATAATTCTTTTAATGTCTTTCAGGATTAAGATTGGGGTTTTGTAGTTTTTAATGCACAGCAGCTGAAGCTTTGTAGACCGCCGTTCCATAATGTTAAAGAGCATCTGATCTTTCATTACTGTCAACTTTTTGTTCTTTTTTTTTAAAAAAAAAAAAGAGACATTTTTTCTTCAGGCAGAAAGATCTAACTCTAGTCTCTCCTAACCTCCCACCTCCCACTTTAGCAAACTGAAACGCCACAAATTACTCATTTTTAGTGGTTCTGAAAGCACGTTTCAACCTTCAAAAGCATCTCATGGAGCCATTAGATAGCCTTGTTTTCCTGTCCTTTATTACCGACTCCTAGTTGTGAATACAGCTCTGCATCTTAAAAAGAGCTGCCGTTAATCAGAAGATGATGATTAAAAACCAATTAAAATGTCTGATTGCTTCCAACCTCTTGCTGCGTGAAGGGGGGCCGGGAGGCTTTCGAGGGGCAGGATTTTGGTTAAAGGAAAAGAAAAAGCAAGGTATTAAATTAAAAATGGCATCTCACGCCTGCTTATACTGAACTGTTACTTTAATAATGTTTCTATTTCGCCCCCGCCGCCCCTCAAAAAAAAAACACCCCAAAATTGCCAATATTTGTGCGAATCTACCCTGCCCCCTAGTGGTGATGTGGCAAAATACCTGGTCTCTCTTCAGAAAAATCACCAAAGACTCGAATCCCACACACTCGATTTAATAATGTCGGTATTTGTTAAGCGCTTACTAGGTGCAGAGCACTGTTCTAGCGCTGGGATAGATACAGGGTAATCAGGTTGTCCCACGCGAGGCTCACAGTTAATCCCCATTTTACAGATGAGGGAACTGAGGCCCAGAGAAGTGAAGTGACTTGCCCACGGTCACACAGCTGACAAGTGGCAGAGCTGGCATTCGAACCCATGACCTCTGACTCCCAAGCCCGGGCTCTTTCCACTGGGCCATGATTGGAATACAGATCCATTCCCTAAATCCCTAATAGGAAATCCGACACGAAGGGTTTCTTGGGATAATAATGGATATTTATTTGATTCTGCCCCTTGCCAGAATCTTTGAACCTTGTCCTTAAGCCTTAAGAAACCGAGAATTGGCTTATCTCCCTTAAAGTATTAGTCATCCGGTAAGGCCTGAATTAATTTAGTTCCAGTTTTCTAAGGAACTCATTATGGAATATCTGGATCCTGGGAAATTGGTCATAAAAGCCTGCTGGAATTCACTTGTTCTGAATCTCAAGAGAAAAAAAAAAACGCAGTCAGCATAACCCACAGGACCACAGCAGCCATCCAGAAGAAAATCCGAATAATATACAGAATTTTTATGCACTATGAAATGAGAGGCCTTTGTGAACACTTTAATAGTAGTAGAATTTATTGAGTGCATGCTACTGGGTGGTTGGCTCTGGTAGAATTATTAAAAGATAGGTTCCCTGTCCAGAGTCAATCAATTAGAGGTATTTCCTGAGCACTTACCGTGGGCAGAGTACTGTACTAAACCCTTGGGAGAGTGGGGAACTTTCAATCTAATGGGGGAACAAGGAGAAAAATTGGATTGTTTTAATGTGTACCTGAGACAGCATTGACTGCCATCACCTCCTGACCCATAATATCATCGGATCTCAGGGACTGAATCGGCTCCGTCATTCTAAGCCACTGGCGGTTGACCCAAGGGGGGACACTTCAGAGCCCTGCAGAGGGTGAAGTAATCATTTTGGCAAGAAATGAGAGAGTTCTGGGGAAATCAGAGGAGCCGCAAGAAGCAACGGAGTTCAGGGACAGGTGATGTGAGAACTCGAGGCTTTGAGATATTGAACGAGTATAGAATCTGGGTTTTGTCAGCCGCTCAGCCCTGAGTGTGTGAGTGTGTGTAAGTGGAGGCGTTGGGATGAGTGCATGTGAAAGGTGATAAGGGAGCATGAATGGAGGGGTATACGAGGTAAGGGGTCCAGTACGTGAGAAGGGGAGCATTCCACTGGCGAAGGACTTGAAGACTACCGGGCTACAGTTTCTGAGGCGTGGTCTAGCGGAGGAGCACGGGGGTGGGAGTCGGAAGCTTTGGGTTCTAATCCTAGAACGGCCATAGGCTCGCTGTGTGACCTCAGAACACATTTCTTAACCTCTCTGATCCTCAGTTTACTTATCAGTAAAATGGAATTAATAACAGCTGCTTCTCCCTACCTCACAGAGAGAGCGTGTGGATAAAATGACATCACTGACGTGAAAGCCCTTTGGAAAAATAGAAACGCTACACAGATAGAAATATTATCAAGAAAATTGTTCTGGAGAAAGTCACAATGGTCAAAGTACTGTACTCTTATGTACTGTAGGTTACAGTGAGCCTATACAGCACCCATTTAGCAGTGGCCGAAAAGGACAAGCAGCACAGTTCTTCCACTTTAAGAGGCCGCCTCTGTCACAAAAGCAATCCCCTTACCTGCAGCCCTGCAGTTGTTGGGGTACACACAGGAGGATCGCGAAGGGGGTGCAGAACTAGAGCCTGGAGCTCTACTGAACTCCCAATGCCAAAGTCTCACAGATCTGTAAGTAGTCCAGTTTGGGGATAAAGGGTCATGAGTAAACATAAAGCCGTGTTTCAACAAAGCCCGGAGAGCATTTTGGACCCATTTAATAAGAACTGGGTTGGTTATGAATCAGCAGTGAAGATTCAACAGAATTTGGAAAAAAAACTTTGGCTTGCTTCCTTGTCAGTGTTGTGCAGCCGGGGAGGGGACTTCTTTTCATCAAGAACCAGTTCCGCTCCTATTTATTTTATTCACATGCATCAGTGGCAAATGTTAATCGAGCATAAATCATGCCTCTCCCTCCGTTTAAATGCCAGTTCTCACTAGGATATAAAAAATTCAAAAGCGAAGCAGCAAGGTGAATTTGTATCATCGGGAATTTTCCAGCTGGCCTTTGTTGACTTTGGAGGAACTTGCACTGCTGTGGCACCTCCTTAATAAACTTGCCACTGACTAGTAAGCAAAGAGAAAATAAAGCCAAATGGTAGGATGCTCTCCCTTCCTGATCCCATGAGCCAATAATACCAGAGTGACTCTAACCACTTCCACCCCATTAAAACAATAACAATAATAACAACAACAACAACAACAACATTTTAAGCACTTACTGTGTGCCAGGCACTGTACTAAATACCGCGGAATATACAAGTTAACCCGGTTGGACTCAATCCTTGTCCCACAGAGGGTTCACAGCTTTAATCCCCATTTTACAAATGAGATAACAGGCACAGAGAAGTGACTAGCCCAAGGTGACACAGCAGACAAGTAGTGGAGTCCACGTCCCACAAGGGGCTCACGGTCTTAATCCCCATTTTACAGATGAGGTAACTGAGGCACAGAGAAGTGGCCTGTCCAAGGTCAAATGGCATACGAGTGGTGGAGCCGGGATTAGAACCCAGGGCCTTCTGACTCCCAGTGCTCTAACCACTGGGTCACGTTGCTTCTTGTTTCTTTAGTGAAACTCTGCTCAAAGTCACTGCCTTTTCCCCAGTAACCGGAAAAACCTGTCCCTTCCAGGGACTGGAGGGCTTGAGAAGCCCGCCAGTTTATTCCCCAGCAGCAAGCCATCTTTGCAATCGTGCGACCTCTCCCAAGTCCACTTAGTAGTGGTAGAGTGAACAAATTGTCTCACCCTCCAACCATTCCACAAACTGCGTTAAAGGGTTGTTTACTCAGTTGGATTTGTTGCTCTTTCACATCTCTCTCAAAGTAAACTGCTTACAGTATTTCCCCCCTGCAAGAGAATGATTTATTGGAAAAGAACATCTGGGTTGTGTATCTGGGATGAAGTTTCGGATGGCTCTGGCTGTAATTCACATGAAGCCCCTAAGAGGACAGGAGAAAAGGACCCCGGGTCCAAGCCTCGGTAATAGGAAATCTCGGGTCTGGGCTGCCCATCTGGACACTCCGGCAGACGCCATTAAGAGGCACGTGCAAAATCCACCGATCCGCATAGGATCTGCAGGGGAGGCGGGATGGCCTAGGATAAAGAACAAGGTCCCAAAAGTCCCGTCCCTCCTCCCGGCTCTGCCACTTTAAGGTCGTGTGACTTCCGGCAGGTCACAACCTCTCTGGGCCTCCGTCTCCTCATCTGTAAAGTGATTGTGATTCTTGTTTTGGACGGGGACTGTGTCTGATCTGATTATATCTACCCCAGCACTTAGCACATAGAAGGTGCTCAATAAATACCATCATTCATCTCTGAGTGCCCAAAAGACAGGATCCACTGAAGCAGCGTGGCTCAGTGGAAAGAGCCCGGGCTTGGGAGTCAGAGGTCATGGGTTCAAATCCCAGTTCGGCCACTTGTCAGCAGTGTGACTTTGGGCAAGTCACTTAACTTCACTGGGCCTCAGTGACCTCATCTGGAGAATGGGGATGAAGACCGTGAGCCCCATGTGGGACAACCTGATCACCTTGAATCCTCCCCAGAGCTTAAAACAGTGCTTTGCACATAGTAAGCGCTTAACAAATGCCATACTTATTATTAGACCCTGTGTATCTTAATAATAATGTACTTAAGTGCTTATTATGTGCCAAGCACTGTTCTAAGCACTAGAGTAGACACAGGTTAATCAAGTTGGGCCCAGTCCCTGACCCACATGGGGTTCCCAGGCTCAATCCCCATTTTACAGATGAGGTAGCTGAGGCAGAGAGAAGTGAACTGACTCACCCAAGGTCACACAGCAGACGTGGTAGAGCGGGGATTAGAACCCATGAACCTCTGACTCCAAGGCCCGGGCCCTATCCACTAGGCCATGCTGCCTACACTGTCTGGTAGAGAGAGAGAGAGAGAGAGAGACAGCTGAAGCTGCCCTGCCCCAACATCGCCAGCAACCCCTCTCCCTTCTCTGGGTTGGAGTGGCTACTGTCACAGCGACTGTTCAAAGTGGCCGCTCCGCCCACAGTTGCTCATATTGGAAACCCCACAAACTACTCCCCTGTACAGTCACCCCTCCAATCTGAACCAGAATAAATAGGATGCTGGTAGGGGAGGGAAGATCCCCACGGGAGAGAACGGGTCGGGAAAGAGAGAAAAGAAAAAAGAAAAAGAAAGAGAGAAGCAGAGAGCGCAAGGACAAGCCTAGCATATATGGGAGGGTGAAAATATATTTGTGGGATTGGGTGTGGGTGAGTGAGGGGAAAGAACGCGTGCTTATGTATACCTGGGTGCATAAGTGTGAACGGAGGGAGTGTGAGGGAGAAAACGTGTTTGCAAATGTGTGCCCATGTGTGTGAGGGGGTGTGTATGTCTGTGGAAGGGAAAGAATGTATATGTGAGTGTATGGGGAAGAGAGTGTATGCAGGTGGGAGTCAGATTCCTTATGTTTTCATGTTTGCTATATATTTTCTTATCATCTTAGTCGTGTGGACTGTTGGCTACAGGGATGACTGTGCAGAGTGGGACTATAATCAGTTAACGGGGAGAACAGGGAGGACAATTGCATGGACTTGAATGACAATGTGATATCGAAGCAAGTTGAGCTCTGTGAAACTATATTATTTAATTTAGATTATAGTCTTTACTTCACAAATTACATTTTAGTTTGTTCTCCACCCAATAAAATAGTGTTTATGTTGTTGCTCTGCAGAATAGCTCAACACAATGTAATGCCAATGTGTGAAAAACTTTTCATTCAATAGTATGCTCAAAATAATGTTTAAGTTTAGAAGTGTGCTGATAGGTCCTCATCCATCAACATCTACCCAGAGTCTGAAACCCAGAATAGTTCAAAACCTAGGAAGGAAGTGCGGTCTAGTAGAAAGAGCCCAGGCCTGGGGGTGGGTCAGAAGGCCTGGGTTCTAATCTCAGCTGTGCACCCTGCCTGCTGTGTGACTTTGGGCAAATTGTTGAACTTCACGGCGTCTTCAACGGAAAAATGGAAATTCAGCAGTAGCAGTTCTCTGCAACTTAGACTATGAGCTCTATGTGGGACTGGGACTGTGTCCGACATGGTCGACTTGCGTGTACCGCAAAGCTTAGAATGGTGCCTGACACATAGTAAGCACTTAACGACAATAATAATAGTCCGCTGGAGATTCCCCCAGTGCCTACTCTGCTTTATCGAACTTCCTGACACTCAGGGTAAATTGGACGCTACAGATACCTCGTCCATGGCTTCCACGATATAGGTCGTGTCTATTAATTCTATTATCTTGTACTCTCCCGAGCACTTAGTGCACAGAGGAAGCGCTCAGTGAATACCACTGATTAATTAATTCCACCAGCTCTGGAGGCTGCTTCCGCCTCCAATCTTGCGGGAGAACTGCAATCTGGCTTTGAGTCCTACCTTTTGGTGTGGGGGGAGGAAATCCTAGAGAAGTCCTTAGAAAAGGAGAGAAGCAAGGAGTGACCACTGTCACCAGGAGATCCAGGCTTGAACCAGGGGAGGAAAGGGGGAGGTAGCATGGCCTAGGGGACAGAATTTGGAGCCGCGAGTCAGGAGACCTAGCGTCTAATCCCAACTCTGTCACTGGCCTGCTGTCCCGGCCAAGTAACTTAACCTCTCTGATCCCCACTTTTCTCATCTATAAAATGGATATGACGCCCGTTCTCTCCACCTCTTAGATTGTGAGCTCTATGTGGGACAGGGTCCCCGTCTCACCTGTTTATCTGTATCCACCTCAGCTCTCAGCAGAGCCTAGGCACGGGTACTTAATATTGCAAAATGGCCCTTCAATTTTGATCCGTTCTACAAAACCTGGGAATCAGACCTACATGAATTTTCCTGATCTTCTGTATACCAGCAGGACTGCCTGTGATCCTGAAACAGGGATTAAAATTTCTACCTCCAGAGCAAAAGGGAAAATTGAAGCCATTTCTGAAATCATTCAGGTCAAAAGCAAAATCTATTAGACTTCCACTAAGTAGGAGATAGATGCAAAAGCAAGTACTGGTTGAGCTGCCTGTTTTAGGGGTGGGGGAAGGAGAAAAGGGGAGCAATGGGGTGATGCGGGGGTTTGTTTCCATTATGTTTTAGGCCACAGTCCTGATACTGTACATTCAAATACTGGCTTGAGCAGCGTGGGTCAGTGGAAAGAGCCTGGGTTTCGGAGTCAGAGGTCATGGGTTCGACTCCCGGCTCCGCCACTTGTCAGCTGTGTGACTGTGGGCAAGTCATTTAACTTCTCTGTGCCTCAGTTCCCTCATCTGTAAAATGGGGATTAACTTTGAGCCTCACGTGGGACAACCTGATGACCCTGTACCTACCCCAGCGCTTAGAACAGTGCTCTGCACATAGTAGCGCTTAACAAATACCGACATTATTATTTTTATTTCCCATTCTTTATTTTTCTAATGAAATCCAGCACAGAGAGTGTAGCGAAAATTAAATTGTGAAGCCCAACAGTAGTGCCAGATTAAGATTCTGTGATGATAATGCTATGAGCTCATCTGCCCCAGGCTCTGAGATATTTTGATTTCACCCCCTTGGGTCAGAACCACCCATTCAACCAGCAGGCTGGATATTTTTCCCCTGAGTAATCCAGAGACAGATATGTGAAAGCCAGCTAAAGAACTATCTAAACCAAAAACTGCATGTGCCCCAAAGAGCTGGGGAGGAGGAAAAAAAAAAAGACTGGTATAATCTATGATTGCGGTATTTGCTTACTATGTGCCAAGCACTGTTCTAAGTAGGCATTTACTATGTGCCAAGTAGTGTACTAAGTGCTAGGGTAGATACAAGATAAACAGGTTGGACAGACTCCCTGGCCCACATGAGGCTCACGGTCTAAATCAGAGGGAGGAAGACTTAATCCCCATTTTACAGAAGTGGAAACAGAGGCCCAGAGACATTAAATGATCTGCCTAGGGTCACACAGCAGGGAAGTGGCAGAGCCAAGATGAGAACCCAGGTTCTCTGACTCCTGTGGACATGATCTCCGCCCTCGAGTAGCTTAATGCAGAATGGCCAATTTGTGGAGATGAAGGGGGAAACGATTGGCTCTGTAATATTACTATTCCACGTTGAAGCAAAAGGATTATTGATTCCAGGAAAATTTCATGACTCTCCGCTGTTGGAATGGAGCCATTTCCAATTTTTGAAGGACCAATCAAAGACACCCTTTCAACCAGACAATGCATTTGGACAGTTTTCCATTCCCCATTTCCTGAAAGGAAATGTCTGGGATCACTGTTCACAGGGAAGCTATTAGGATTTCATTTGGCTCTTCGGATGTTTGTCTTTGTAGATGTGGGTATTGCTACTTGCGCCTGGCAGCCTACCGATTACAGCTTCCTGACCGCCGGAAACAGAGCACCCTAACAAGACATCGAAAATAGCAGAGGGGGGAAGCTTGCGGAACAGAAAATCTAAAATAATCTAAATCAATGAGCCCCATGCGGGACATGGACTGTGTCCCAACTTGATTAGCTTGCATCTACCCCAGCGCTTAGTACAGCGCCTGGCACACAGTAACCTCTTACATTCCATTTTTAAAAAAGCTATAAAATGCAACTAACCATCTCTGGAGAGAAACCAATTGTTCTGTGGTTGAACAGAACAGAAAATCTTTGACTGAATCCAATAAGCCACGAGTGAGAAAGTTAACTGAGAAGTGGACTGCTTATATTTCACTGCTTTGGGGTTGATTTGTATCTGAAACTCTCTGATTCAAAAAAAATCAGAGAACAGGACTGCAGTCTATCTCAGAGATTCATGGGATGGCACAGAGGAGTGAAAATGAAAACACCTAACCAGATTTCAAATACTCCAGAAACGATAGCGCATTAGAGCAAAAGAAAATCAGGCAGCCAATTCACAACCCATTGGCTCTGACAAGTCCAAGTACAAAACGATAATCTTCCCGGGATAACATTTCTTAGTTACAGGGCCTCATTGGTATAAATAGTGGACTTTTTATACAGTTTAAAAATGGCCCTCTCCCAACTACTCATGCAATAAGGAGATTTAAAGCTGACTGCCCTCCAAGAAACCTCTTTCATCTGAGAGAAATTTCCTTTTTAGAAGACGATAAGGTTTGCTTCTTAAGCATACTGTCGGAGGCATGCTTTTATGCAGAGGCAATGCTTGTCTAAAATGAATGATGGTGTGTGAGGTAACACTCCTCTTTGCCTTTTCGATGGCAAAGAAATGCCGAAAGAAACACTGCTGGGACTCAGGAGGCAAATGCGGCTGTCTAGCAATCAATGCTATTTAGTGAGAGCTTACTATGTGCAGAGCACTGTAGTAAGTGCTTGGTAGAGTCTAGGGAACCTGGAGTTCATGAAGATGCCCCAGTGGCTATCTCCTATTGGCAACAATTATAATGTTGGTATTTGTTAAGCGCTTACTATGTGCAGAGCACTGTTCTAAGCGCTGGGGTAAACACAGGGGAATCAGGTTGTCCCACGTGGGGCTCACAGTCTTAATCCCCATTTTACAGATGAAGGAACTGAGGCACAGAGAAGTTAAGTGACTTGCCCACAGTCACACAGCTGACAAGTGGCAGAGCTGGGATTCGAACTCATGAGCCCTGACTCCAAAGCCCGTGCTCTTTCCACTGCGCCACGCTGTAATTGCGTCTAGAGTCTGAAAGTCAAAAGAGGGTGGCTCCTACTAATTCATGATGCTTGCTAATAAAGGTGTCATCAGAAAGCTCTACAAAATGCCTGTGCTTTAATAAGAAAAACAAAAACTGGGCAACGGTGGGATCACGTTTTCTGTGATGTGCTGTAATTGGACAGCATGGCGTAGTGGATAGAGCACCGGCCTGGGAGTCAGAAGGTCATGGGTTCTAATCCCAGCTCTGCCACCTGTCTGCTGTGGGACCTTGGGCAAGTCGCTTCACTTCTCTCTGCCTCAGCGACCTCATCTGTAAAAAATGGGGATTAAGAGTGCGGAGCCCATTGTGGGACAGAGACTGTGTCCAAACTGATTAGCTTGTATCTACCCCAGCTCTTAGAAGAGTGCTTGGCCATAAGTGCTTAACAAGTACTATTATTATTATTATTATTATTAGAGCTACTCTGCTGTTGGTCCAGTGGCTAGAGCACCCTGATCCAGGCAGCCTGAGTTCTAGTTCCAGTCCTGAGTCCTCGGCAATGTGCTGGACCCCTGTCCGCTAAATGGTGGTATTTGTTAAGCGCTTACTATGTGCAAAGCACTGTTCTAAGCGCTGGGGGGGATACAAGGATATCGGGTTGTCCCACATGGGGCTCACAGTCTTCACCCCTATTTTACAGATGAGGTAACTGAGGCCCAGAGAAGTGAAGTGACTTGCCCAAAGTCACACAGCTGACAAGCGGCGGAGCGGGGATTGGAACCCATGACCTCTGACTCCCAAGTCCAGGGTCTTTCCACTGAGCCACGCTGCTTATCTAATGGCTTCTCTAATGGCTCATGTCCCAGCGGAAATGTGGCTGGCAAGGAGGAGAAAGTGTGAATGGGGCTGTGTGAGCCACCGGCCTTCCCCTCGATTTCTAAGTGTGGGGTCTCAGACCTGAAGCCTCGGGCCTGAGGCTCCCCCCGTCATCTCTGCAGGAACACTCTATCGTGGCTGTCCTGGAAATCGTGCCACAGAGGAAGTCCGAGCACCAGACTGTAAGCTCCCTGTGGGCAGGGATCGTGACTAACAACTCTGTTAGTCTAACAACTCTGTGACTAACAAGTTCCCAAGCGCTCAGTACAGTGCTCTGCACACAGTAAGAGCTCAATAAATACCAGTGATTGATTAAAATGAACCTCTGTCCCCCAACCCCACTCCAAAGAACAGCTTTCCTTTTTTTAAACGGTATTTGTTAAGTGCTTACTATGTGTGCCAGGCACTGTTTTAAGCGCTAGGGTAGCTACAAGCTAATCAGGTTGGACACATTCCATGACCCACATGGGGTTCACGGTTTTAACCCCCATTTTACATATGAGGGAACTGAGGCACAGAGAAGTTAATGACTTGCCCAATGTCACAAGGCAGATAAGTGCTCTGCACACAGTAAGCACTCAATAAATATGATTGAATGAATGAATGAAAGTGGCAGAGCCGGGATTAGAACCCAGGTCCTTCTGATTCCCAGGCCCATGCTCTATCCATTAGGCCACACTACTTGTTGTTCAGGAGGGAAAATCTGTGTCACTCAGGAAGGGAACTAAGCACCCTAAATAATATAAACAATATTACATAGTGCAAAAAAGAAAGCTGAGGAACCCAAGTTCCCAGAAGAAGTGAAGATTAATGCCAAAATTGTATGAGAAAGGAAAAAATAAAGCTTTAATAGCTTTCTGGGCTAAAATGACATCCTAGATTTTACAAAAATTCCTTTGGTGGTAAAATCTTTATTTCCTCTACAAAAGGGCCGTGATCACCGTGATGAGCGATGAGAGGATGACCGTTCTTAAGTCCGGAGAGACGGTGGAGTGCATTGTGTGAAGGCCCTCTACAGCTCAATTTCACAACTGCAGTCACAGGGTAACAATCAATCATATTAATTACTACTACTAATAATAATAACGTTGGTATTTATTAAGCGCTTACTATGTGCAGAGCACTGTTCTAAGCACTGGGGTAGATACAGGGTCATCGGGTTGTCCCACGTGAGGCTCACATTTAATCCCCATTTTACAGATGAGGGAACTGAGGCACAGAGAAGTGAAGTGACTTGCCCACAGTCACCCAGCTGGCAAGTGTCAGAGCCATTGAGAGCTTACTACGTGCAGGTGGTTTACAGAAACATTCAGGACACGTCACCCCAATCCTCGAGAACCTCCAGTGGTTGCCCATCCACCTCCGCCTCAAACAATCACTCCTCACCACTGGCTTAAAAGAGCTCCATCACCTTGCCCTCTCCTACCTCACCTCGATACTCTCCTACCATCAGGCAGCCCGCACACTTCACTCCTCAAATGCTAACCTTTTCACCGTGCCTCCATCTCGCTTATCTCACCGCCAACCCCCAGCCCATGTCCTGCCTCTGGCCTGGAATGCTCTCCCTCCTCTAATTCGACAATCACTCTCTCCTCTTTCAATGCTTTATTGAAGGCACCTCCCCTCCAAGAGGCCTTCCCAGACTAAGCCCCTCCTTGCCTCTTCTCCCACTCCCTTCTGCGTCGCCCTTTGTTCCTCCCCGCTCCCAGCCCTCCAACACTTACGTACATATCTGTAATTTATTTATATTAATGTGTCTCCCTCCCCTTCTAGACTGCAAGCTCGTTGTGGGCAGGGATCGTGCCTCTTTATTACACTCTCCCAAGCACTAAGTACAGTGCTCTGCACACAGTAAGCACTCCATAAATACGACTGAATGAATGTGCAGAGCACTGTATTAAGTACTTGGGAGAACACGATACAACGGAATTAGCAGACATGTCTCCTGCCCCAAAAGAGCTTAGAGTCTAGACGGGGGAGAGACAGACATTAATATGCATAAATAAGTAATTGTACTAGAGAAGGCCTCGGCTACGGCCGCCGCCGGTCCTAAGTGTAAAGGAGTGGATAGGCTGTTCCAGTCCGCTCAACCCTTAGGTCCCTAACACAGATACAGGTCCTCATGTATCCTGCACACACCTTCTGTGAAAAGTCCTAGTGAGCGCATGATAAGTGAGCCCAGCGTGAAATATAAAATGGAAGGTATCCACTCACTCCCCAAAATACAAGTGTAACTAGATAAGAAGAATCAGTGCAAAGCGAGGGATTCGGTAGGAGACTCCGGATTGCCAGATGTTGTAGAGAACATACCCAAGACATGACCCCTTTTAGACCCTAATCGATCCTCCGGGCTCACCTGCTCCTTTAGAAAAAATGACATTTACTACATAATACATTTATTATGTGCTAAGAGCAGATGTAGGTATAGCATTATGAGATCAGACATAGTCCCTGTCCCACAAAGACGTCACAGTCTAAGCGGGAAACAGAATTGATATTTAATCCCTATTTTACACACGAGGAAACTGAGGCTCTGAGAAGTTAAGGGCCTTGCCCTAGGTCATAGAGCTAACCAGGGGCAGATCTGGGGCAAGGACCCATGTCTCCTGACTCCCAAGTCCCACATTCTTTCCATTAGACCACTCTGAGCAGGATCACACCTCGCTTTCACTCAGCAGAATAGTCAATGGGGTAGAACGAACAATGGGACCAAGCGAACAGTGCTGATAATGAGGTCCGGGTCCATGAAGTTCCGTGGAGAGGACACAACCCCTTCCCCAACGATGATTATCGTGGGGCAACTCCTCTGTTTGCGGTTAAAATTTCCACACGCCTCCTGCCCCCAAAATTAATGGGGACAACACTTTTAACAGCTCATCACTTAGAATATTTGTTCTGAACAAGATCTGGGATTGAGCCATTAATGAGGTGTACTGCACAGACAAAGAATCACCACCCCCTCAATATGTATCACAGCTCAGAAGAGTCAAAATACAACAAAAAGGCCAGATATTAGTCATTCAAAAAGAGAACACACAAGATGAGACATCTGGATTATTTCTTCAACCCTAAAGGGAAAGTAGGATTCTTTATCTGTATAAAGGGCCCATTTAGCACACTCCTATTTTGTAGAATCTCTAGCAAAGAAAAATGTGTTGTGCTATCCAGCCCGTGCCCAACACCGCACCCACAGGCACAACCGTTTCTGGCAATCCTGCACCGTGCTGTAGCCCGACAGGCGGCAATGTTGGGAAGAAAGTTCATGGATTGACCACCTATACGCTGGGAGATAACTACTCCAAAACAGCAGGGAAAGGAAGTATCATTACGAAACTTGATTCTCCGCCAGGGGCTCGGGAATGAGAAGTTCAGTGAGTTGGTACTTCGAAGCAATAACACCCCAACAAGAAAATAAACCCCATTTCCTTACCGTGCTCTGATGGCTGCTGCACGCCGAGGTCTTCTCCGCTAGCCAGCACCGCAGTGCCGTTGCAGAAACACCACCACTAAGGGACTCTTCACACAGTAGCGGAGGTCCAGCTGCCTCAATTAGCCCCTGAGGACCAAATCAGGTGCTTCACCATTGAAGTTAGCTTCTCCCTGGAATCACATGCATTACCATTACCTCTAGGCTACAGTAAAGCTACCTAATGGGCATCTCCCCCGCCCTGAACTCTTCCTGGCCTTTGCCATTTCCCATTAAGTTGGGGTGCCTTCCTTTACATCCCATTATGACATTTTGGAGGTACCCTTTTTCCTGGAACAGTCCCCACCCTCTGGGCTGGGACCCAACTCGACAAGAACTTCCCCTTTAGAATATTCCCTCCCAACTCATTAAGATCTCCCACCTCTCGTTACCCGGGTTTGGATGCAAAGTGAATGCGCAATGCAGGTGAGGGCTCCGTTCAATTTCTAAGTGGCAGTAACAACCCCACCCCTTTTTTCCCATGGTATCTGTTAACCACTTCCTATGTACCAAGCACTGTATTAAGTGCTGGGGTAGATTCAAGTTAATCAGGTTGGACACAGTCTATGTCACCCAAGGTGCTCATACTCATATTCCCTATGTTAAGATAAAGTAGCTGAAGCACAGAGAAGTGACTTGCCCAGGGTCACACAAAGGTGGAGTCAGAATTAGAACCCAAGTCCTTCTGACTCTCCTGTCCATGTTCTCTCCACTAGGCCATGCTGCTTCTTTCAAGTCACGAGTTTCAATTTTTTCTCCTACCTCCCTAACAAAAACATTGCAATGTTTCCTGCAATTCTGAAAAGCAAATTCTGCCTTCTAATCTCTCAATTAAAGGTACTTATTGAGAGCTTACTGTATGTAGAGTACTGTACTAAGAATTTGGAAAACAACAACAAAGTTGCTAGATGTGATCCCTGCCCACAGGCAGTTAATAGTGAATTTACTATTTTCCCCAAAGCCTATGATTCTGTAGATGGGAAATCAATCAATCAAAAGTATTTATTGAATGCTTACATTGTGCAGATTACTGCACTAAGCGCTTGAGAGAGTACCATATAACAGAGGTGGTAGACACGTTCCCTGCCCACCACAAACTTGGTCTACAGGAGATGAAAATGGATGTCAAATTTTCTACTATGCCAGATTCACCACCAAAATGGGTAAATATTAGAAGAATGCAGAGCTACGCTTTCCCTTTCAGGATCTTTTTGTGGTATAATATAAATCATGAGGAAAAAATAAGGCATGACTATGATGCATCACTAAGAAAAGTCTGGACAGTGTTAAAGTTGGTATTTCCCACTGGTCAATGATTGTGTTAGCTTCACTTCTGGAAGTAAAAATGCTAGACGGTCGTGTCTGTTGACCGTGTCTATGCGGCGATCATATCCGGGATGAGACCGGAAGATTGATATAGGCAAAGCACAGACTCCTTTCCATCTTTTTTAGTGGTGCAAATCTGGCCCGGTTCCCTTTGGCACAAACTAAAAAAGGATTAGCAAACAGCAAAGCCGTCGGGCTCCCAAGTGCTGACATGGAGTGGCCAATGATGGTGTCCTCCTGCTGGCCTCTGGACTAGCACGAGGGTCTTTTTTTTTTTTCATTTTTTAACAGTGCTTGTTAAATGCTTACTATGTGCCACGCACTGTACTAAGCACTGGGGTAGATACAAGCTAATCATTTTGGACACAGCACGCATCCCACGTGAGGCTCACTCACTTAATCCACTTTTTACAGGTGAGGTAACAGAGGCCCAGGGAAATAAAAATGACTTGCCCGAGGTCACGCGGCAGACAATTGGTGGGGTCAGGATTAGAACCCACATCTTCTGACTTTCAGGCCCGTGCTCTATCCATGAGGCCACGCTGCTTCTCATTAGTTAAAAGTCACATCCTAAAAACCCCTATATGGAAGTGACTTCGTTTTTTGTGAACAAATAAAGTGACTTAAAAGGACACGCCAATATGCTACTCTGTGACGACTAAATTACATTTTTAAAAGAAATTCAACTTATAGGAGGCTGATCAAAGACGGGTAATCGCAAACAGCTGTGGCAACACACGGAGCAAGCCAAAGATAAGTACGGCTCATTTCTGAGCCTGCTTTCACACTCACAAAAACTAGAAGAGAGGTAATCTATTACCAATCGCTTCAACCTAATAAACGAGCATTTCCAAGTTTGGATACTTTGCAGTTTTGAGTTCATTCTGTCCGAACGTGGGGTTCACGTTGAACAGTGAGCTTTGAAAAACCCTGCCAGAATTCTCACCATTCAGCTGCCAAGAACTATAAACTACTCCACGTACGTGAGCCGGGCAAACTTCTAGAACTACATGGTAATTTGCAAAACACAGCAATCTTCATTCCTCTTGGCCATGTGACTGATTAATGCGAGAATGAGCCGCTCACCCTAGACCCTGAAAGGAAGTACTGAAGAACATGATCTTTCTCTTTTTTTTTTTGAGTTTTTTTGAGAAAGCCAGAGAGGCAGAAAAATAAACTGAAGCAAGCAGACTATTACAGGGCACCCGCTTTGATGGTGGCACACCCTGGGCATGTGTGATCGATGGGGCGAGTTGGAAGCACCCAGAAGTTTGGGATGAGGGCATACTGGCATCCTGAAATGAAGGGCATCGCTTCATTCTTGCCTCTCCTGCTGCCAACCTCACACTCACACCCTCCTTCCTGTCTAGTCCTCCTTCCCCCTTCACACTAGCTTTTATTTTTGACATGAAATAATAATCAGAAATTTGGCAAGATGTCCTGAATTTTTCAGTGAGGTCAGGGGGCACCCTATCATAAAATCCTGGTTGTCTCATGTTGATGGCCAATTTTGGAGACCAGTAGGCCCTGCCCTTCCCCGTACTCCCCGTGGTTCCTTGCCTCTTCTGTTCCCTGCAGTACCCTCTCCCCTACACCCCAAACACTTCCACAACCTTTGTTAGCATAGAAAAGCAGCGTGGCTCAGTGGATAGAGTCTGGGCTTGGGAATCAGAGGTCATGGGTTCTAATCCCGGCTCTGCCGTTTGCCAGCTGTGTGACTTTGGGTAAGTCACTTAACTTCTCTGTGCCTCAGTGATCTCATCTGTAAAATGGGAATTAGCCCCACGTGGGACAACCTGATTACCCTGTATCTACCCCAGGGCTTAGAGGAGTGCTTGGCACATAGTAAATGCTTAAGAAATACATTACTATTATTATTATCATGTGGACTAAACCACAAAGGAGACGTGGGGGAGTTAGGGATGTCAAAAATACTCCCCCACCCTCCCCTGCATCCATGTCTGATCAGTCTCTGAAATCCTCAGAACCTCCATGCCAGTTCACGGCAACATTCTTGACCATTTGGGTGCTCGGACAATTGGGTTACACAACTCAACCTTTCCTATCCTTTCCCAGATTTTCATATCTACTGGGCAGGCGATTCCATCAATCGATTGATGGAATTTAACGAGCGCTCGGTTCTAAGCCCCTGGGGAAATACAATGCAAGTACAGTTTATATACTCACCCCTGCCCTAAAGGGAGGGTGACAGACATTAAATGATGGGGCAGGCAGCAGAGTATAAGGCTATGAATATAAGTGTCATGGAGGGTTGCTATAACAATTAATAATTTGGAGAAATAATAAAAAAGTATCTTATCCAGTTTATCATGGGGAGGTGCCTGGGAAGTGAAAAAGAGTCTCTTAGCCTAGTCCAGCTCTAACCCATAAAGTGCTTAGAAGTATACATACAAGTACTCCTAAAGTGCAAGGGTTTCGAGCCTGAGAAATACCACTTTAGGAAAACTCGGACTATAATATTCCCCTACTCTGATACCGTGTGTACGCTTGCCCTGCTAGAAGGATGTTCCTGAATCCCCTAGTCTTACTCCACCAAAAGGCATACTGCATTGTGGAAAAAGTGAGTGTATCACAGCTTTTGAAACAGGATGAATGGAAGCAGTATCCTGCTTCTTAGAGATACACTTTAAATGCTGTAATTACATTTGAAAGCATCAGTAGCTTGTCCCATCTTTTTTAAAACAATGGCTTCTTAAGAGAGCTATTTGGTCCACATATCCAGAAGGTAAAGAACCTTCCTGAGTACAGCTCAAAATCTTAAAAACCTCAACTACCTTGATAAACTTTCCTGGCATCGTTTTCATTGACATTTTACTGTCTGCCCTGTTTTGGGGCACTTGATAACTTTTGGTTAGTCCAAATTTCAGTTTATCCCCTGATATGAGACAAAATGCAGACCCAGTATTTTGTATGTTCCAGGCCAGAAAGAATAAGGCTATAATACATTTCTTTTCCATACAAAGGAGGGCAAATGTTCAAAACACTCTGTAATTTTTTTTTAACTGACATTCACTTTGAAATGAGTTCCACATGGACATTATTTACCCCATTGCTGCCGGGTCCAAGAGAACACATATTGTATAGTTGAACTATTGTTAAGGTGATAGAGCGTATGGACAGAGAGAGCCAAAGAGAAACAATTCCTCATCAAGCCTTTCAATGAAATATACCAAAACTCCGAGTTCTAGTCTGGAGGAAATTTAACTTGCTGCATGCCCTTCTTTAACATGATTTGAATTACAGGTGCAGTTCAGTGTGTTTGGTCACCCAGACCAACTGGTTATCTGAATCTATAATAATAGAACTTATTCAATAATAAGGGAACTGTTGTGCATCCCCAATATGCAATGCTCTGTAACAAGAACCTGAGAAAGTACACTTGAGGAGAAGCATTCCCTGTCCACAGGAATCTAAGAGGGAAAGCAAACTGAAAAATATTCACAGCACTTGCTGTGTGCCAATCACTATGCTGAGTGTAAGATATATATAAGATAAGCAGATGAGACATCAACTCTGCAGACAGGGAAGATGCCTACTCTCTTATACTGGACTCTCCCAAGCACTCAGTTCAGTGCTTTACACATGCACAGTAAGGCCTCAATAAATACCCTAAATTGACTGATTTTCCACATGGGGCTTACAATCTCAGAGGAAGGGAAAACGGGCATTTTTCCCCATATTTCAGATGAGAAAACTGAGTTGTAGGAGTGATTTGCCCAAGGTTGGGTGACAGAGCCAGGATTTTGGAAAAAAAAAATGGTGTGGCAATGGAACAGATTTGTCCAAGGTGACCAGACAAAATTTGATTTGGCAATCTCATCGTTTGATTATCTGAGTTTGGATGACCACCTTGCTAATGTACAGGTTTTACAGTTAGAGCCATTTCTGCTTTCAATCTTAGTACAAAGGATAGTTAAAAGGTGCATTAATTATAAAACCTCCTCGAATAAGTTGAAAAGATCGGAGGGTCCAGAGGAATTTGACTCAAGATATCGGAATGAAAGTATGATGCTGCCAGAGCTATACCAAAGGCAGAGCAAGTGGAGTAACTGTACGAGGTATCAAATGGAATAAGTTCAGGAGAGAGTCCAAGAGAAGCAAAAAGGGTTTCCTGCCCTCGAGGGACTCACGAATCTAAAAAGGCTGACAAAAGGTGGTCAGCCCAAGTCAAAAAGAGGAGGCTTGGTCACTCCAATTTAGTCTCTTCCTTTATGGCTGTTTTGATGGAGCAATGAGGCAACTGGGTCACTATCACAACATGTAACTGCTCCAGTGGGCTACTGGAATCACAAGACTCCGGTGTCCACTGGGACACCAGTTCATTCCTGAAAAAACTCAAATGTCCATCCTCTACCATGCTCCTATCTGTTGCTAGGGTTTCTCTGTTCAAGGACATGACTTCACGTCCTTGTGCCTTGCTGAGGGAGAACCAATGTCCTTCATCTTTGGTCCTTTTCCACAGGCTGAGGTCTGATGGGGTTTTCCCAGGGTGGTTATCGACAGGCAGGCGGAGGAGCTAGGATAAAAGGGACTAACTGGTGAGACAGGGTGTCAAGGAGTGATGTTTGGAGTTAGGTGGGGGTCTTCTAAGTCTACTATACACTCCCAAAGGCTTAGTACAGTGCTGGGCACAGAGTACGTCCTCAATAATTGATTGAGGGGACGGGAAGATGGGTGGGATGGTGAGTGCCTCTGTGAGAGGAAAGGTTTCCCTGTGGGAGGGATAAAAGCCCCTGGAAAATGAGGAGAGGGTGGATGAGGAGGAAGGCAGGGGGAGCGGCTCTTTCGCCCAGATACGTAGCTGGGCAGGGAGGAAACTGGAAGCGTGAAAAGCAGTGTGGCCTAGCTGAGCGATCATGGGCCTGGGAGTCAGAAGGACCTGGGTTCCAATCCTATCTATCCAATTGAGAAGCAGCGTGACTCAGTGGAAAGAGCCAGGGCTTGGGAGTCCGGGGTCATGGGTTCGAATCCCCACTCTGCCATTTGTCAGCTGTGTGACTGTGGGCAAGTCACTTCACTTCTCTGTGCCTCAGTTCTCTCATCTGTAAAAAGGGGATGAAGACCGTGAGCCTCATGTGGGACAACCTCATTCCCCTGCATCTAACCCAGCGCTTAGAACAGTGCTCTGCACATAGTAAGCGCTTAACAGATACCAACAATATTCTCTCCGCCAAGGGCTTTCTGTGTGACTTCGGGCAAGTCGCCTAACTTCTCCGTGGCCCAGTTTCCTCAACCGTACAATAGAGATACCTAGTCTCCCTCATACTTAGACCACGAGCCCCACGTGGGTCAGGAACTGTGTCTGACCTAATTAGCTTGGAGCCCCATCGCTTGGAACCCAGTTGGACACAACGTGAGCTCTTAACAAATACTACATTAAAAAAAAAAAGTCTCAGTAAAAAGTTCTGTGAGGGCACTCGGCTATGGTTCAATCGCCCCCGCACCCTCTTCACCTCCGGCCCACGCCCCAGCCCATTCCCCCATATCACCACCACCACCGACACCCAGGTGAGGGCTGACAGAAGTCCAGTGACCTGCCCTCTGGCCCGTCATGCGGGTCCGGAGGCTGATGTCGGGTTGCCTCCTCAGGTTGCCCCCTCAGGCCTCTCTCCTCAGGTGGCCCCGTCGGGCCTCTCCCCTCAGGTGGCCCCGTCGGGCCTCTCCCCTCAGGTGGCCCCGTCGGGCCTCTCCCCTCAGGTGGCCCCGTCGGGCCTCTCCCCTCAGGTTGCCCCGTCGGGCCTCTCTCCTCAGGTTGCCCCGTCGGGCCTCTCCCCTCAGGTTGCCCCGACGGGCCTCTCCCCTCAGGTTGCCCCGTGGGGCCTCTCTCCTCAGGTTGCCCCGTCGGGCCTCTCTCCTCAGGTTGCCCCATCAGGTCTCTTTCCTCAGTTGCCCCGTCGGGCCTCCCTCCTCAGGTTGCCCCGTCGGGCCTCTCTCCTCAGGTTACCCCCTCAGGCCTCTTTCCTCAGGCTGCCCTGTGGGGCTTCTCTCCTCAGGTTGCCCCCTCAGGTCTCCCTCCTCAGGTTGTCCCTTCAGGCTTCTCTCCTCAGGTTGCCCCCTCGGGTGTCTCTTTCCTCAGGTTGCCCCGTCGGGCCTATCTCCTCAGGTTGCCCCGTCGGGCCTCCCTCCTCAGGTTGCCCCGTCGGGCCTCCCTCCTCAGGTTGCCCCCTCAGGCTTCTCTCCTCAGGTTGCCCCCTCAGGTCTCTTTCCTCAGGTTGCCCCGTCAGGCCTCTCCTCTCAGGTTGTCCCTTCAGGCTTCTCTCCTCAGGTTGTCCCTTCAGGTCTCTCTTTCCTCAGGTTGCCCCGTCAGGCCTGTCTCCTCAGGTTGCCCCCTCAGGTCTCTCTTTCCTCGGGTTGCCCCCGTCGGGCCTCCGCCCCCCCCAGAGGACACGGCTGGAGAATGCCCGCCCGTCCCGTCCCGTCCCGTCCCGTCCCGTCCCGCGCCGTTTTGGCGCCGTGTCGGTCCCGGCGGCCGCCCCGCCCCTTCCGCCCCTTCCGCCGCCCTCAGCGCGGCCCCGTGGGAAGCGGCGGCACCGGAAGCGGCGGCGGCGGCGGGGCCGGGCCGGGCCGGGGCAGGAGCGCAGCGCCCGCGGCCCCCGCGGCCTCCGCGGCCTCCTCCGCCCCCCCCCCCCCCCCACCGGCCGCGCAGGACCTGCTCCCCCGGCCATGACCAGGCCCAGCGCCGCCGCCTCGCCCACAGGTACCGGTTGGACCGGACCCGCCCCCCCGCGGCCCCCCGCCCCCCGCCCCCTCACACACACGCCCCGGGACAACCCCCCCCCCCAACCCTCCCCGTGTGCGGGGCCGCCCCAAAGAAGCTGACGGAAAACCGGAGGGGGGAGGCGGAAGGGGGGCCCTGAGCGCTCACAGTAATGGTATCAGTAATACAGTAGTACCATCAGTATTATTAGGATTTTTAGTGGTAGTTTTGTGAGGAGAGGGTCCCCGGGTGAGGACCGGGAGGGAGCAGCGTGGCTCAGTGGAAAGAGCCCGGGCTTGGGAGCCGGAGGTCCTGGGTTCGAATCCCGGCTCTGCCACTTGTCAGCTGTGGGACTGTGGGCAAGTCGCTTCTCTAGGCCTCAGTTCCCTCATCTGTCAAATGGGGATGAAGACGGTGAGCCTCCTGTGGGACACCCTGCTGACCCCGTATCTGCCCCCAGCGCTTAGAACGGTGCTCTGCACATAGTAAGCGCCCGGGCTTGGGAGTCAGAGGTCGTGGGTTCGAATTCCGGCTCTGCCGCTTGGCGTCTGTGGGACTGTGGGCGGTTCACTTCTCTGTGCCTCAGTGACCTCATCTGGAAAATGGGGATGAAGACCGGGAGCCTCATGTGGGACAACCTGATGACCCTGTATCCCCCCACAGCGCTTAGAACGGTGCTCTGCACATAGTAAGCGCTTAACAAATACCAACATCATTATTATTATTATTAATAAATACTATTGAATGAACGAATGAACTCAAAGGGACGGTCGTGGGTGACCAGGGAAAAGGCCTGCGACAAAGGGAGCAGTTAAAATCTCTTGGGTCCAGGGGTCAAGGCCTGAAGTCCTCTCCACAGAAGCCATGAAACGGAGGAAAGACGATTTATTGCTGTATTGTACTCTCCCGAGCGCTTAGTACAGTGCTCTGCACACAGTAAGCGCTCAATAAAGATGATTGAATGAATGAGAGGCTCTCCTATCCCACGGCCTAAAATAGTTTGAGGCCTAAAATAGAAGTTATCGTGCACATCGTTGGGAAGCGTGCTAGATGGGGGTGACAGGCATAATAAGTGATATATTCTTGTCTGACTTCAACAATATTTTTTAAGAAGTAAAATCTTGCAGACTGGTGAATCTAGAAAGACTTAGCTCTCGGAAATTTACATTCAAAGCAAAATGCAGAGGAGTCTAAACTGTTCAGTGCCTCTTTGACACCTTGCTTTAGCTGCAAAGGGATGAGTGAAATTGGTGTTGTTTTAACCCACTTTCCCCTCTGAGCTTCTCCCATTGTGAAGTGCAGGGTACTTTGTCAGTCTTTAGCATAGTTTCTGGCAAATAAATGAGTGCTCAGTAATACCACAAGTGAGAGAACTGCTGGTAAACAGAGTTGTCTTCAAATATTCTAGTGGGTAACTAACCAGTAATAATAGGTTATTGCTTCTAAAGAGCTGAGATATGGCATTTGGTCAATTAGTCATATTTATGACGTGCTTACTGTGTGCCAAATGTTTGGGAGAGTATGTTATAACTGCGATTGACTGACTGAAATAGAGCTATTTGTCCTGTTATTCAGCTGGCCTGTTCCAGTCCAGTACTGGTGTAACATCAGGTGTTTTTTGTTGGGTTTTTTTAATGGCCACCATTCATTTTTTATTTTTTTTTAACGCTCAGTTTCCTCTCCCCTCAGTACCTGGGAGGGGAAACACATTGGCACCGGAGCTAGGTGGGCCGGACAGGGGTGTTCAGCAAACCCACTCTGGGTTCCGCAGGTTTTTGAAAAAGGTTCCCTATGTCATCATTATGTAACTTTGTGTAACTTGGGTAATGCGTGTAACCTACTGTCTATTACTTCAGAGTCAGCAAAGGACTATCCAGCATTTAGAAGTACCGTCAGCGGCCGTCTTAAGTAAATAATAACTCTCGGCCTGATTCTGTGGGTAGGCAATGATTTCTTGAGAATAGTTAAGAACATTTGCAGAACCCTTTTAAGTAGCTGATGACAATAATCTGAAAACTGTTTGTTTGACCCCTGTATGAGTTGAGAGAGACTTCAGTAATTAGCAAAAAAAGATCCTTTAAACCAAGCTCTGTAAATGTATTTTGCGATTCCATTGGTGCAAGGTGTTGTCAATATGAAAGCAAGTACATGTGATTAACAGGTAATTTTCCCGGTTAGTCATCCTGCCTCCAGTAATTATGGCGTGTCTTTGCTTTCTAGATTACCTTCCGTTGAATATTTTCTTTCCCTTTTTATTTTACAGTACTTTTAGCTTGATATGATCACCTGCCTACTTCAACAGTAATTATTTCCTCTCCCCTTTGGACATTTATTTTATACTACAATGGTAAGATGTTTTTCATGAAAGACGATGAAATCCTTATGTTTTTCGTAAGCGCAGCCATGGGAAAGTTCTAATAAAGAATGAAAAATAAATCTAAAAGGGATCGAGTTGACCAACTCTATTGAATTGGACTTTCCCACGTGCCTAGTACAGTGTTCTGCACACTGTCTTCAATGAATACCATTGATTGTTTTAAAGAATTGCTTCCTCGAAGATACTGGGCCTACTTTGGGCAGAATGTTCTTTAAAAAAAAAAACCAAAAAAAATTCCACGTGGTTACAGATATTGGAATCCAAAGGATCCACATCTCTTTTCCCACTTGACTCAGGGGTATCTATAGGCCAAGCCTCTTGTTCTCTCAATGGGCCAAAAACAAAGAGGTGGGTGGTGCCTTTTATTAAAAGAGACTCTCCAGGAATAGGGTGACTGCCCAAGGGAGGTGGAGTCTTGGCACTCCTTTAGACTGACTAAGAACTCATTATATAACCTGTTTTCTTCTCCTCTCTGAATAGCCGTCATCCTCCCCACTCCTCCCAGTCTCTCCCCATTTAGCCTTCCTTTAAATGCTTCTGTTGAAGCATTGAATTCACTGAAGGGTGTACCTTCACAGTTGCAAATTAAAATCATACTTCCTTAAGGATACAGGGAAGGCAAGTCAACCCAATAAATTTGCCTCTGCAGCGCAAGGAGTTCATCACTGTCAATACCTAAGGCAAGCAAAGAGAAGGTGTGATTTAAATGTCAGTTTGTAATCCAGTGCTTTCCTGTTGTCTCTCTATTTTAAAAAAAAAACAACAAACCCCACCAGATTCTCCATTTCCAGGGTTTTCATAATCCATCTTTCACACATGCTAGCTTCGCTCTGAAGTTACTGCCCAGTTTGTTACTCTCTCCTCTGAAGCTTCTTTTTCCAGGTGCCTTCACGTCCGAGTCACAGCTCATGCCGCCCTCCTCCCTCCCCTTCAGCAAACATCAGCTCTGTCTTCCTTCAGAAACCATATTCAAACTCCACTTCTTCCTGGGACCTTCACTGATTGATTCCCTTTCTTTTGCAAGCCACCCTGAGATTGCCATCAATAATCAACCGTCACATTTACCGAGTACCCAGTGCGTGTAAGGTCCTGAAGTAAGCTCACCCAAGAGGAGATTTCTTCCCTACATTCTTCTCAGCACACATGGTCACCTTATATAGAGTCTTCACGTTGATTTTCATCTCTCCACATGAATGTTTATCTCAGTGTCTGTCTTGTTTTCTAGTTATAAGCTCCTTGAGGGCAGGGCCTCTGTCAATTTGTAGGGTGATCAATCGTATTTATTGAGTGCTTAGTGTGTGCAAAGCACTGTACTAAGCCCTTGGAAGGGTACACTATAACAGAGTTGGTAGACATGTTCCCCTCCCATAGCTAGCTTACAGTCTAGAGGACCTTTGCACTCAGGAATTGAAGCATTTTTAACCCTAGAAAGACTATCAAGGATGATCTATTTTAGTGATTGTGGCGTAACCCTGCTCTTTGGAGAAAAGACTTTTAGCTTTTTTGGTCTCTCTGTCTTTTAGCCAGACTGGTTTGCTTTTTGCTGACTGTTTCCAAAGGTTGGCGAAAGGGGATAAGGAATTAGGTAGTGATTAAATTTTCCCAAACCAGCAAAGGCTGTATCCTTCGCCGATTATAAAAAGGCTTGGTCCCTTTTTAATCCCTTTAATCTCCTTTATTTGTTTCTCTACTCTTTTCTGCAAATCCTCTGGAATAAAGTTAACCTTAAAACTAGCCTTAACGGAAGCAGTAGACCCTCTGATGTGATGATCCTCTGAAATAAATCTAGACCTCTTCCCTGTCTATAAGGATAGAAGTACTTAGAGGGAATCTTGAGTGGGCTTGTGCATAAATATGCAACACATATCTGATGAATTTTGTTTTTTGTTCTTTTTCAAATCTCCTCAAACACCTTGAGTGATCACCCAGGCTTCTCTTCATCAAGCAGAAACTCTCCTCACCCGTTCCCTGTGACACATTGTCATCTCGACCTCTCTTTCAATCTTCCAAACCACAGCTCTCCGTGTCTTCCAGACCTTCTGAAAGCCCTCCCCTCTAGTCTGTAAACTCCTTGTGGGTAGGGATTGTGTTGATCATCTCTGTTATATCGTACTTCCCCAAGTGCATAATACAGTGCTTAGCACACAGTAAGTGCTCAATTAATGCCGCTGATTGTTTTTCATCTAGTACCGGTCAACACAGTCCACCCCGCCTGTCTTTGGAAGGTTATCTGGAGTTTAGAGTCGAGGGGAGGGAAATGTGAATCAGTAGTTAATGATAGAAATTCATGGGGGAGTATTCTTAGATATATCTTGCTAGATGGAGCCAGGTAATTGTTCACAGAGTGGGACATCCATCTTAACTTGGCTTTCAAAAGCTACAGGAAATAAAGTCATGAGAATTTTACAAGAATCATTTCATGTTAATTTAACCCCAATTTTTTCAGAGTTGTCAGCTTTGAAATCTGCCATGAAGCGTTACACCATTAAATTACTTTCATTAATGTCAGAAATGTTTCCAGATTAAGGAAGAGCCTTTTAGTTCTTATGGAGACATCTATTGATCGTGTTAGTATATCCACTGTAAAAGTTGTTTGTTGTATTGGACTAGCACACTTTAAAAATTGTGTAATTCTTAAGAGTGTTTGAGATTTTTCTGGACTGTGGAATTATTTCTGTTTAGTCTTGGTTGAATAGCCTGATAATGTAATGGTGTATTTGATCAGCAGCTTTGGAAAAAAATAAAGAATAATCTACACGGCTGCAATCATAATTTTCAGGTGTTTATTCTGTTGCTTGGATATGAAAAGAGCTAACATTCTCATGTAAATTGTTTGTAAATCTTACAGCAACAAGCTTTAGAACTGGCTTTGGATCGAGCAGAGGTAAATAGAATGAATGTACTAAAATGTAAATGCCTAATACACTGAGCTGATTTAATTGAAATCAGTCCATGTTTATTTTGTGTGGATTCTGAGTAGTTCGTTTTTAAATGTATATTTTTATATATTTATAGGATAGAAATTGGAACAAGTAATTTAGGTACCTATCAAGGGCATCTGAAGTCCCTGATGCTTGAACGGTGAAATCCGAATAATTTTTAACATAGGTGGACAGCAGCAATAAATGCACTACGTTTCCACCTTATAAGTATTTGAAAGAGCTGCAAAATAACTAATGTGAGCATTTTACAAAGTCAAGTGATTAAATGGTAACAGGGTGTTTGTAACATCAATTTAGTAAAGTACTGTTGCACTATCAATACATTTATCACTTAAATCTCCTATCAAAGATGCACGTTTCATAAGGTATAAGATTCAAGAATCACATTTATTTTAGTAGAACCATCAGCCTTGAAATTTTAAAAAAATATATTCAAGATTTTTTTTAAAAAAACTACACATCACAAACCCTTCTTTTTTAGTATATCATTGAAAGTGCCCGTCAGAGACCTCCTAAACGGAAATATTTATCTAGTGGAAGGTAGTGTATCCTCCAGCATGCTTTTTCATAATTTATTTTAACATTTAGAATTCACAGTAATTGCTGCGGTTTTATTATCTTTATAATTTTGTGCCTTTTTTAGGAAATCTGTGTTTCAGAAACTATATGACTTGTACATAGAAGAATGTGAAAAAGAGCCTGAGATAAAGGTAAGTAGAATTTTCTTTTAAATGATCATCAATGGCTGTTGGAAATGGCTTTTTCTGTAGGAAATTGATGGAAGTCTGATTTTCATCATATACCGATTTTTGAAAGATCTTGTCCGTTCTTACCTCCTTAGATAGTATTTTATTCTTAATAATAATAATTATGGTGTTTGTTAAGTACCTACTATGTGCCAAGCTCTGTGCTAAGTGTTGGGATAGATGCTGCACTGGTGTTTGATACTTTAAAAAAAAAAGTATGTGTTTTCTATCCATTTTTCCTTCAGGATGGAAAAGTTGTGGTGACAAGTGGGCCAGCTTTTAGCTAAAATTTTTGGCAAGACCATTAATCAGCATTTCATATTTACAAAGCTGCTACAGAAGGATCCAAATTCAGTGTTCATAGTAAAAGTATAGATGGAAATGTTCATTCCTGCTTTAGAAATTTTTGTGATTTAAAAAAAAAATCCATTTAGAGAAAACTTGGTAGCATATAAAAATGCAATTTATTTTATGGGTTTTAAAGCTTTCTCTTACTGATTCCCTGGATTTTCAGGGCTTAAAGAGAATATTTGGTTCTTCTGTTTTTTATTACATTCCTTCATTGCTCAAATCAATTAATCTGTGGTATTTACTCAGTGTTTGCTGTGTGCCAAGCACTGCACTAAGCATTTGAGAGAGAATGGTACTGCAGAGTTGGTAGAAACATTCCCTGTTCCCAATCTAGAGGGGGAGGCAGACATTAAAATAAATTACTGATGGGAAAATGGGAAAGCATAGGGATATTTACCTAAATGTGGTAGGGCTGCATTGGTCTGACATAATTTAGTTAGTAAATTGTAGGGATTTGAATGTTTGTCATGGACCGCTAGAGAGTTACTAGGTAAGATTGGGCTGTCAGAAAGTCTGTATTTTCTTTGCTTGTCTTTTGTTCTTTGAAGAACAAAACAGGCTTTATCCATTAAGGGATGTGACTGATCATTTTCATCAGCACTGTCTCCTTTTAAAGCAGAAGCTGAGACGTAATGTGAACTTGTTGGAGAAGCTCGTTATGCAGGAGACTCTTTCCTGTTTAGTAGTCAATCTCTACCCAGGAAACGAAGGCTATTCTCTGATGCTCAGGGGAAAGAATGGTTCAGGTAAGCAACGTGAATCGCTCGACTTCTGCTCGCATTCTGCTCGCATTTTACTGTTTGTTTTCCTTGAGCTAGGAATATAAATTTAAGATCTGAAGGACTGAAATCAATTGTCTGCGGGACCACTCAGCCTTTGATAGAAAAAGCTGAAAAGTAGTGTGTGAACCCGTATCTGGGTGGGTGGGTAGGTAGGCAGGCAGGCAGATGCTGAGAGTTAGAATTACTCAGAAGCTCTGGAGATAGAATTTCAAGTTCTCTCATTTGTGAAGGAAATAATTAATCTTCCTTTTGGAAAATTCTGTAATGGTGAGTTGCAAAGACCAGTCCAATGTGAATCGTTCAAGGAAAGCACATGGGCTTTCCACAAAGTGAGGTTTCCTCTTGCACCGGCGATAAGATGTTGAGGAGTGTCCAGTGTCAAGCTTCACCATTTTTCCTATGAGAGACAATGAATGGGCAAGAGTAATCTAGAACCGAGTGCTATTTCCCTTAACCTTTTGAACCTCCATTGTGAGCCAGTACTTCTTTTCTCCTTATCTTCAAGTTTTCGGGATTTTAGCAACAAGAAATGCTTACCAGTTGTGATTAAAGTGATTTCCTCAAATGGTGTAAAAATAGAGTGATTTTGGATCCCCTTGGATGAAAAGCTGTATGCTAGCCGTATCTCCTAGTTCATATACATAAGCTACTCTCTTTCATTTTAAATGCAGATTCTGAGACCATTCGACTGCCTTATGAAGAAGGCGAACTGCTCGAATACTTAGATGCAGAAGAATTACCTCCAATTTTGGTTGACCTCCTGGAAAAATCTCAGGTGTGAAATACTTTCATTTCCCTTTAGATTTTTGGTTGACAGACACAGAGTTTACAAATGGTGATGAGTAAAAAACCTTTTGTGTATACTGTATATTATGCTGTTGTAGAACCAAATGGAGATACTACAGCAACATAATACACAGTAGAAACAAAATTATCGGATCTTCGGTTCCATCAAGTTCAACCCTGGATCCGATATTTCAGTACCCATTAAAACCAAAGTAGCTCCCCAGTTGGGAATCTCCTAGGAGGAAATAATTATAAGTAGCAATTAACTATGTTCATGGAAATGTAGGTGACTAGAGGAAAATTCTTTTGTCCCCAAAAGTGTCCCAAAAGCGAGGATATGGCATGTCTTTTTTATTATCTGTCCAGAAATTGAGACTGGAAAAAGAATCGCATGTCCAGTCAGGGCTAAAAAAAGTGGTTACCGATACAGCTGGGAAGCCAGGAGGTGAAAAGACCAGAGAGCAGGAAGGCGTAAGGATGGGGAGAAGAGAGAGTGGTACATGGGGGAATAACCGGAAAGAGACGGAGATTGGGAAGGAATAGGAAATGCCTGTAATGGCCCAAGGAGAGTGAAGAAAGCTCCCAAAGCCTTGATAAAAGGCCTTCAAAATCTTTTAAGGAATCTTGTCTGGTGACAAGTGATAAAAATAATTTATGGGGGGCCAAAAATGTGAAGGATTTTATTCCCCTCGGCAGATTGCTCCCTTTTTAGAGGGAAAAGTTAACCAAAACTGTTTCTTTTCCTCCTTCTGTAAGGTTAATATTTTTCACTGTGGGTGTGTCATAGCCGAAATACGTGACTACAGGCAGTCCGGTAATATGAAATCTCCAGGTCACCAAAGTAGGCATGTTCTTTTGCGCCCAACAATGCAGGTAAGATGTGTCTGGTTAAATTCTTTCATGTAGGTTCCTGAATAATACCTTACGTAGTCAAATGTGGGTGATTGAATGAATGATTGAATGAATGAATGATGGTCTATATTGTTGGATTATTTACTTACAGGCAATAATTTTTTTTTCCAGACTTTAATTTGTGATGTGCATTCAATAACAAGTGACAACCATAAATGGACCCAGGTACATACCAAATTCCACGTGTGTCCCATGTTATTTTTGTATTTATGATAGATGAAAGAATTGCCGGAGAGATTAAAACATTAATGTAATGCTTTGCGGAGCTAGGTACTCAATAAACAATATTGACAATGAAAAAGAGAGTGCCATCTACCAGCCCGTTATTGGGTGAGGATTGTCTCTCTCTGTTGCCGAATTGTACATTCCAAGCGCTTAGTATAGTGCTCTGCACAGAGTAAGCGCTCAATAAGTATGATTGATTGAATAAAAGATGATAATCATGACCCTGTCAGACCTGAATTATGGGAATGTAGTGGTTATTTTATGGCCTCCCACCTAGCTTAGGGCTTTTGGCTAATGCCAAGGAAGACATCTCCCTCTCTAAGACCACTGAGTAGGCCTTGGCAACCTCCCTAAATTTTCAACTGGAAACAATGTTTCTGCAAAGCCCTCTTTCCCTCTTGCCATGCCTTGCTCTGTCCTATACCCAGACCCGAAGAGTGGTTTGACAAATACTTCTTTTCATAATTGTTGTGCATGGATTTATAGAACAGTAGTTCAGTTGTCAAAAGGAAATTTCAGTAGACCAGGTCACCCTCACTGTGAAATGTGATGGCAAGCTGTAGAAATAAGAATTTATTAACTGGTGAAATCTCCCCCATTCTCCTCGTCCAGATTTATGACTTCTTTGATAGCTGAAGGGGAAAGGTATTTTTATTATTGCAAAAAATTGAAACTTAAGTCACTTAATATACTGTATTTTTAACCTTGAGCCCCACGCTTAAAAAACACGTCTGCTTTCAAGTATAGTAGAACATTCAACAAAATATATTTAAATCAGTTGACAGGTAGAATAATAATAGTGAATGAAAGCTGTTACATCACAGGAGAGTGAGTCCAGGAATCCTTGCCAGTTATTCTCTCTGATAGATTAGTTAAATCCAGAAAAAGAGCATTCCCTTATGATTTGGTCATTATAGGTTGGCCATTACCCATCAGGTTCTGCTCTCGAAATACTGTGACCTCTCATCAGTGAAAGTCTTTGGTCGGCCAATCAATAGTATTTATTGAGTGCTTACTGTGTACAGACTACTGTTCTAAGTGCATAGGAGAATACAGTTCAGTATTGTTGGTAGGCAAGATCCTTGCCTTTACACAGCTTAAAATATAGTGGGGGGAAACAGACATTAAAATAAACTACAGATAAGGACGCGGCAGCAGAATGAAAGGATTTGTAAATAAGTGCTGTGGGAGTGGGGTGAGTATCAAAGTGCTCAGGGGTACAGACCAACATGTGCAGACGACAAAGAAGGGAGGGAGAATAGGACGAGGAGATCAGAGGCTAGATTTTTTGGAAGAGATACGATTTCAGTAGGGCTTTGAGAAAGGGGAGGGTGGTGGTCTCGTCAGATGTAAAAGGGCAGCGAGTTTCAGTCAGGAGAGAAGGCATAAGCAAGGTGGCCACGGTGAGAGAGATGAGACTGAGGTTCAGTAAGTAGGTTGGTAGTAATGGAGCTAAGTCTGCAAGCTGGGTGGTGTAGAGGTGTGAGGTAAGGCAGGAGGGGGAGAGCTGATTGAGTGCCTTAAAACCAATGATAAGAAATTTCTGTTGGATGTGGAGATGGGTAGGCAACTAGCGGGGGGTTTTAAGGAGGAGATGTGCCCAGGGTCATTTTTTTAAAAAAGTGATCCGGCAGCAGAGTGAAATATGGACTAGAGGGGGAAAGGCTGGAGGCAGGGAGGTCAGCGACGAGGCCGATGTAGTAGTCAAGGCAGGATATGGTAAGGGTTTGGACCGGCGTGATAGCAACTTGGAGAGGAAGGGGCAAATTCTAGAGATGTTGTGAAGGTAGAACTGACAGGATTTGGTGACAGGTTGAAAATGCAGTTCGAACGAGAGATGAGTCAAGGATAATGTCAGGGTGACAGGCTTGTGATACAAGGAGTTTAGTGATATTGTCTACAGTGATGTGGAGGAGAGTGTTTGGGTGGGAAGTCGAGGAGTTCTGTTATGGACAATCTGCCAGTCTTGTGTTTCCTCAGGCCAGATGTGTGCCTGGATTGTTAATAAAAGTCTCTTCATGCAGTAAAATGCCCAGAGCCTCATCGGTTGCAATATTAACCCAAAACACTACATTTAGCTGTCAGTATGAGCAGGAAATTCCAAGTAGCATTTTTTGGGGTTATGTGATTAAATTCTCTGTTCGGATACTGTCATATATTTGACATTCCTTAAACCTTCTGTTGACATGCATGTACTCATTTCAGGAAGACAAACTCCTTCTTGAAAGCCAACTGATCTTGGCCACAGCGGAACCACTGTGTCTGGACCCTTCCATAGCGGTAACCTGCACAGCCAACAGACTTCTCTATAACAAGCAGAAGATGAATACCCGCCCAATGAAACGGTAACTGGCCATGGTAGCAGAAGAGCTCCTAGCTAGAAGAGGATCCCAAAATTTCATTTTCCTGTGTTAAACATGAAGATAATGATTCCAACTCCCCTCAGTATCTGGCCGTTTTTAATTTTGAGTGGAGACTATTTTAATTGGATGATGATACACATTTGCAGATGAAAACATTTAAGAGTGAATTTCTTCTGAAGTTTTCAATAGACAGATGCTTACCAAAACAAAATAGAAATGCACATCCAACGAGAAAAGAGTAAATGTTTAAGCCACAGGGTTAGACTTTTAAAAAGTTGTAAAGAGTTAGAGGATGAAACTCTGAGGAGAATGAGATTCTCAAAATAGCCAGGCTAGTTGTGATGTTTTTTCCTGTTAGAGCAAACTGTAAAGCTAATTTTTTTTAAATCAGTCTTAAGTTGTGATTTTATATCTTGTACCTAATGGTTCACATATGCAGATAATTGTCTATTTTAGGCTTTTTCAAAGGCATCTCCTAGTATGGCCCTCTCATTGTTCTTAGGTGCTTCAAGAGATATTCCAGGTCTTCTCTGAATCGGCAGCAGGATGTGTCTCAATACCCAACACCACCCCAACTCAGATTACTTGATTACTTACAGAAGAGAAAAGAGAGAAAAACAGCTCAACAGTATGACCTCAAAATTTCTAAAGCCGGCAGTGTAAGGAGTTTCTTTTTTAAAAAAGCTAGTTTATAACCTGCAATAGGTTTGTTTAATTTCTTACCAGTGTTCTTAAAATGTCATTTAATTTGCAGTGTGTTGATATGTGGAAACAGAACCCCTGCTATTTAACTGCACCATCAGAAGTGGATGTAAGTTCAAATGTTGTTTGTTTTTTTTAATAAAAGAAACCCAAGCATAGGTAATGTACAGTAAGATTCCTTCATAATTTTTTTTTAAGTCAAAACCATCATATAATGAAGTTTTCCATTGCTATCAGCAACCCCCTCTGCAATTTAATATTTTTTAAAGTTTGCATTCCATGAGCACCCTTACAAAAAAGCCCCTTCAATTTCATTATAAGGATGAATTTGGACTGGTTAGAAAAACCCAAGACTTTAAAGGAAGTTTTAATTTAAAAAAAGAAAATGAATGGCAAAGAACTGAGCAGTAGTACCTTTTAGTTGAGAAAAGGAACTTGCTTATGTTAATGAAACAATTCTATTAAAACCAAGAATGAATAGGATGAGGAGTGTGTCTGAACTGAATAGCTATGAATGGTGATAACACTCTATCTTCCTACTCAGGTCTCTGCTCTCTCTCTTTTTTTTTTAAATCAGTTACTTTCACTTGATGATAACCCTCATGGTTAACCTCTGGTGTCTCATTCCCCTTCTCCAAAATTTTGTTGCTCAAGTTAGCAAGTAAACAGAGTCATTATTGTTATTACTCTTTCCCTCAAAGCTCTATTTGGAGGCGGCTATAAAGTCAAGCATCTGCCAGTTTAGTGGGGAGTTTAGAATTGACTCTCACTGCATGTCCTGAACTGGATTATTTAAACAGAAAGTTTAGTGGCGGGGGATTGATTATTCTTCCTTAAAACTATTTTAAAGAAAAGTTTTTAAGGCATTTTATTGCTGAGTACCTAAGGGATTTTCTGGGCACTGTTAAATTACTTAGTTGTGGCTATCTGTTTGCACTAATCTTGGTAACGGAATAAAGTGCTGACATACATGTATTTAAATTGATAATCTGTTGAGCTCATACAACTCAGGAATTATGGAATTTGTCAAGCCCTTCCCTTTAGTCATGCTATTTGAGGTACTGTCACAATCTACTGTGGGGATTTTTTTCTTTTTAGGTGGAAAAATATGCCAAAGTGGAAAAGTCTATCAAACCTGATGACTCACAGCCAACTGTCTGGCCAGCACATGTGAGTAATTGAGGCTCCAGCCAATCTGTTTTTTATGTCTAGTGAAGGTGTTCCCAGTTCAAAAGCAGATTTTTTTAAACCACTTCCCCAAATCAGAAACCAACCGTTTAAAGTTGAACTCCACCTTTTCTTTGCTTTTTTCTTGATCTACAAAAAAAACCACAAAACTTTAGCTTACATTCTGTTTTAAATTCATAATTACACGATTTCCAGTAGGGCTAGTATTCCCCCTCTCCCCTCCCCCCCAAAAAAACCCATAGTCCATTAAATAGAAGAGATTGGGGAATCCTACCTGTTAATTAGCTACAGCTTCATAATTTTAAATGGTCACCTATATTTTGTAAATCTCGAGGTGGGAGAGTATTAACAAAGGAAGAAGGAATTACATTTGTATTCAAAGAATTCATCTTGGGTATTTTATTTGCCTCTGCTTTCTGTGTCTAGTTGGCATCCTTTTGGAGCATGTTTTTGGTGTGGAGAGTTAAGTAGGTACTCAGTAAATATTGTTGGTTGGTTGAGTCCAACTAAAGGTCTGATCTCCTTCTAGAAGATACTCCTGTCCTCTTCAATCAGGAAGTCCTCATCTATGGAGGAAGAGTTTCCCTAAGAGTTCAGTCATTTCCAGCCATGGGCCACAATCTAAAAGACCTGTTTAGATGTGGATCTGATGAAATTTTATCCTTAAGAATGTTTTCCCCCTAACTTTCTTGGCTGCTTTCAAGTCCCTTTGATTAGTTCTTATTTTCATGCAGTTGGTCTTTATTTTTGATAACTTTTTGTCTCTTCTAGGAAATAAAAGATGATTATGTGTTTGAATGTGAAGTTGGCAGTCAGTTTCAGAAAACAAAGCTGACCATTTTTCAGTCACTGGGAAATCCACTTTACTATGGCAAAATACAGACATTTAAAGGTGGTGAAGAAAATGACAACATGGCAAGTCCTTCCCAGTAAGTTGTTCTAAAACAGCTCTTTCAGCTATTAGTTGATATGGTCAGCTTTGTACTTGAAGTTATGCATCATCGTCGATTTGTTGTTGGAGGGGTAGTTGGAAAGTGCCTAAGTAATGTCCCTTTGACTGCTAGGCCAGTGGTTACCCTTTTTGACAGGCCTCACTGTTGAAAATTTAGAACTTCTGATGTTTCTTACCAATTTTTATAATAGTATTTATTAAGCGCATACTGCTAAGCATTGCAGTAAGGTTAGTATAATAGCATTTATTAAATGCTTACTGTGTGCAGAGCACTATGCTGAGTGCTGGGAAAGCAGGGTGAGAAGCAGTACGGCCTTGTGGATGGAGCGCTGGCCTCGGAATCAGAAGGACCCGTGTTTTGTCATCTCTTTGCTGTGTGACCTTGGGCAAGTCATTTAACTTCTCTGTGCCCCAATTCCCTCATCTGTAAAATAAGGATTTTGAGTGTCAGCCTAGGGGGACAGGGATGATATCCAACCCAATTATCTTGTATCTACCCCAGCTCTTAGAACAGTGCTTAACAAACACCACAGTTACTACAGTTAGATAGGGTACTCACAAAGTGGTCAGATCCGTCAAAGCCTTCGTCCCACATGAGTTTCACAGTTGAAGAGGAAGGGGGAGCATGAGTCTTATTCTTATTTTGCAGATGGGGGAACTCGGGCACAGAGAGATAAAGTGACTGCCCATATTCACTGAGTAGGTCAGTGGACAAGTAGGCACTAGAACCCAAGTGTCCTGACTCCTGGCTTCTTGTTTTTTTCCCAGAGCCATGCTGCCTCCTTACCTCTAGTGTGCCACATACTTGTCAGGATGGCCAGCCTCTCATAGTTCTACAGTAGGGACCTTTCAATCTTGTCGCTGATTTACAGATTTTGAAAATTAGTAGCCAAATGAGAAAACTCCTCTTTCCTATTAGTGTAGTATTTTTATTCGCTAGGTGAACACTTTTACATGCTTTCCCAAAGTACAGGAAACATATTTCATATTAAGCCATTTTGTTTCAAAATAATAGACACCTAGAAATTTAGTATGCTTACAACCACCTAGAAATTTAGTATGCTTACAACCCCTCTCTTCCTATTTTAATACTTGATAAAGCACTGATTTTCATTAATTCACTCAATAGTATTTATTGAGCGCTTACTATGCAGAGCACTGTACTAAGCACTTGGAATGTACAATTGGGCTACAGATAGAGGCAATGATATCTGATAAAGCACTGAGAAATTCAATTTCCTTTAAGTTTCTGATTCCCTATATGGTATAAAATCTCTGCAGTGTATTTTAGAAGCAACCTGAGGCTTCTCAACCCAGCCAGCTCGTGTCTGAATTTGTCTTTCTTTTTGCAGGTTCCTTATTGGCTCCAAGACTGATGCTGAAAGGTAAGGTGTTCAGTCCTTAATTTTTCTGGTGCGGACAGATTTTTTTTAAGTGATTTAGTATTTTCCTCTGAGAAGCAAGCATAAACTCGAACGAAACAGAGAAAATTAAAGTGTAATCATGTTAAAAAAACAAACCTCAAAATATCCTGGAAGTCACTAACGTAAAGTAAGAGAAGCTGCAGTGGAAATGACTTTCCAGGTATTGTTTTATCCAACAGATGTGTGTGTTGTAACACGGGGGGTGGGGAGGGGAGTAGCTACTACAGCAGAAATTTTGGCAGCTTTTTAGGTGCACTGGAAGTACATTTCTCAACTATGTTATTATATCCATGGTCAGAGATAGAATACGAAGAGCAGATATTTTGTAAGCTTTCTGTACAGAAAGCTTATTTGGCAAGATGCTGTCGCTGAGTTGAGAGGTAATCCGGTTTGGGTTTATTTGTACATAGAGTATCTCTTCCAGGTCACTATACCTCTTTGTGCATACAAAGAGTTGATTTTCAATAAAAAATAATTTGTATTCCATGCTGATAGGCTCGAACCTATTGTAGAGAAAAGTTACTCTGATGAAATTAGTTCAGTCAGTGGTATTTATTTAGTACTTAGTATTTGCAGAGCACTGTACTAAGCACTTGGGAGAGTCCAGTACAACAGAATTAGCAGACATGCTCCCTGACCCATAACAAGAATACAGTCTAGAAGGTTTTATCACTGACGTACAGTTTGTGCTTGTAAACTTGCGTTTTCTGAGCACTGACAAACGCTTATGCTCATTTACAATTTTTCAGAGTAATCAATCAGTATCAGGAGTTGGTTCAAAATGAAGCCAAATGTCCAGTGAAAGTGTCCCATCTCTCAAGTGGATCAACTAATCTGAGCCAGCTTTCTCCAGGGAAAGATCTGGAAGTGAGTCTGATCACTGTTATTTCCTGTGTTTGATTTACCTCCCTCGCCCTCCTCAGAAGAGTGAAAATCAGGATAAATCTTTTGAATTCCTGTTACATAGGTTTCAAAGTATATAGCTTTCCTCAATAACTTCATGCCATTTGAAAGGGCACTAACTATTGGTCACCAGTGTAACTCAGTGACATTATTTTAAATGACCAAAGTATTATTTAATTATTGAATTTTTCACTGTTTCTAACCGTGAATTTGTTTTTAAACTAATCATTAAAACATGCCACTTTCAAGAGTCATCGCCATAGGTTTTGAGTGTAAATCTATAATAATGTTGGTATTTGTTAAGCGCTTACTATGTGCCGAGCACTGTTCTAAGCGCTGGGGTAGACACAGGGGAATCAGGTTGTCCCACGTGGGGCTCACAGTCTTAATCCCCATTTTACAGATGAGGGAACTGAGGCACCGAGAAGTTAAGTGACTTGCCCAAAGTCACACAGCTGGCAAGTGGCAGAGCCGGGGTTCGAACCCATGACCTCTGACTCCAAAGCCCGTGCTCTTTCCAGTGAGCCACGCTGCTTCTCATATAACGCAACTTTCAAAAAATTTTGTCAGACTCTTTTCTGTAACATTAATGGTAATACATTAACACGTTACTTGACTTATTACCAGAAAAAGTAGTGTGTAGTTTTTGAAGTATTCAGATTTGTATTAGGAATTTTTGGAGTTTTTTATTTGCCAGGAAGATCCGATCAGGCGCATACTGTAGAAATATCTTTTGGTTTGGCTTCTAAGCTGAAGTATGCCACCATCCTCCACAACTAAAGAAGTATTGCACTGACTTAGCCACAAAAAGTGCATTTTCTTTATTGCCATCCAGAGTCGACATCTAATTCGAAACCAGTCGTAGAACATCTTATTCACTCTGTCGCCTTTATAGTTTAGCATCCTGGAAAGCCCTTAGAACAAATGGGATTAAACATTTTAGATCTCCCATTTTCCTAAATCCTGTTACAAGTTGGAAAAAATCTTTGGGTCCAGGGTAGACCATTAGTCGATTTTGTGTACAGCACAGATATAGGGTATGCCCCAGCATACATACCAAAACAAAAGAAAACACCTGAATAAATCCTGCCTGCTGCTTAAATCGTGGCATGTCCAGGTTGACTCTCAATCTAACAGAAGGGGGATTGTACTGTGTTATTTGTTACCGTTGAACCCACTTCATAGAGTGGTCCCACATATAGAGGTCCCATAGAGGCAGACCAGCTGGGGTCTTTCTCCTTCACCCTTCCTGATTGTCTGAGAGTTGTGCATGATGGACAGCTAATACCTGGGAATTACGGCCCTACCACTCCCCCATCCTCCTCTCTCCAATGCCACCTTCAGCAGGCGTGGATTTAGGGAGTCACTTAGGGGGACAGAGTCCAGCTGTTAGCAAAGGCTGAGATTACTCTCTGTCAGTCAGTCCAATGTTGCCCTGACAAACTGGAATTGGACCCCACTGGTGTGAGCCTTTTGGTCGGAGATCTTTACGCAGTCCACCCACTCTGGAGTCTGGTCAGATGTTAAGCATCAGAGCTTGCCCCCGCTGGCTTTGTGACCAAGATGGAATTCTCTTTTGAAAAATAATAGGAGGAAAACATACTCCCCTGGTGTGGATTCACCATAAGGGTGGTCTGTAGGCATTCCAGGCCAATGTATGTTTCACCAGGGAGGTGTAACGTATTGATGTGCTTCATGATTCATGTATTTTATGTTTCGCTCGGTCTTGGCTACTGTATGCTAAATCACTCTTTCTTCTTAGCAGCCTGAGAGCCTGTCAGGGTCGGTTCAGTCGTCAGTATTGGGAAAGGGTGTAAAGCATCGACCTCCACCCATCAAACTTCCTTCAAGTTCAGGAAGTAGTTCTTCCGGTACTATATTTCTACTTTATTTTTTGCCTTTGTTTTCAAGAGTTGAGTTGGTCATTTTTCTGAGACAAAAAAACACAAACCCAATTAAAAATCATTCAGTTACTCATCCAGTGATTTTATTCCTTTGTTATTCAAATTTGTAGATCTGTATAATTCGGAGTCTTCAGTCCTGCTGAAGAAACACACTGAAATAATGTGTTCGTTGTGCTTTTCAGGTAATATTTTTAGTCCCCAGCAATCAAGCAGCCATTTAAAATCGCCAACGCCGCCGCCTCCCGCTTCTAAGCCGCCCGGGCTTTCTCGGAAACCTTCGATGGACCTCAGTCAAGTTAGCATGCTCACTCCAGCTTCCGTGTCGTCCGCCAGCTCTTCACAAAGTGAGTCACGACCTAAATTCTCGATTAAATCTTCCTAGGCTTTTGCGTAGCGCTTCTCAAGACACCTCCTTGACCAGTGGATCCCTGAAACCTAAATGTACAGTGCGCCCTACTCTGTATAACCTGTGCGACGCTTCAGGCAGGTCTCTTGTTGCCTGTATGTATTTTTGTGTTTATTGCAATTGTATCTGTTTTTCTGTATCTTTGTATGCACCCTCTGTGTATACGTTTCTGATAGATTTGCAACCCAGATTCACTTTTCTCTTTAAAGACAGCGAATGTGACGGTGAGATTCCCAAGTGTAGTGTACATTGGACCACCTTGCATTTTACAGAATTTATGCAGCCGAATTGAGAAAATTGTCATAGGAGACGGTGCAGTTGTATCTTTGTGTCTGTAACAGCCTTACTAGTCCCAAAGTGGTGATGCAATAAACTCAAAGCTGATTTTTAAAAACACTCCTCCTACACTGTTTTATAAATCATTGCTGATTACCGAAGTGTGAGAATGATCACCGAGCACCGTACCGGAGCTACTAAAAATATCAGGGGTTATGGCATCATAGTTAACATTAGCTAACATCAAGCTAATGTAATTGTAACTCCAATTTTTTTTTTAATCAAATAAAAATCAATCTCTAGAGTCAATTCAGGTACCAATGTGTACAGAGAAGCCACACGTCTTTACATTTTTATGAATAATCTTGTGTCCAGGAAATTTCACTAGCCTGCGGTGCTTAAAATGCAGTTCTTTGAAGTAGTTATGAAGATCTTCTTCCTGATAGCTCAAAAGGTGTAATTTTTCTGCCTTCTTGTTTTGCACAAAGAAAAACATAAGAAAGCTTGTGTATTTTTTTTCCACATCTCTGTGATGTTGTGGTGTTTTTGGATAACGTTACTCTGACGCACACAATTGTTACTGTAGGAAAGGGTTGGGTCACAGCTCCTGGACATTCACATTTCTTTCCTTTCTTTCTGCAGGACATGAAAGCTAAAAAAAGAGAGCACCTCAAGAGCTTTGGGTTTTGCCTTTTTTTCTGGTTTTCTTTTTTTAATCGATAAACTGTGCATACCACAGTGAAGGCAAATTTTTTATAGTTTCTACATTTAAAGAGAAATACACAACAGCTGTTAAAGATGCAGTGTTATCACCTGTCAAAAAAGCTTATCTTTACTGGCTCTTTGATTTGGACCGACAGGCAAATACCAGTAAGGTGGGAATTAATACGTTTGCATCGGGATGTTCAATTAGACTATCCGTTGGCCAAATCAACTCTTTTTCCATTTTGCTCACCATCTACGCAGACTGCAGCAAACCATTTAAAAAGCAAAATCATTCTTTAAGCGACCTATTGTAATAAAGATGTGGGGCTGCTGAAAATCTTGTCAGCCAAAAAAAAAAATCCACAGGACAGCTTTAACGTGAACTCTAAATTTTAAATGGACATTGTGGAGGGATGTGAGTGTGTGTTTGCGTGTGTGTATGTGTTTACCAAGAAGCCATCGCAGATGGAATTTGGGGGTCGATAAACTGCATCCTTAGTTTTGACGAAACGTGGTAACACTGAAGTGGCATGTGTAGAAATTAACACTCGCAGTTTACTCCTTTTAAAAAACTGGAACAAACTGTCAGAGCGGAGTAAGATTCCATTAACCTTATTTTAAAAAGGACCGGCCTTTTATAACGAACTAGCGCTTTTTATTTTTCTCAATGAGCAGGATCTGGAACTCCTAAACCATCTACTCCTACACCAAACAACACCCTTGCATCGACCCCCAACCCTCCTGGTGCTCAGAACTCAACTCCCATTACCCTTTCTGCCACCCCTCCTCCCCAAGACTCAGGCTTCACCCCTCAGCCCACTTTGCTAACCCCGTTTGCTCAGCAGCAAGTGTCTCTGGGCCAGGCCTCGCCTGTAATGACCATTCCTCTTTCCACCATGGTAACATCCGTTACTACAGGAACCACCTCCACCCAGGTCATGGCAAACCCTGCTGGACTTAACTTCATCAATGTAGTGGGCTCTGTATGGTAAGTTGGTTTTGCTGTACTCTTTTTTTTTTTCCTGGTCTCCACCGGTTGACATGTGACTGAATCGTAGCCCTTGAAATAGATGGTCAGAAATATCCAGTGTCCAGGAAAACAGACAATCCGAAACTATGCAACTGAAAGAACATAAAATGCAGTTGTAAAATTAAAGGCAGATATGTTTTTGCGTATGACCCTTAGTGGGGAGAAGAACAATGGTCAAAACAGAGTGAAGGAGATTTGGGGCGGACGGGGGAGAGACACCTAAACTTGCGTACGTATGAAGGTTTTATTAGCTGCAGTAGTATATTTTGTCCTTCATTGTGGGATCATTTCAGGCTTTTATCCTCGTAATTATCCAGTGAAATACTTTCATTGTGTTCATCAAGGCCACTCTTCAGGTGTCCTCGTTAAAACCATGGGGGCACATTGTCCCAAATCACATTTCATTTCCGGGTCTCTTGAGAATCACGTAGTGCCTAATTTCAGTCTAGTCTGTGGTTGGCTGTGCAGGATGGGAAAGATATAATGAAAAGGCTCCCATAGAGAAGGGCCAAGAAGTGAAATTAAAACAGTTTTATCCTTATATGAAAGAAAGTCTTACATTAGAACTGCAATGTTTTAGAGACTTGTAACCAAGTCTAGATGGTTACATGTCTAGAATTTGTTAATAACCAGGGCACAGTAATTTTCATTTAAACCGATGTTGACGTGGACATTTGCTAAGACCACATGCATCGTTTTTTGAGACAGTAGTCCAGTAGAAGGAATTTTTTTCAAGGCAAAAGAGACCGTTGTTCAGCAGAATTTTCAACTGCCTTTGAATGTTTGACACGGTGTGCATTTTAAAGAGGGAGCAAGTGAGAGAAGGTTTTATTCTAGCCAATCTTCTATAATGTGAATTTGCGTAGAGTTCATGCATTTCCCGCAAGGAAGACTGGCAGCGAAATCTAATTTTTCATAGTAATCTGTACCATGTATGTTTAGCGTGTTTTCTTTCCTTCCCTACAGTGGAGCACAGACATTGATGAGCGGCTCAAACCCCATGCTGGGGTGTAATTCTAGTGCCATAACCCCTACAGGTATAAATCTGAGTGGCATTTTACCCTCGGGAAGCCTGGTTCCAAGTTCACTGCCTGCCTCAGTGCCATCCGCCACGCCAGGTTAGTACGTTTGAAAGAGCGTCGTAGTGAGGAAAAGCGAAGAGAAAATCGGAAGACTACGTACGTCCCTTGAAAGTGTTTGACTTCATGTTCCATTTAGTCCCTGTGGCCCAAACTTCAGGATTATTATTGCTCAGGTCAGCGTTGAGGGCGTAGGACCCTAGGAATGATCAACCCTGCCTTGGGTCAGTAGGGTGGAGGTTTCTCACTTGAAATTCCTCTCTCTCTCAATCTCCCCACGTGCCAATCAGTGGGGCTCTGGACTAATTAGTTGCCCATGGGTCTGGGCCTCATCACAGAAACAACCCAATGAGACTGCTGAGCTTTGCAGAAGAGTCAGTGAGTTAGTAAGCATATTCCAACTCGGTAAAACCGTATTCAGGCATGATCCATGAAAACTGAATCTATCCTGACAACAAATCTTTCCTGGAATTTTAAAATCCCACTAGGAAGCTTGGGTTACCCCTTCTTAAACCCATGTAAAGTATTAAGCTAAAAGCATATTTCACTTTTTTGCAGTCTCACTAGAACAAAAACCCATCAGGGAAGAACAGAGTGCTATTGTAGAAGATTTCCCAAAAGTCTTTTATCCTAACAGATTAGTTTGCAAGTAGTATACCTTATAGAACAAGATTCCCTAATATATTGCAGAGGCTTCTGGCTCTAGAGGATATTTATAATGGAATTAAACATAGGAGAATATTAAATACCAGTTAAAAAACTTATGTAGGCTAAACTTTGAAAGCTCCAAGAGTTTTGTGTGCTGAATCTTCCTCCCCCCACCCCCCACTAGCCAGTAATACCCATTGGCCTGCTGACACCGTTCAGAAACGTTATTTTAATCATCACCTTTCAGCATATATGCAAATCGGAGAATCTTGGAAGAGATATGTGTGTGTTCTGCAGCGCTCAGTTGCAACTGTCAGGAACTGAGTTAGTACCACACTGTCTTCAGAAGCATACTTTCAAATTCTCATTTTTGAGGCTTCAAATTCCCAACCCAGTTGGGAAAAGCATAGGCCCGGAAGGCCTCAAGTTGTAGTTTTGAGCAAAAGTAATAAAATACAGCATCCCAAATTTCTGCCTAGCTATAATTCCATTACAACCAAGAAAACTGCTCTGCTCAGAGAGGGTGTTTCCAAGAATACTGAGTCAGATGATGATCATGTGACCGAGGGCTCTGCTCTTACGTCTTTCAGAAACAGCAGCAGCAGCTCCCCGACCGAGGGGTGGTGAAACTGCTCACAGTTCTAGATCCAGCAGAAACCAACTCAGCTTTTGGGGAAACGGCCCAGCTGTTGATGTAGTAGTTTTCTGGTTTTCCCTTGGGCTCTTTTATGCCCTGCTCTGAATTGCCTAAAGTATTATCCATCTTGGCAGGCAGCCATCCTCAAGGCCTAAAGGGATCAAACTCTTGTTCAGGAGATTTTATGGACTGGGGCTAATACAGATGGCAATTCCATCCACCATTACAAGCTACCAAAGTCAAAACAGTTTGTAGGTTATGTTACCCACAACCACAGCGTGTGACAAAAATGCACAGGTTGGTCAAGCCGTAATGCGGGACTTGAAAATTAGTTGCACTCTCTCAGGTGCTCCTGTTAGTGTGGGAGGTGGAAGACACCCAGTAGATGCTTGGGAAACGTCAGGAGGTAGAAGCAGGAAAGGAAGCATCTAAGCCAAGAGAAGGGACGGGGTTTTATAAAAAGACACCGTCCCCAAAACCTCCAGGCAGTTAGCTTCCCGAGGCCCGGTCTCCCAGACAGGAGAGATGTTTCTCTCCCTCCCCCTTTCCCGGCCACAGAGATGGGCCAAACCTAGAGCAGAGAGTTCAGGAATTTTCATTTGTAGGAAAAAGTCCCGATTGTAGGATTGAGGGGAACTTCAGCAGTATACTGGTCTTGATTCCTAGAAACCATCCTACAATGAGGTGTTTTTAGCTAGTGGGGCCTGGAACTTAACTTGCACTCATAAATCCATCTTTGATGGGGGGGATAATTCAGTCCTTGTAAATGAGTTACCAATGCCCACAGATCTCCTCTGGAGAAAAATAGAATTTTCTGTGCTTGTAAGTAGTTTTGAATAATCCCTCCATGCCTAAGTACCCAAAGAAAAGCCACTTCTTATATATAGGATCAATTGTTAATTTCCTTTTGTAATCCCCAACTTTCTTTAACAGGTGTCCCTTTTGGTTTAAAAAATACTTCAGGTCTCAGGCCCTTAAATCTGCTGCAGGTAAATATGAGCCTCCGACATTGAACAAAGTTGTCATTTTGCGGTGCTGATGTGTTGAATGATGGCGAAAGGAACCGTTCCTCTAATCTTCCAACTCCTGATGATAGTTATTGGCTTGGGGGCCTTTGCCAGGATCTGGAATAGAGGGGTGGCCTTCAATTTTAGTTTTCAACAGTATATTTTGAAAAACTACAAACTGGATAACTCTTTAGGGCCACCGTATCCCCATTTTACAGATGAGGAAACTGAGACAAAGAGAAGTTAAGTGCTTTGCTCCTGGTTGCACGGCAGGCAAGTGGAGCTGGGATTAGAACACAGGACCGCTAACACCCAGGCTTGTACTCTTTCCACTGAGCCATGCTGCGCCTCAAAAACAGTCACCTTCTACTAAACATCACTGGTCAAAAATGCTTTGAACATTTCCCTGAAAAATGAACAATTTTTCTTCGTAAAATTCAAGCCCCTCACATGCAGCCTGATAAAGCAGTATGTCTTAGTAAGCCAGTACCTGTCACGTTTTGAAAAAGGCCAAGAAACCTTCAGTGTACTATAAGCTCATTGTCTGCAGAAAAGCGTCTACCGACTTTGTGATAGAGTCCTCCCCCAAGCGCTCAGTACAGTGGTCTGCACACAGTAAGTGCTCAATAAATATGATTGACCTTAAACATTTTTAAAAAGTGTATTGAGAAGAGCAATAGGCTAAATGGCTGAGAAGAGGAAGGAGTTTCACCGGTGTAGTGGGGTAATGAAAAGAGGAGGGGAGACCCCATCCCACCACAAAGAGAAATAGGAGTGGAACGTAGCTGTCAACGGGGGTCATGCTGGGGCTGGGAATAGCTGTCCAGGTGAAAGCCTTAGAAGGCCTGGCTTTCAGATTTACATCTAGGAGTGAGGGTTTGGGGGTGGACTGTAATCCAGGTACCACTCGAGTGCCTTCAACCATACCTTCTGTAAACCGTGCTCCAGGTTTGGTTTTTTTTCTCCTGAAATAAAAATGCAGACATTGTCAAAAGTTCGCTTGAACGTGAATGGTGAGAGAGGAACGGGGCCGAGGCGTATTCGTCTGAGGATGTGGTGTTGCTTTTCTCCCCCAACAGCTTCCGGGAGGTTCACTCATTTTCAACCCTCTTCAGCAACAACAGCAGCAGCAGCAGCAACTCTCTCCGTTTTCTGCACAGCAACAATCCCAGCAGCTGGCAACTTCCAGTCCTCAGCAGCTAGAGCAGGTGTGTATATTATACGTGTGTGTGTGTGCGCGCAGGGGTGGGTGCTTAGTAGATAGAGCACAAGCCTGTAAATCCGAGGGACCTGGGTTCCAATCCCTGCTCTGCCACTTGTCTGCTCTGTGATTTTGGGCAAGTCACTTCACTTCTCTGGGCCCTGATTACCTCATCTGTAAAATGGGGATTAAGACTGTGAGCCCCATGTAGGACATGGACTATGTCCAACCAGATTAATCCCAGCGCTTAGTACAGTACCTGGCACGTAGTAAGTGCTTAACAGATATCATTAAAAGACAAAAATTCCTTCATCTCTGAGGAGATGTTTGCCCCCTACCTAAATGGAGAACTTGAATGATTATAAAACTGATTTTTGAAAGAAAGCTTCTTCTTATGTATCCAGGAATTGTTGTATTGTTTGGGGAGAGCTGAAGTTACAAATGAAAAGTGTGTCTTTTTTATTGGCTGTAACATTCTAAACAGAGTAACTCAGTGGAAAGAGTGTGGGATTGAGAGTCAGAGGAACTGGATTCTAATTCTGGCTCCGCCACTTGCCTGCTGTGTGGCCTTGGCCAAGACACTTCACTTCTCTGTGCCTCGGTTACCTCATCTGTAAAATGGGGTTTAAGATTGCGAGCCCCTCGTGGGACAACCTGATCACCTTGTATCCCCCCAGCGCTTAGAACAGTGCTTTGCACGTAGTAAGCGCTTAACAAATACTATTATTATTATTATTATTTAGCCACTTGCTTTTCTACCAGGAAATGTATTGGTAGGGGCCAAAGCGCCATCTTCTGGCTCTTGGCGTGCTTTGCTCCTTTAAAAATACGGGACTGATCATTCCGGTAGCTCTCAATGCTGGGCTCGGCCAGATAGAGAATAAACGGGTCGGACGCAGTCCCTGTCCCACAGGGGGCTCAGAGACTGAGCGAGAGACAGAGAGAACAGGTATTTCATCCACACTGTACTCTCTCAAGCCCTTAGTACACTTAGGAAATGCTCAATAAATACCCCTGATTGATTTTATAGTTGAGGAAATCAAAGGGGTGAATTGACTTGCCTGAGGTGCAGCGCAGCCAAGTGATGAAGCGGGGATTTTAGGACCTTGGTCCCCCGACTCCGAGGCTTACATTCACACCCAACACCTAGTCGACCTCTGCGTCACTGCTGTTCCTTACTTCACCGATTTGTTTTACGCCCCGGATTGTGTCCGGCTATTTAGAATTTATAGGTAAGAGGCTTGGAGCTAGCGATCATTGCTTTTGGCTAAATATGTCCCTGTGGAAAGATGACAGATATTCAGAGTTGTAGTCTATCTTGTCATTTGGGGAATGTGACTGATTCCCTTCCTTTGCAAAACTCACTGGGTGTATTAAATTGGGGCTGGAATGATTGAGAACCTACTGTTACGGAGTGAGAAGAAAAATGGCGAGGCTGGCCACTGTTGGGAGCTAGAAGCAGTGTGACCTAATGGAAAGAGTACAGGTCTAGGAGACAGGAAAGCTGGGTTATCTTCCCAGCTCAGCTCTTTGCCTCTTGTGTTATCTTGAGCAAGTCACCTAACTTTTCTGCACCTCAGTTTCCTCATCAACCAGTGGTATTTCTTCAGCTGTTACCGAAGCACTTGGGAGAGTACAGTATAACAGTTAGCAGACACGTTCCCTGTCTACAGAGAGCTTACAGTCCAGTGTTTGGACTGTGGGGCTGAAAGAGGGGTGAATGAAGTGTGCAAAGGCGACACAAGGGGAGTGGGAGAAGAGGAAATGAGGGCTTAGTCAGGAAAGGCCTCTTCGTCTTAATCAGGCACGGGCCGGGTTATAGTAGGAAATAGAGGAAGTAAGGTCGGACGGGGCAAGGTGACTGAGCGTTTCACAGTCACTGGTACGGAGTTTTACGTGAGGTGGGTGGGCAACCACTAGAGGTTCTTGAGTGGAGTAATGTGGACTGAACATTTTTGTAGAAAAGCAATCCGGCCAACAGCGGGAAGTATCGACTGGAGTGGGGATGGACAGAAGGCAGGGAGATCAACAAGGAGGCTGATGCAGTAATCAAGTCGGGATAGGATAGCGCTTGGATTAGTTAATTAGCAATTTGGATGGGGAGGGAAGGGCAGGTTGTAGCTCTCTTGTGAAGGTCGATTTTTATCTTGAAAATGTGGAGTAAATATCTATATACTTAGCCCTTAGACCGCAAGCTCCAAGTGGGATAGGGACCGTGCCTTTCCCGGTACTAGCACAGTGCCTGGCTCATTGTGAGTGCTTAACAGATACCACAGTTATGATTATATTATTTTAATCCTGGCTGAATTTAAGGTGTCCTGCCCTTATTCCCTCTGTAGGGCAGAGTTTAACACCAGGAGGTAAAAGTTAGGCTCGTAAATACACTCTTACTAATGGAAGAACTGAAAACTCCCATTTTCTTCCCCTTGAACCAGGCACCAGGCGGCTCACCACTGTCACTTCTTTCTCTCAGGGTTCTGAACAAGGTCCAGTCGGCCAAGACCAGGCCTTATCTGCTCAGCAAGCTGCCGTTATTAACCTGGCGGGAGTCGGAAGCTTTATGCCGCCCCAAGCAACGGGTATGTAGCGACTCCTCATCTTATTTGGGTTTTTTTAGCCAAAAGTACCCAGCCTACAGACCGTGGGCCGGGGGGTGTTCCAGTCAGGGGGACGATGTCGTCACCGAAGCTGGAAAAAGTCAGAATTAGGTTTGAGGTGTAGCAGGCCAACGATTTGTCCAGTCTGGTGTTTCTCATTTAATTTACCGACCTAGTTAGTCCACCCTCTCATCATCTGCCGCTTGTGCAATTTCTCAGTTGCCTGAAAGGAAAATAAGTAAAGTCCAAACATAAAAGCTGTCTGCTAAACAACTTTCCGGACAATCTTATTCCTACATGGTGATCTGGGGGTTGTGCAGAATTGTGTGCAATCGCCGAGCTTTTGAATGGCTTTTTTTAACGGATGGATTTTGTAATGATCAGAGTGAGCATGCAGGACTGGGGGAAGTATTTTTATACTGCATCTGTTTTCCTTCCCTACCAGTTGTCAGTTTATCTAGAAACTTTCGAGACCACTAACCTAAACATTGGACTCTTCAATTCACTGAGTTTGGCTCTCCACACTACTTAAACCGTTCCGCCGTCACCAGTCCCTGCTTCGTGAAAATTTCTGTCACTTTAAAATCGAGGTTAGAATTTGATGCTTTTGCCAGTATCAAAGATGCAGTTAAAAGTTCATTTTGGGATCTGTTGTTTAAAAATGGATGCCATCTCACACTGACCAACTTTATGCTGATGTCCAGCTTGGCGCTCAATCCAAACGCTTTCCTTCCTTAAGGATCAATGTTGCAGCCCCATCCACTTGCTTTGCACATTAAAATCAGGACTGCTGTACTTTAAGCAATGTCCCTTAAGCCTTGGCAGGATATTTTCCACTGGTTTTAAGACAACGGGTCTTATACTGAGAAGCAGCGTGGCTCGGTGGAAAGAGCCCGGGCTTGGGAGTCAAGGGTCATAGGTTGGAATCCCCACACAGCCGCTTCTCCGCTGTGGGACTGTGGGCAAGTCACTTCACTTCTCTGGGCCTCAGTTACCTCATCTCTAAAATGGGGATAAACTGTAAGCCTCACGTGGGACAACCTGATTACCCTGTATCTACCCCAGCGCTTAGAACAGTGCTCTGCACATAGTAAGCACTTTATACCAACATTATTGTTATTATTATTATTAAACTGAGCTCCTGGCAGACTGCCTCACTGCACCCTGGTTTCGTCAAAAGCCTTTCAACCTCACTCATTTCTTGCTTTCCTCTCCGTTCTTCCCCCTGTCCGAGCGCTGACCCTGTTTTTCTTCCTTCCCCGGCAGCGGTCGCGATTCTGGCAGCCTCCGACGGCTATGAGAACAGCGGGGGCGGTAGCCCCGCTCCGGCGGTAGCCACCTACAGGCAGCCCCTCAAAAAGTGAGAGGCGCCCTGGCCTTCCCCCACACTTCCGACGTGCATTATTTATTTTTTTTCTTTAAAGAGCATTGAATCAAACAGTCCTTTACTTTTGTTATCCTAAAATATATATATATATATATATATATATATATGTAATTTACATCCACGGGGTGGGGGGACATGGCAAATAAAGAGCCACACTCTAGGGCATAAGGAAACACGGAGATCCCGCCTGTCAGGGGAAAAATAGGGAGTTGTTCTAATGATAAAGTAGGGTTGGTTTTCTAGAATCATATTTTAAACACAATTCCGTAAAGAACACCGCATCGTACCAGGAGGCGTCTTAAGAAATTTTGGAAACAAACAGCCTTGGTAAAGGTGGTATTGATTTTTGTTAGTATAAAAGCTTTGAACACTGTTAAGATACAATTTTTACAAATACATTTTGGAAAAGTCTTTCTGGATGTCTTATGTTGGTTTCACACTTTGTATGACTTCATCCATCAACACCTTCACTTCTTTGTGTCTGGTCACGGCCCGGCTTAGACAGTCCTGAAGCTTGGTTCCCGCCAGGGCACTGCCACCTGAAAAGTTAGTTGCGTCGTTCAGTTTCCGAATGTAAACTCTGAGGCTCCTTATGGGGCAGGGAACCTGTCCGCTAATTCTGTCGTATTCTACTCTCCCAAGGGCTTAAATAGTGCTTTGCACAGAGTAAGTACTCGATAAATACCACTGAAGAAGAAAAGCGCCTACCCCCTTTAAGTACATCCAGGACACCAACCCTTTCTTCATTCTGAGTGTTCCTTAAGTGAAGGAGACTCGTTCAATCGATCAGACTCGACCCTTACAAAAGATCTGGGTTCCATGCAAACAGGGTAACGCTTTGCAAGTGGAGACCGTTACTTACCTAACTGTGCCTCCCACCCACCTTGGCCCCTGCCTCATGTCCTTAAAAGGGAGCCCCTTCCCCCTCTGTCTGCCAGACCACAGCTCTCAGAGCCCTCCTGCAATCCCATCTCCACCAGGAGGCCTTCCCCGATCACCTCCCTCACCAGCACTTGGTGCCAACCGTGCACTTCTCGGTATCGTGCGGAGTTTATCTAGACAAACTTTTCTATATTTCTATGGGCAAATATATACTTATACACACACAGATCACTAGTTCCTAATGTACCTGGTTTGTGAAGACAGCACAGTTTCCCTTCTTCATCCATTACAACTGTTAGAGTTCCAGTTGCCAAATTCTCCTCCTCCCCAGTTGGATCAACTATGAGTATTGTGCTAAGAAACGAGATGTGCCATAGTTTTATAAATTCACCAGTATTCAACAAGATTAGCCTTCTACCAAAACTTAGAATCTCTCTTCTAATGAAGAGAAGCAGCATGGCCTGCTGGATAGAACATTAGCCTGGGAATCAAAGCGACCTGGGTTCTAATTCTGGCTCTGCCACTCGTCTGCTTGTATGACCCAGGGCAAGTCACTTGCCTCCTCTTTGCCACAGTTCCCTCCTCTGTAAAATGGAGAGTAACACTGTGAGCCCCTTTTGGGACAGGCTCTGTCCCAACTCATCGGCTTATCTATTTCAACGCTTAATATAGTGCCTGACCCTTTTTTTTTTATTAGTATTTAAGTACTTACTATGTGCCAGGCCCTGTTAGATACAAGCTAATCAGGTGGGATGCGGTCCCTGTTTCGCATGGGGCTCAGTCATTCCCCATTTTACAGACGAGGTAACTGACACAGCGAAGTTAAGTGGCTTGCTCAAGGTCACGTAGCAGACAAGTGGAGGAACAGGGATTACAACCCACATCCTTCTGGCTCCCTGGCCTGTGCTCTACACAAAGTAAGCAGTTAAATACCGTTAAAAGAAGGCACAGTAATACACAAATTAACCAATACAGTGAGTGAACACCATCATGGTAGCAGAATACTTTCTTTGGTTTGATGATACTGACAAGCTTGCAAAATGCAGTTTTGGGCTGTATTCCTCCACGGCAAGCTCAACTTAGAGAAACACATCCATCCGATAACTTACTTATCAAATATAGCAAATGATGTAGCGATTGGATATGCTCTAATGTTGAGAGGAGTCTTCTGTTTGAAATTCACTTCTGCCAAGCCCGTTTCTTCATTGATCACAACTGCTGGCAGTTGTACTGCAAAAACAAGAAGCATTCAGAAAGTCAGAACATTTTTATAAAACTCCCTCAATGGATAGAAAAAAATAGATGGCATTCACAAAGCCAAAGTAGTGACAGCCAGGAGAACGAGATGCTTTTTCTGCTATCGAGAAGGGTATTGAAAACACGGGATTCGGCTCATTTTTAGTACTGAATACAAGCAAGGAATATTCACAACCAGACTATTCTACGTCTACTGGTTCTCGCTGCCTTCTACGGGAGGGCAAGACGGGGTAATCGAAATAGCTTCTGTGTGAGGATAGACTAATACCCAAAAGCTGGAGGTGAGATGACGTTGGCAAAGTCAAGAAAGGTAAAGACAGTCCACACCGAATTGTTCTCCAAATCCCACAGTTCCAGGGTGGGACAGAAGCCCGTCCAGGCTCGAAGGTAGCAGGAGTATAAGAAAAGCAAACACTTCTTCACCCACAGGATGGAAAACACATGTAGTATATGTCACTGCAGAAAATAGGTTCAAGATGGGCGTAGATATATTCAAGGACAAGAAGGTCCACAATGAGTTACTGGACAGAAAGTGAAAACAGAGGGGAAAGGTTTGGGACAAGTCTTTGAGTATCCGGTTATCAATCAGTTCAATCTGGATCATCACTAAGGAATCTCGGCACCCAGAAGGGAGGCTGTGGCTACTATATTCCGGGCTTAGACCACTCACCATTTTTTAAGGCTGCTAACAAAGCGAACGTGCAGGCATCCAAAATGTTCCCGTCGTAATCGAGGCAAATTAGATCACAGTAGAGAACCCATGCAAGCTAGAAAACGAATGGCATGCACGAGAATTAAAACCTTGAAAGGACGCGTCCAGGTTAAAATGAGCAACCTACGGTATTAGCTAAGTATCTAACATTGGTGACGCAAGAACTAACTCTGAAGGATGGGGTAAGGAAATCCTATTTTTTTTTCCCCCAAAACTATTAAGAATCCAATGAAGAGCTGGAAGACATGACCCCCATCCTCAAAAAAACTCGCACACTTCTAACTCTAGCCCGAAATTCAGAATACCAGTCACGAAAGGAATTTGAAATCTCAATTCCAAACAGTTGACTATAAGCCAAGACACGTACGTAAGAGACAAACACCCTGCCCCTCTTTCCCCTTTTCTTACCTTTCCTTTGGAAATACACAAATCTTCCTTGGCTATCAGCTGTGAGCTTGATGAGAGACAAAGACATTAGAAGTAAGTGCAAGTACTCGAAAGGCCCCGGCAACCACACTGAATGGTGACGGGCCTTACTTTTCAATGACGTCGTTGATAAACTGGCTAGCCACTTGGGCCTCTTCCCCAGGAGGTCCAGGGCGAAATCTTGATGAACACAGGGGTGGGAGATCCACATTAGGAACTGGGAAGAAAAAAACAAAAAAAAAAACCCCACTCTTTAGCCAAGAGCTAGACTACAGAGTTCACATGGGTCATGTTTCATTTTTCAACCACCTCCAAGTCACTGGAATCTTTCTTTGCAATGAAACAAACTCATTTACCCAGCCACTTTAGGGGCTGAAAAATTCCATCTGCACAGAGAGGGGAAGGGAGGGCTCCTTGGACTGGATTTACTTTTTAATAAGATTAAAATGGGTTTTCAGAAGGGTTGCCAACTCAGCCAGCACAAGAAAATTCAGAACACAACACTGATCTTTCTCCCTTCCAGTGCCTTCTCAGAGATTCTCTGAAAAATCTCCTTTCCAGCCCCAGCATCTCCAGCAAGGGAGCCCGATTCTCTCCGCCCTGGGCTTAGGCGTTTCTTAGCTATTCCTAACGAAGACACGATATTTTCTATTACATGGTTCTCTCGCTTGGACAGATGTAGCCAACATTTCTCTGCCCTTTCTCAAGCGAGAAACTCCTCAGTCGGCTCCCCTCTGCTGTTTCTTTTGGCAGTTTGGGTAAGTTGGCATAATAAGACATGAATATTTGTAGCATCCCTACAATAGACTTGTAGGCAAGAAGTTCGCATCCCCATTTATACTCCCACTATTAAGGCGACAGTATCTTAAGTTTTTCCACGTATCCACTGGAGATCACCTCAGAGCCGAGGGATCTGCCAGGATAAACAGACACCCTTTCGATGTCGTCTTACTTTGCCGGCAAAGCGACCCTTCCTCTAGATGAGGATCCCTGACTTAACTAGCAGCATACCGAATCCTCCCCGGGCCCCAGTTAAAGCATCAGACCTTTGAAAAAGTCATCGTTTGGGCTGGGAAAACATTTTCATAGGCTTATGGGTCTGCACAAGATTAACGTCCAAAAACGACACAACACTGAATATTTAACTTACCAACGTATCCTTTGTTGGGTGCATCTCCCGGGGGTGCTGTAAACTCCTACGGGGAGACCAAATGGTTCATTTCCTCACTCGGGCCCCCTGACAAAGCTTTGGTCTGGGGAAGTGGGAAATACTGTCCCAGGAAAGGCTCTACCACAGAATTCAGAGTTTAGATTTTCCACCTAATGAATCCGTGAACCAAATGACTTTCAACCTCAGCACTGGGTTTATTGCTTCAAGTCCTTAGTTATAAGGATTGCCCTGGAAGGCCTGCTCTTAGGAAAACAGAGGGCTCCTAGAGCACCTTGTTATGTGCCTGTAACAAATTCTGAACACTCAGTGCATTTAAAGAAAATGACTCCAATTCGCAAGGAATGTCACTGCAGGTCACTTAGCAGTGCTCATTTCATCTGTAAAATGGGGAACCAATTCCTGTTCACCATCATACTTAGAACGTGAACCCTGATCGGGTCAGCGATTGCGCCTGACCTGAATGCCCTGAATCCACCCCAACGCTTAGTACAGTGTTTGACCCAGAGTAGGAGCACTTAGCAGATACCATGTTAATTATTATTCGTACCCCAGATCCCATTACCAACCCTCGATCTTTGGAAACAAACTCTAAAGAGACAGACTAGCGAGCCACGCAGAGCATTTAAAATGGTAGACTACAACTCCCTGTGGGAAGGGATTGTGTCTACCAAGTCCATTGACATACTCTTCCAAGAGCTTAGCGCAGTCCTCTGCGCAGAGTGAGCGCCCAATAAATACCACTGATTAATGTCGAGCAGGTTTCCAGCCCAACCCGCTCAGTCTCCCAGTCTCGAACGCCGAGAAGAGTCGGTGAGACCTACCGCTTTCACTCCACAGATGACGGTCGTGTTGCCCAGCTTCACTAACGCAGAACCATCGGCGGTGGAGATGGAACCTGGGTTACAACAACGAGAAGGTCCGTTTGGGAAGGTTGGGACCGAGTTCACACTCACGACCCATCACAGTCTTGTCCGTTAAACTGAAATGAGGCGTTCTCCAGACCCAAACCTGTGGCCATCTGAAGGACACTTGGCCACTACTCGTGGCCATTGCAAATGAGTAACTAAGGGGGGGGGGGGGGGGGGGGCGGTGTGCTTGCCTGGGAGGCTATAATACAACAGAGTTAGTAGACTCGACTCTTATCCTCAAGGAACTGATAATCTAGTGGCCAAACTGTGGCTTCCCTTCCCTGGTGGGTGGCTTGTGGGCTCGGCCTGTCATTAGTAGTTACTGTCATTTAGCATTTGGCTGCTTTTGGTTGTCCTCTTGGGCCTGGGCCTGGAAGGGGTATGGCATGTTTGCCAAGAGCTCACTATAGTTCCTGGCACACAATAGGCACTCAGTGAATACCTTCGATTCATTGATTAAGCCCACCACTGCCATGTTTCTTGCTTACCAGTTGCCCTCACCGCCATCTCCCCTCCACCTTCCTCCCGGCAAGCCCGCTCGCCATCCGGTTAGAGGAAACCGTGGCTCTCTGCCATGGGGTTCTGCAGTATAAAAAACCCCTGCTCTGAAAACTCTGGTGGGTTGGGAAATTCTCTGCACTTGTTTTCATCACTGCCCCGAGGGAGAAAAAAGCCGCCTAATCCAGGGACACCTCTGCTGGCTGCGACGTGGCCTGAACTCCCCCAAATCTGCTCAGCCTTTAAAATTGGAATAAATTAAATCATTCTATTCTGAAACATTAAAATGCTCACCTATATTGACAGTAGTAGTTCTGAATTCACCAAGTTCCCTTCCATCGGGCCGACAGTTCTCTTTCTATATAGGAAAGTAAGTGGATATTGGGGGTGGGGGGGTGGGAGAGAGTGATATATCATTTAGTGGCAATCTTCCAGGTGGGTGAATGAAGAGGGGCGGTGGGAGGTGGGCATTTTGGGGGCTAATTCCAATTCCAGTTTTGCCACTTGTCTGCTATGTGACCATGGGCAATTCAATTTCTCTATGGCTGTTTTCTCATCTGCTAAATAGGGGTTCAACAGCTTTTCTCCCTCTTACTTAGACTGCGTCTGACCAGATAATCATCTTGTTTCTATCCTAGAGCTTGGAGTAGAAATGAAGCACAATTATTATTAAGTTGGGGGGTGTTGTTTTTGAACAGGTGGCTGGTAAATAGTTGGTTTTCATAAAATCATTTCCAAGGTTTCTCTTACACACAAATATACACATACTTTAAAAAGAGCCCTAAGAAACAAGAAGAGCAAGAGAGCATTTCGAAACTGGGAGCCATTCATTCAATCATATTTATTGAGCGCTTACTATGTGCAGAGCACTGTACTAAGCGCTTAGAATGTACAATTCGGCAACAGATAGAGACAATCCCTGCCCCCCAAACGGGCTCACAGTCTAAACACCCCAGAGATCAAAATGCGCTCTTCAAGTCAAAGAATCAAGGTTGTACCAGGGTATCGTTTAACTTTTAAAGTGATTCATGGGGATCTCATAATTTTAAAACATACGCAAAGTTCTATATGAAAGCAAAAATAGAAAAAAAAACCTTTAAATTTAGACTCCATATTTCATTACACAATTGACTCTACTCACCAAAAACCTCCTGTAATATTCCAATGGTTCCACAGTCCTGAAACACAGGTAAAAAAAAATCTTTTTTGAAGCTTCATTAGACTCTCAGCGCAGGAAAAGACCCCCCCCCATCAATAACGCAACAGGATGCAATAATGACGGCGTTTGTTAAGCGCTTACGATGTGCCAAGCACTGTCCTAAGCGCTGGATACTTTGTATCAGTTCTGAATTTGGGAGGCAGTTGTGGGGCAAAGACCATATTTGATCTAAATCTCCTGTATTCGCCCCCCTCCCTTAATGCATCGTTGAATGCCAGGGTAAATGCAGGATTATCAGATGAAGCACCATCTTTAAGAATGGTAATTGTAGATGTTAAGCACCCACCATGCGCTCAGCACTGTGCTGAGCGGTGGGGCAGAAACCAGTCCATTAAATGGACCCATCCAAGGGGCAGGCGAAAGGGGTGTCTAACACCCATTTTCCACATAAAGAAAGTGGGGGAAGGGAAGTTAAATGAGTTTCCCCGGGTCTCGGAAGGGCGAGGCCAAGAATCTCATCCCCAGTTTGGAGAGAGGAGGAGGCCCAGAGAGGTTGAGCGCCTCGCCCGAGGACACACAGCAGCACAGAGTATCTAGGGAAGGCCTAGAACCCAGATCTCCCGGCTACCCGCCGGTCCCCCTCCGGGGGGAAAGGAGGGGAGAAGCCCGGGGTCCAGGCCTCGAATGGGGATGGTCCCAACACGAGGAGAGGGAAAGGACATGGCTACCACTACGCGCTCACTTGAAGCCGGCCGCCATTTTGCGTGGACACCACGTGACCGCCCGCCTGCCTCCCTCCGCGCATGCGCAGACGCTCCTCCGCCGCCTCCTCCTTCGATCCGCCTCCTCCTCCTTCAGTCCCCCCTCTCCCCGGCCGCACTTTCGTCAAAGCGCCGCCGCCCCGGCCTCGCCCCCCCCCCCCGCCGCCGAAAAGGCGCCGCCTCCACCGAACCGGCGGCTAGAGTTCTCCTCAGGGAGCGACGACGCTCCCCGGCCCGAGGGCGCTTTTCTGAGTTTTGGATTTTAACGAATCCGCGGCGGGCGGACGCAGCGCTACCTCTCCCCCCCCTCCCGGGCGCCTGGCACCGAGCCTCTGCGCATGCGCCGGGCGGAGCGGGGGCTGGAGGGAGGGGGGAGCCCTGGGTGCTATTTGTTGGGCGCCTAAGGGGGGAGGGGCGCTGGACTGAGCGCTTGGGACAGTATAACACCTCAGCTCCTGAGCAAAATTCCCCGCTCTACAGGCGGCAGAAAAGAATAAAAGTAGACGCATACCTGTGGGCGTGCTGCAGCTTTTGCAAGGAAATCCCTGGACAAAAAGGTGCATTTTTCCACCCCCAGGTGTTAGGCTCTTTGCAAGGAGTTCATTCATTTAATCGCATTTATTGAGCGCTTACTCTGTGCAGAGCACTGTACTAAGCGCTTGGGAGAGCACAATACAGCAACAAGTGCACATTCCCCGTCCACGGGCCCGTGATATGAGAAGCAAGCGTGGCTCAGTGGAAAGAGCCCGGGCTTGAGAGTCAGAGGTCATGGGTTCGAATCTTAGCTCCACCACTTGTCAGCTGGGAAAGTCACTTCGCTTCTCTGAACCTCACTTACCTCATCTGTAAAATGGGGATCAAGACTGTGAGCCCTACGTGGGACAACCTGATCCCCTTGTATCCCCCCCAGTGCTTAGAACAGCGGCTGTGTGACTGTGGGCAAGTCACTTAACTTCTCTGGGCCTCAGTTCCCTCATCTGTAAAATGGGGATGAAGACTGTGAGCCCCACGTGGGACAACCTGATTCCCCTATGTCTACCCCAGCGCTTAGAACAGTGCTCGGCACATAGTAAGCGCTTAACAAATACCAACATTATTATTAACAGTGCTTGGCACATAGTAAGCGCTTAACAAATGCCATCGTTATCATTATTATTACATGGTAAAAGAGTTTGGTAGACATGTCCCTTGCCCACAACGACCTCACAGTCTAGAAAGGACTGATTGTTCTGCACTGATTGGCGGACGTGGCTTAGTGGAAAGAGCCCGGGCTTGGGAGTCCGAAGTCGTGGGTTCTAATTTCGACTCCACCACTTGTCAGCTGTGTGGGCTTGGGCCAGTCATTTAACTTCTCTGTACCTCATCTGTTAAATGGGGATGAAAAGTGTCAGCCCCACGCGGGACAACCTCAGTACTCTGTAATAATAATAATGATGGCATTTGTTAAACGCTTACTATGTTGCAAAGCACTGTTCTAAGCGCTGGAGAGGATACAAGGTGATCAGGTTGTCCCACGAGGGACTCCCAGTCTTCATCCCCATTTTACAGATGAGGGAACTGAGGCCTAGAGAAGTGAAGTGACTTGCCCCAAGTCACACAGCTGACAAATGGGGAAGGCGGGATTAGAACCCATGACCTCTGACTCCCAAGCCCGGGCTCTTTCCACTAAGCCACACTGCATTTACCCCAGCGCTTAGAACGGTGCTTAGCATATAGTAAGCGCTTCACAAACACCATGATTATTATTATTCAATAGTATTTATTGAGCGCTTACTATGTGCTCAATACTAAGCGCTCGGAATATACAATCCGGCAACTAATAGAGACAATCCCTGCCCAATGACGGGCTTACGGTCTAATGGGGGTTGACAGTCTAATCGACTATGTGCAGAGCAAATCTTATTTATTGAGTGCTTACTATGTGCAGAGCACTGTACTAAGCGCTCGGAATATACAATTCGGCAACAGATAGAGACAGTCCCTGCCCAATGACGGGCTTACAGTCTAATAGGGATTGACAGTGTAATCGATTATGTGCACGGCTAATCGTACTTATTGAGCGCTTACTATGTGCAGAGCACTGTACTAATCGCTCAATAATCCCAATTATTATTACCAGAGCGGAGATAATCGTGGTATTTGTTACGCGCCCGACACTAGACTAAACGCCGGGGTAGAGATCGGGTCCCACATGGGGCGTCCGGCCTAATGTAGGCGGGAGAACGGGTAATAAATCCCCATTTTGCAGAGGAGGGAGGTGAGGCACCCAGAGGTTGTGAGTCGCCCGAGGCCCCGCGGCCGGTGGGATTCGAACCCAGGCCTTTTGCCCCCCAGGCCCGTCCTCTTCCCAGGCGGCCTCGCCGCTTTTCGGCGCTGGGGCCTCCCGCCCGGCGGGGGAGCCGCCCCCGGCAGGGGGCGCTGTGGCGGGGAGAGGAGGAGGAGGAGAGTGCAGGGGCGGCGCCTGGCCGGCAGGGGGCGCTGTGGCGGGGAGAGGAGGAGGAGGAGGAGAGTGCAGGGGCGGCACCTGGCCGGCAGGGAGCGCTGTGGCGGGGGAAGAGAGGAGGAGGAGAGTGCAGGGGCGGCGCCTGGCCGGCAGGGAGCGCTGTGGCGGGGGAAGAGAGGAGGAGGAGAGTGCAAGGGCGGCGCCTGGCCGGCAGGGAGCGCTGTGGCAGGGGAGGAGGAGCGTGCAGGGACGGCGCCTGGCCGGCAGGGGGCGCTGTGGCGGGAAGGAGGAGAGCGCGGGGCGGCGCCTGGCCGGCAGGGGGCGCTGTGGCGGGGAGGAGGAGCGTGCAGGGGCGGCGCCTGGCCGGCAGGGGGCGCGGAGACGAAACCGGAAGCCGGAAGTCTGAAGCCGCTTCCGCCTAGGTGGAGCTGCCCCATAGGTTCCCCCTCCCTCTTCCCATTCCCCTTCCCATCCCAATCCCCATCCCGCTGGCGGCGGCGGCGGCGGCCCCGGGAATGGAGGATGGAGCCGGGCCTGGTGCAGCTGGGCTTGTTGGGCGCGGCGCTGGCGGCCTCGGCCTTGCTGCTGGTGAGAGGAGGGGACCCGCCCCCGCCCCTTCCTCCCCTCCCCCACCTCTCTGTGTGTCTGTCTGTGTGTGTGTGTGTGTGGAGGTAGTGATGATGATGATGATGATGATGGCGATAATGATGATGGCATCTGTGAAACCCTTACTGTGTGCCAAGCACCGCTCTAAGCGCTGCGGGGGGATCCAAGCAGCGCGGCTCAGTGGCAGGAGCCCGGGCTGGGGAGTCAGAGGTCATGGGTTCCAATCCCCGCTCTGCCCCTGGGCAGCTGGGGAACTCTGGGCAAGTCACTTCTCTGGGCCTCAGTGACCTCATCTGGAAAATGGGGATTCACTGTGAGCCTCGCGTGGGACAGCCTGATGACCCTGTCTCTCCCCCAGCGCTTAGAACAGTGCTCTGCACCTAGGAAGCGCTTAACAAATACCAACATTATTATTATGATGGCATCTGTTAAGCCCTTACTGTGTGCCAAGCACCGCCCTAAACGCCGTGGGGGGAATCCAAGCAGCTTGGCTCGGTGGAAAGAGGCCGGGCTGGGGAGTCAGAGGTCATGGGTTCCAATCCTGACGCTGCCCCTTGTCAGCTGTGTGACTGTGGGCAAGTCACTTCACTTCCTCTGTGCCTCAGTTCCCTCATCTGTAAAATGGGGATTAACTATGAGCCTCGCGTGGAACAACCTGATGACCCTGTATCTCCCCCAGCGCTTAGAACAGTGCTCTGCACAGAGTCAGCGCTTAACAAATACCAACATTATTATTAGTGTTGTTTTCCAAGGTCATCAGGTTGCCCCTCGAGAGGCTCACAGTCTTCACCCCCATTTTCCAGATGAGGTCACCGAGGCCCAGTGAAGTGACTTGCCCCAAGCTCCACAGCTGACCAGCGGCCGGAGCCAGGATTGGAACCCCCGACCTCGGACTCCCAAGCCCGGGCTCTTTCCACCGAGCCCCGCTGCTTCTGTTTATCTTATTGATGATAATAATAATGTTGGTATTTGTTAAGAGCTTACTATGTGCAGAGCACTGTTCTAAGCGCTGGGGGGGGATACAGGGTCATCAGGTTGTCCCACATGAGGCTCCCAGTCTTCATCCCCATTTTCCAGAAGAGGTCATTGAGGCCCGGAGAAGTGAGGTGACTTGCCCACAGTCACACAGCTGCCAAGTGGCAGAGCCGGGATTCGAACCCATGACTTCTGACTCCCAAACCCGGGCTCTTTCCACTGAGATGATGTGCTTAGGTCTATTCTATTCTGTGAAGTTAAGCGACTTGCCCAAAGCCTCTCACGAAGGAGGCAAGTGGAGGAAGCGGGTTTAGAACCCAGATCTCCTGACCTTAATCCTCCACTCTTTCCACCAGGCAGTGCTGCCTCTCACTTTGGATAGTGTAGCGGTGGGAGATGAGGGTTAAAGGAGCGCGTTGTATCTCACTGATTCATAATCCACCGAAGTTTGTTTCTTCATGCAGTGGAGAAGCATTGCGTGCTAGGGTTGGTCTCCTTTTTCTTAGGTCCCTAAAGAATTTCGCAAAAATGTTCCCCCCCAGAGAATTTTGCAACAGACCCCGCCCAAAGCTGTTGACCTTTTTCCTTCTCTGGTTCCTTTCCTTAGCACTTTAAACATGTTTGAACCTTGATTTTTTCCACTCTGCTCTGATCATTCATAGATCAGCATTTTGACCCCCACCCTAGGCCCCCGCTCCGCAGGATTTATGCTCTGCTGCTTCTCCTTTCAGTATCGCTCAGCACACAGTAAGTGCCCAATAGATAGCACTGATGGATTTTTACAGTTTGCAACTTATTGACTAGTCAGTGGAATAATGTCAACGGGAAAAACGGAGAAGCAGAATAACCTAGAAGAGGTTCGGGACCAGTGAACTGTATTTTTAACGATTATTCAAAAAATATACCAAGTAAACTTTCTTTTCATTTTGTATTCCTAGATTGCCTTTGTTGCGTTTATAACTGCTAAGAAAATGCCAAATATTTATCGACATGAGGAAGAGAAGTTCTTCTTAAATAAAGGAGGCAAGAAAGAAGTTTTACCTAGTATAAACGACCCCCCTACTAAGCAGCTGTCTGTTGTTGTGCCTTCGTATAATGAAGAAAAACGGTGTAAGTACCATTTGGTTTCAAGAGGGGGAACAAAACAAATTTTAAGGAATTGATTTCATTTTATTATCCAGAATATCAGGGACTGAATCCGACTTTACAGTAACTAAAATAACACCTAAGAATTATTATGGTCCTTTAAAATATCAATTTCGTTACAGCTATTTTTTCTAAAAAAAAACTCCTTTCGAAGTTGCTTGGGTTTGCAAAGATTTAGTTTGCTCTGATTTTTGTACTCTGTCTGTCTCACTTCCTGGACTCTGTCCTACTTTGCCTTGAGTCTGTGAATTTGGTGTGCCGCAAAGCAAGTTGCAAATGCCTTGACAAATCAAGTGAAGTATTTTCTAGCTGGCAAAGCAGAAACATCCTCCTCTCGTCCAGCTACCAATAGATGTAGATCTTGAATGACATTACTCTGGTTCATATTAACATGTATGTCTGATTCCATATTCATTTCCTCAATGGGACTAGTGTAATATTTCAGTTTCTGAGTATAAATTGCAGGTCTTAAGACTTCACACAGTCATTTTGAAAATGCAAAAATTCTGTGGTTACATTTACACAATGGCTGTTCCTCCCAAAGAAGGTTTTAAAATATAAGAATCGTTCCGTGTAAGCATCCTGCTCGAAGTAGGGTTGTTCGTCTTACTGTTCGAAGCAAGAGTCGGAAAGGGAATTTAAGGAAGAACTTGGTTAAGACTCGGGGCCGGGCAGGGAACCCATTTTATACTCTGCGGCTTCTGCACTCACTTCACCCCATAAAAATTATGTCGATGGTGGTGATAAGGAGGATTAAGATTCCTTAATAGCTGCTTAAGGCAAACATCACTGGAAGGGAAAGAGGAAAAAGTCCGGAGAGTTGCAGGTGAGACTTCTCCCATAGTCACCTGCTATAAAACCAGAGTCTGTGTGAGCCAGAACCCACTCAAGAGCCCGTGGGACCGCAGCCACCGGAGCCCAACTTCCGAGGGATCACAAGCGTCGTTGCCCTATGGGCTAGTGGAAACTTGAGTCTCTGCAAGCCCACGAGTTCTCTGTGTTTATGGGGGGACCCCAGGGCTCACAGTCTCCTGCCTGCCGTCGCCTTCTCCGCTTAGGGAGCGGAGCCTGGCCTGTCGCCTCTTGGCTGGTCAGCGGACGACAAGTCCTCTGCTCCGCACCCAGTAAGCGCTCAATAAATACCACTGATGGATCCGAAGTGGAGGTGGGAACGGGATGCGGATCGTTTCTCTCCCTCCCGCCCCCGCCAGTGGCAGCTTTGGGGAAAGGTCTCTTTGCCCTGGACTAGCAAAAAAGCAAGCTCTTCTCCCCACAGTACCTTAACTGTAGGCTATAGCTCTTGAGTGGTTATGCCTCTGCTCTGCGGGATTTTTTTGCTTGTGCGAAAAGGACCGTGAATCGCCTTGTGAAACAGCACACATTTGTTTTTTCCAGTGCCTCTGATGATGGAAGAAGCTTTAGAGTATCTAGAGAAGAGACAGGTACTGTGCTTTCAGTTTCAAAATGAAATGCCTTCAACCTAGAGGTGCCGAGTTGTCTAAGATACCTACCCTAGAGCCCCCGAGAGAATGCTAACTTTAGTTAATTAGGCCTTCTTTCCGCAGTTGGTCTTCACTTTCCTCTATTTGCATGGTGTTTATTTCTTAGGTGCCAATCATTGGGCTGAGCAGAGGGGAATATGGGTAATCAATCAGTCCTGTTTAGTGAACATTTACTATGTGCGCAGAGCACTGTACTAAGCACTTGGGAGAGTACAGTACAAAAGAATGAGCAGACATGTTGCCTGCCCTTAATGAGCTTACAGTCTAGAAGGTAATCAGATCAGATACAGTTCCTTCCTGTCCCAGGGTGAGCTCACAATGTAAGGGAGGGAGAGCAGGTATCTTACCCTCATTTTACAGTTGAGGAAACTGAGTCCCAGAGAAGTTAAGTTAAACAGCAGCCAAGTGACGGCTGGGATTTGAACCTGGCTCTCGCATCTCAGACTGATGCTCTTTCCACTAGGCCGGACTACCTCCGCGGCCTACAGGCTGTTCTAGTGTGTTAGCGGGACCAGGTCCAGCTCTGGAGCTTTGGGAACCTGAACACTGGGCTTGATTCGTTTGGGAACCAATAGTGCATCACAGTGCTCCGCACACAGTACCTGCTCAATAAAAACCACCGATGGACTGATTGGCTTTGATGCCATGGTTCCTTTGATTGGAAAGTGAAAACTGTCAATTATCGTTTTATAAGAACAAGTAATGCTCTTGCCTATTGATCATGATGTATTTCTTCAAGTCACCAAACGATAGTATTTCCAAATACATATGCCAATTTCTTCCTGGTCCAACGTCAGTACTGGTTTTTAAATCTTAAAAAAAACAACCTCTAAAAAGTCCCCATTTTGTTTATAATTGCAACATTAAAAGTTAAACTATGGCCTGGCGTGAATATCTGTAGTATTTGTAATTCGGGTGGGAATGAGAGGAGTCATTGAACTAAATTTTTTGGAGATTAAATGTCATGTATTTGTTCACAGATTATGGTCTACCAGGCAAGTTTTTGTTCTAAGCATAAAAAAGGTCACAGATATTTAAAATGTCATGTAGAACTTAAAATCTTTATGCAACTAATTTGGGGAGTTGGGAATCGTTATTAAAACTTCCTAAATTTTAGCATTTTGGGCAAGTGATAATTATGTCAATTCACTCCCTTTTCATTTTTGGCTTTTTTAAAAAACAGAAACAAAACCCTGCATTCACATATGAAGTGATAGTAGTGGATGACGGCAGCAAAGATGAGACCTCAAAGGTAAGACGTGATTCTTGTGAAAGAAGTGTTTAACATTAGTCTTGAGAGCAACCGTACCCACAAAAATCCTATTCCGATTTGCTTAGAAAAGGGGCCGGGGAAAAGCAGAAAGAGGAGACTGCTCGGTTGGGAGGGACAGTAGTTGTAAAAACTCCAGGGTATTGCCGCCTAGATCCACGACTGTTCTTTTCTCGAGAGAAACTCTACCACTTGATCCTCCCGCAGAGGAGAGGAGGGTTTTCTTTTTGTTTTGTTTTCTGCTAGAGAGGATAATCCATAGGGATTTTCCCTCTGCAGAAAGTTCCAGGGCGGCCTCCTGTCTTTACAGGACAACTCTCTGAAAGTGTCAGCCCCCCCATCCCTACCTACAGGTTCCCACAACTACCTCCCTCCTTTCGCACAAACGCCAGGTGCAGGATAGCAGGATTTGGGGACAAGAGAACTCAAATCTGGCCCTCTTCACTTTATATTTCTGATATTCTGAAGTTATGTCATCCTGTGATGTGATTAAGACCGTAAGCCGTGTACAGCCTTGTTTCACATCTGAGTCTAAGAAGACAAAAGTCCCATTTGCAGTGGAACTCATTTCCCTCTGCCACATTAGCAGTAGAGCTTGTTACTCCTCCCTCCTCATAAATAAGTTAGTTTAGCACCGTTTTTTAGGAATGATAAGAAGCTGCACATTAAACCAGGGAACATGAACTCGGCCTTCCTTCCCTGGGTTTCTCACCAATTCTCTCCCGGTTTTTCATCCATCAAACAGGTTGCTCAGAAATACAGTCAGAAGTACGGAAGCGACAAAGTGAGAGTGATCACACTAGTGGAGAATCGTGGGAAAGGCGGAGCTGTCAAAATGGTGACGACTCTTTTTCGTTAAGCTTTTTCCAATTTATTCCCACCTAGTGAGCTCGGCGGAGGACAGGGACTGTGTTCTCTCTGATTATAATACTACTAATAATAATGATATGTGTTAAGCGCTTCCTGTGTGTCAAGTACTGTTCTAGGCGCTGGGGTAGGTACGAGCTAATCGGGCTGGACCCAGTCCCTGTCCCACATGGGGCTCATGATCTTAATCCCCATTTTCAGATGAGGTAACTGAGGGACAGAAAAGTTAAGTGACTTGTCCAAGGTCACATAGCAGACAAGTGGATTAGAACCCAGGTCCTTCTGACTCTTAGGCCCGTGCTGTATCCATTAAGGCAGCCCGTAGCACCTCATAAGCATTTAGCAAATCCCGAAGTTAAATAAAACAATTTTAGTTCAGACAAAATGCTCAGTGTGCTTTCTTAGTGACCTGTATAAATGAGCAAGGTGTATATACAGCAGACTGGGTTTGCAGTTTAACAGTAGCTTTGCTGCGGAGTATTCTGAAAGTGTCCAGCCCTAATGAGATGGCTCGATAACGTCTTGGATTCAGACCCCGTCTCCTCTGTGGCAGCAAATCTCCTGAGATTCAGCATCCGGTTGGCAGGTCTCTTCCCAAGGTGCCCGTCACACGGCCGCCTTTCGTGGCAGCCTGTATTTTCTGCCTGCCCTCGTCCGCTCCCAGCTAGCTTGAGGTTGTTGTCTGGGCTCCGGGCAGCCGGAGGAATGGCGAACTTAATGGCCGCAAATGGTTTTGGCAGCTCAGTGCTTCTCAACCAGTCTTTTCCCTTCTTCCCTCCCTGTGGGTGTCCAGAGAATCCTCTCCCAGAGCCTAAACTGCTTCAAATTGCCAGCAGGGTTGGTTAAGGACAAATAGATGGGCCTGCCAGGTCCAGATGCAGTCAGTGAGTCTCATTTGCTGAGCATTTACTGGGTGCAGAGCACTGCACTGAGCACTTGGGAGAATACAGTACAGGCAAAACATCATAGTCCCCCTCAGGGAAATGACACTTTAAACAATGTTGAGTCCCTATACTAAGCAAGCTTCCTGGACAGCAGCCACTGAGTAGGTAAAGCTTCCCCCCACTGAAAGGATCTATGAGACCTACAAAACGGCTGTTGGCTACTAGGCCTTTAAGTGCGTCAAAGAACGCTTGAGACATTAAATCCTGGGTTCTTTGTGCTACCCGGTTCTAATGTTTCCTCCTCGGCTCATTTAAAATGAGGGATGCAGCTAAAATCTCCCCTTCCCCATCCGGGGTATTCATTTCCCCAAACCGGATGTGTAATGGATTGCAGGGCGTGTTCAGCTCCAGGGGAAAGGAGATCCTGATGGCGGATGCTGACGGAGCCACAAAGTTTGCCGATATCGAGAAAGTCGAAGCGGGGCTTCGGAACCTGCGGCCGTGGCCTGTGAGTACCGGATCTCATCCCTTGCATCTGAGGTCCAAGTAATGGAAATGTTCCAGTGCCAAAGGATGTCAGTACTGTCGTTTCTCTGCAGATGACTAAAATCAAAGTGATTCGATCACATTCTTTTCTTTGGAGATTTTTTTTAGAGGCTTTTCTGTTTATGGCTAGGACGATTGCCCAGGGAAAGACTTGTTATGGCACCTTATGTCCCCTGAATGTTTTCTAGGTTGAATATTTATACAGATTCCTTGGGGCATTTCCTGATTTTAAAATTCATGACCCCCTGATACCCTTATGGTTTTCTAACACCTCTCTACCATCCAGGCATCCAGCACTTTACCAAAAACAGATTTTTCATTACATTGCATGGTTTATGTTGTGACTTTTCTTTTTTCCCCCCGTCTTCCACCTTTCTCTCCAGCGTAGTCCTCATTTTACAAGAAGTAACAAAGCTTCACGAGGTCACTGGAAATGTTCACTTAGTAGTATTTATTAAATGCTTATTGCGTACAGAGCCGGCCAAAAAAAAAGGGAAAACAAGTCTGAACCCTTCCGTCTTACAGGGCCACCTGTAATGAAGGCAGTGCTGGGTAAGCGGTTGTGTCCAGCATTGCACACTTCCATTCTGTTGCAAACACTGAACGGGGGATTACTAAATTACGACGGCTAAATAATAGTTTACAGTTCCATGACCTGTGGCCACCAAATGGCCTGTTTGGGGCCATTGCAGTCCTGACCCCACAAGAGGTTGCCAGCTGACTCAGATTGTGCCCAAGGGCTAGCTCGCAGGGGATGCAGCCAGAGTGTATTCTCTTTGGCTTGAGGGGTTGTTTCATTTCTCCCCTGGGCGGCTTGATTTTTAAAGCAGCACCAAGTGGTTAGAGAAATTTGCTTCCCCTTCCTATTCCCATCTTTTCTCAGAATGCTATGGTGCTATGTTGTGGTCTGATTGTCCTTGCAGTGTCAGAGTCGCATCAGTTCTTCCTCTAGGGAAAACCGATCTTGCTTTCCCCGTATTTCCTCCTTCATTCTTTTAAACCAGAGTTTCTTCTTGCGGAATTGGACCTTTATATTTCACTGCCAACTTTTTCTTTAAAAAAAACAAGAAGAAAATCCCTATTCCAAATCTTCTGGCACAGTGGTCGCTGTCCTGTTTTATCACCATCGGCCTTCAACACAAATATTAGGTACTTTACAGCCCCCTCTAGTCATAATTCACTTTAATGTCTGTCTCCCGTCGTCAGTTATAATCTCGCTGAGGCCAGGGATCGTGTCTCCTGCTTTTATTGTGTTCTCCCAGTGCTGTGCACACAGCAGGCGTTCACTCAGTACTATTGAAGCTTGTCGCGGGTAGGGAACGTGTTCCCTAATTCTGTTGTATCGAAGTCTCCCAAGCATTTAGTACAGTGTTCTGTGCATAGTAAGCTCTCAAATGCCACTGATGATTAAAAACAGCCTGATTTGTTCATATAAGCCAAACTTTGTGCTGAAAGAACCCCTTTGTACTGTCATTAATGGTAATTGCCTTTCACAATTTAGTCTATTAATTTCTTTTGTGTAGGACCTAGCACTGCACCAGAGGTACTCTCGCGTGAAGGGGGGAGATGATAGCGTCAGACGAAAAGAAAATTAGAAACAAAAAGAAACTATTTTCCTAAGTAATAAAGATTGTAGGAAGCCTTTACCTGAGGTCCACAGCTTCACCATGGAATTCAGTCAGTCAATCAGTGCTATTTATTGAGCACCTATTCTGCGGGGCATTGTACTAAGAGGTTGGGAGAGGATTGCTGGGTTAATAGACACCCTGCCCACAAGAAGTATATAGTCTAGTGGAATTGAGGAAAAGACCATAATGCATAGGTCTGGGAGGGCTAGTACATCTTCCTGCACTCAGTCAATCAGTGCTATTTATGAAGCACTTACTGCATGCAGAGTACTGTATGCCCAAGCGGAACCTACACTGTCCCACTCAGATGGATGTCAGCCCTTTTCTTAAACTTTATAAAGGAAGCTTCAAACATTGGTGAATTAGGTTTTGTTTTTTGTTTTTTAAGGGAGGGATTCTATTTTTAGACAAACATTAGAAATGGGATGGTAACCTAATACCCGAAGATTTAGAGAAGGGGAAGGAAGTTGTCAGTTTGACCTCGTACTTGAGGTAAACGTTCCTTATAAACCTTTTCCCTTGCAGTGAAATCCAAACAGAGCTAGGAATCTGTTTAAAAAAAAAAAGAAGATAAACCAAAGCCCAACAGAGGAGCATTAGGTGAGTCCACCTTTTCTGAACAGAGAATGGAAATGTTTTCTATAAGTTAGACTATCAGATTATCACTGTCTGAAAATATATTTCCATAACAGACTATGGAAATAAAGCAAAACTTCTCTGGGCTTATAGGAAGAGTTCTCGGAAAGAAATATTGTGATTTTTGGCATTTCATTTTATGAAAGATTCTTCATTAGCGATCATGCTAGAATAAATCAATTGCATTTATTGAGTGCTTCCCTACTGTGTGCAGAGCCCTGTAATAAATGCTTGGGAGAGTACAAAACAATAGAATTGGTAAACAGGGTCCCTGCCCACAGAGAAGCCTAGATTTCCTTCTGACCAATGAAGATTACAATTGTTTTTTAAAAAACCTGAACTTTGTGTTGATATCTTGTAGGCTATATGTCTCCATTCCTCCTGCATACTTTCCATCAAACACAGCTCTTTTGTACCAGGATGTGCTGAAGAGGAATAACCAGTTGGTTTATTTGTACACAGGCGGTTGTAGTTCCTTGTTAATGCCAAATATGGATCATGGATTCAGTGAATTCTCTTTTATCAGGGTGTCTGCTACAAAGCCTATTAAGCCTGAAAAATCACTTTGGATGGTTAGCCTTTCCCATTGTCTTTTTTTTTTCTTTCTTCCCCTCCTTGGAACACACCACTCGGTCAGGAAATCTTGCCCTGAATAATCTTTTCCTGAACCAAAACCCGTGGAAGATGTCTTTAGAAAAGCAATGAGTGGTTTTGGTGTTATTGGCTCTGGGGCCCTTCTCTGTCACTTTCCTGGGTGCCAACTCTAGGAGGCGGGGGTGGCTGGGGGGTTGGCGGCCCCTACAACTTTTTGATCTGGACTCCCAGCCTCACTTGTTCTTACTCTCTCACAAGACCTCAGAGTGTTCAGTCAGGGCCAAAAAGACCCAAACTGGGGTTTTCGGAAGCCTGCCGCCTCCCCGTCCGCCCCTTTCCCCTCCCAAATCCTTTTTCACACCCACACTTGAAATGGAAAGTGGGTACTTTCCTGAGAGCTAAAGATCCTCAGTTATATACTTTACTACCAATGTGCCAATGATATGTCAGATTTTTTATCTATGAGAGAAGACAAAAGCTAATTTAATTCTACAGTATTTTTGAGGCTGTGAACAGGAAACTATATTTTTCACTAATTTTAAAACGTATGTGTATATTCATGCCTATAGTTAATGAGCTCCAGATATTTTCTGGAATTAAAATAGGGTGATGCTACAATTGAAATTGTACAGGGTTCCTTAAAAATGGCATTTGGTGGTGTGATGAAAACACCACCTCCTAAGATCAAGACATTGGGTAACGTGATATGATATGTTGATGCTTAGAATACTGGTTTTTTCCCCTTTTTCCCCTAGAATCAAATGGCTATTGCTTGTGGGTCTCGAGCTCATTTAGAAAAAGATTCAATTGCTCAGGTAAGTTTTTTACTTTTCCAGGTGATTTATGTATTTCTGTCTATACCTTTACAAGGAGTTTCATCATTTCAAATGAAAACAGAATGATTTGGGGAAATAGGCTAAAAGTGGAAGCGGATGGTTCCAGGACTGAATTTTTTTGTTTTATGTTGGGGTTTGTTTTTTTTTAAGTTTAAATTGCAATTGAAATAGATGACAGGGGGAAAAAAAATCACTTGCACCCTGCTGGGGCTTGCTCTTGATCACTGAAACACATATATTGAGTTTTGTCTAGGTCGAACCATTCCCCCTATCTTTTGCCTTACTAATCACATGGAAGAGCGGCAAACGGTTTTCCTGTATTTTTTCCACGGGGGCTCGGAGAAGCTGGTGGAGGCAGGGGTACGGGTCGGACCTGCTCCGACTCCCTCCCCCGCCCCACCCCAGGAAGCCAAGCAGCTAAGAAGAGAAGCTCCAGCTGCATCTGCTGCTCAGTTACCTCATCTGTAAAATGGGGATAAGAGCGTGAGCCCCATCTGGGACAGGGACTGTGTCCAACCTCATCGGTTTGTCTATACTCCAGTGCCTGGCACGTATAAGCCCCGAACAAGGACCATAAAGAAAAGGACTCAAGGGGGGATTTCCTGCTTTTATAGCAAGGGGACATCCAGAAGCCACTGGGTTGAGATGAGGTGACGCAAGACTCGGCGCTTTCTCCACACGTGACCGGCTGTGGCAGTGCCACGGGATCGACGGCTCTTCCGATGCACTGCTCCTGAGCCTGCTCTCTGGCTCCCCGAGGAGCCAGTAAGAATGGGGATTGGGCCCGAAAAGCCCCCGGTACTACCCAGTGGCCCGAGCAAAATATTGATGCCAGATTTCTCATACACCCGGGGGGCGGGGGAGGGTGGCTCCCCCCCACCCAGCGGTCTGACTAGGTTTCATATCTGCCCAGTTTCTTAAATCGTCTGGCTTCCCGCTCTCTTGGCAGACAGCCGTTGATCTAGCACAGACTTGGAATTTCTATAACCGTTTATTTCCCTTAACATCCTTCAACGCGCTCGTGATGCCGGATGTTAAGGCTAATGAGTGGTGTTTACGCTGACCTCCGAACCTTGAATTTCTCATTCTACAATGTCTTCGAAAAGAGAACTGGCTGGAACGTTCCAGAAGAATAGACCGTTCTCGGTTTCAGGGCTCTACCCAGCGCTCTTTGAGAGTGGAGGTTTCCTAGTGTATTCCCTCTTCTCCCCTGTTCTCGTGCCTTTGTGTCTTCTGCACACGCCAGAGAATGTATGCAGCAGCACTGAAGACTAGAGTTACAGTGTCTCGGCACAGTCTGGAAGTTCCAGATAATATAAGTGACTAAATTTCATTTCTAACAGCTCATGGCTTTGGTCTAGTGGAGTAACTGCTGTTAAAATCTTCATGGGTTCAGTGGGGTTCTTACTACATAAATGTATCCTCATCCTCAGAAGTGGAGGCTGAATGAATCAACTTCAGATATACTTGTAGAGGAATCATGCTGCATTAAAAAATAATTAAGCAGAAGGGTCCCCTTGTTTATGATCCAAATGTGTTTTTTAGGGGGTTTTTAATGGTATTTAAATGCTTATTATATGCCAAGCACTGTACTAAGCATGGGGCAGATACGAGCTAATCAGGTTGGACACAGTCCATATCCCACATGGGGCCCACGATATTGATCCCCATTTTACAGATAAGGTAACTAAGACCCAGAGAAAGTGAAGTGACTTGCCCGAGGTCACACGGCAGTCGAGTGGCAGAGCTGGGATTAGAACCCAGGTCCCTCCGACTCCCAGGCCCGTGCTCTATCCATTAGGCCATGCTGCTTCTCAGTGTTCATCTTTGAAGACGGGAATTGTTTTAATCTGCAGGTGCCCATCCAGATTGGTGGTGGTGGTTTTAAAATACCATTACAAAATTGAAAAGGGAAAAAGCATCTACTTTTGAGTCCGTGTTCACATTTATATGCCTAGGTAAATTCAGAGTACGGATAATTTCGAGGAGAATAAGTAGGATAATATAGTAGTCAGCCTATGCCATCTGTGATGACGGTTGCCACGGCAGATTTAAGAAAACCAGAACTGTCTTAATGTCTTGGCAAGATGCAGCCCTGCCCGCCTGCTTGCTGTGGCACCTAGTACGCAAGCAGGAACGTGCCTGGCAAGGTGAGTGTGCCAGGGGCGCTATACAGAACACTGGCACGGAAACCATTTCCTTCGTGCAGGCGCTTGGTCCCAAGGTCGCCGTGACTTGGGTCCCGGGGAGCATTCCTTTGTTTGGGATGGGAGACCCCTTCTAAATTAGAGGCTCTTTAGAATAAATACTGGAGAATACATCTGCTCTGGGTATGTATTTTCCAAGAAAAGCCATCCACTACCAAGGAACATTTTAGTGCGGCTAGTTATTTTACTTCAAGGATGAGAAGAACAATCGGTGTACACCCTAGAAGTGACTTCAAAGTAATCTGTTCAGCTTTTGGGCTGGGTCCTTTATATGGCTGCATGTTACAGTATACAATTACTCCACAATAAACCAGCAGTCCACGTCTAGACCATTTAATTAATGTCTTTAAACTCTGTTCATCTACTTTTTCAAGGTGAATTAGTCATTTTAAAAGTCTGAGAATTTCCAGAATATCCCCGCTGGATCGCATTGAACTGTTTGGATTTGTTGAGGAGGAGTTTTAACTTTCAAGTCACTTAGATTCATCTGAATTTTCATTCTCCCAATTTAGACCCAGTCGTGGCGATGAATTAATTCTTTCAGGTTCCCGGGAAACTCTTCAATCTGATGTAACAAAATTAAAATAGGAGAGGTCGGGGTGGGGTAGCGTTTGTCAGTAGGTTGGTCTGGACATGGGAGCGTAAGGCAGGAGAACTGAGAAGGTTCTATGGGAAAAGAGGCTCTGGAAAGGAAAAGAAGAAAATCTGCATTTATAAACTCTCAAGAGTTGGCTAGCTATTCTGCACGTTTGCGCGCAGGATAATTTACCTGGATTCGAATGACTTATCAGCATTCTTGCCGTAGACTTTGGCACTCAAGATTAAATATTTAAGCCAATCATTGTTAATATGGAGTTACTGTCTGTTATTTTACCTTTATTAGGTGTCACAGCCTTGAGAATCTTTGGTCCTTCCGCTGGTACATTTTAGGCAGTTGACAGTTTTTATTGTCATGAGCAAATATTGAGTTCTAATAGAACTTAAATGCCATTATTATTACCAGTATAATATATATTATTATAATAATAATGGTATTTGTTAAGGGCTTACCGTGTGCCAGGCCCTTTACTAAGCTCTGGGGTAGATATAAGACAATCAGATCGGATAGAGTCCCTGCCTCACACTGGGCTCACAGTCTAAGTAGATGGGAGAACAGATATTGAAAGAGTAACGCAATAAAGAAGAAATACTGGAAAACTGATATTTGGGGCTTAAGAGGAGTCGTATTTCCATTTGGTTTGCTGATGTACACAAAAGCATGTTACTGTTACATTATTGTGCATGAGTTCATCAACATTTGAAGCGCAAGTAAATTCAGTCCAGAAGAAGCGAAAAGGGCAGAAGCGATAGAAGCAAACATTAATCATCACTAAGTTCCTTTGCACCTCACTAGGTGCAAATACTCACAATATAGAGTGATTACCCGCTGGAGAGTGAGAGGGGCCTCAGGATGTTTGACTTAGTAATAAAATACTCCATGGCAGGATGAGTTTCTACAGCTCCTTCCCCTTACGCCCCACAGATCAAGGTGGGAAACAGTGATCTAAACTTTGGTCTTTAGAGCCAAATCATCATTGTTCTAATAAACTGGCAGCTATCTTCTAGGCTGTAAAGTCTGTAGGATACAATAAAGCACTTAAAATAGGTAGGTTGAGGTGTTCCCCTCAGCCTGAACTTCCTTAAAATTCCTTTCTTACCAGAGACTGATTGGAGCCACTTGTTCTGTGTATATAGGATGGAGTTCCTTGCCCTCATCCATCAATCAATGAGGTAGAAACTGCTGGATTATTTAGTGTCCCTGCCCCCATAATTTAGCTGCAGACATTCTAACTTATCTTTATTACAGTAACCAAAGTAACCTTGCGTACATATCACACCTGAACAGTTCAAATTGAAAGCTGTTTTTTTGCAATTAATGTCCTCATGACTGGAACGTACCCTTGTAATGAAATTGTAAAAGAAAAAAAAAAAGAATGTAAGTTTTGTCTTTACTTGTTTTCAGCGTTCTTACTTCCGAACTCTTCTTATGTATGGTTTCCACTTTCTCGTTTGGTTCCTTTGTGTCAAAGAGATCAGAGACACACAGTGTGGTTTCAAACTGTTCACACGAGAAGCCGCCTCGAGAACCTTTTCAGCTCTGCACATCGAACGCTGGTAGGTGCTCTGATTTGGTTCTCTCTCTTGTCGGTGTGTGGCCCGGGATTTGTTCAGAGTGTAATTCTGTTGTAATGTACTCACCCAACCTCTCAGTACAGTCTGCGTGCATAGCACTCAACAAATACCACTGATTGATTGGTGGTGGACTCCGCTGTCTCCCACCACCAAGTAGCCTTTTGTCACTTCTCTTTTTTGTTTACATTTTTAAAATAATGATGTTATAATAATACATTCAAAATCATATAGCAGTGCACTAGCTGGATATGTGATCGTGAGCATGCCGTTACACCTTTTTCTTCTATAACATGGCGCTTACGTTCCCGAAGAACCCAGCAGTAAGGACAACTTCGAGTGGCCATGCTTTAACTGGTCAATCAGTCACTGAGCACCTACTGTGTGCAGAGCACACCACGGAGAGCTAGAGCTCGGAGAGCTCTGGAGACTCCAGTTGAATTAGTGGATATGATCTTAGCCCTCAAGGAGCTTATAACCTGGGGGGGAAGACAGATGCTAAAATACATTAGAGAGAAAGGAAGAAGGAAAAGGGGCTTGGCACACAAAGCCCAAAGGACAGTGTGAGTTCCTTGGTGAGTGTCAAAGGAAGGGTGAGGGGCCAAAGCTAAGGAATTTGTAAGGGGTCAGCTGTTAGGAATAACATGGAGATATCTCTCCACACCAAATGCCTTCCCCACTCCAGTGTTAGTGTTTTCCACAGCTCAGTCTGTATGTAGCTCTGAAAACGGGCCCTCTGAGGAGTAGTGGTTCCTATAACCTCAGTGAGTGTGTGTCACCCCAGAGACAGAGGCAACAGCTGTGCCAGAAGCGAAGCGAAAGCACGTGGTCCGTTTTTCAGCCATCGCTGAACCGGGGCAGGTTACACGCATACACTCTGGCCAGAAACCCTGCCTCACCACCTCCTTCTTGGCAGCAAAGGCACAAATCCAAAGACTGGGGGATTTTGCTTCCAGTACTTGTCATCTGCATCCCTAATTGGGAATGCTAGGGTTCCCCTGGCATTATCTTCATGCTTCTAAAATGCCCTATTTGCTTGAAAGTAGAATGAGCAAACAGTTTGCACCCTTTTTCACCTTTCCGAAACTTGTCCATAGGGGAGTTTCAATGTCATTTCTAGCCAAGTCCCTTACCTCTTCCCTACCCCCGCATGCTCATGTTGCTTGTTAGATAAATGAGAGATTTTACAGATGGAATACTTGTTTAATTCAGTGCCCGGAAAGTCATTTAATATCCAGAATCCCACTCGCGTTTCAGGAAGCTTGAGAACCCAACAACTGATACTTTTCTTATGGAGCTAAGGAAGAAGCGTGAGGCTTAACTCTGCATTCCCTTCCTCTTTCGGGACTGTCGCAATCCTAATCGATCCTAGTCTTTATGTCGGCATACACAAAGCACCTTTCAGTTAAATATTTAAGCAGGATAAGAAAAGGGAGTGACCTGCTATTTGGTGAGTTTCTAATGTGGAATTATGAAAGCGCGTGGTCCTTCAGCTACTTAAATCATTTCAAGGAGAAGTCGCCAATTCATTGTAGTGTTCGGAAAGCAGAAGTGCAGAAGTAAATGCTCTGGAGAGACCTTCAAGGGAGACTGAGCAGGTAGCTAATTTTTAGGTGAAAATCTGATTCCCCGGGGAGCTTTCTGGATAAAACATCCCCCCCTCTAGACTATAAGGTCGTTGTGGTTAGGGAATGTGATGTTTTATTATATTTTCCCTGCTTAGAACAGCACTCGGCACAAAGGAAGCGCTCAGCACACAGGAAGCGCTCAATAAATACGATTGATAGATGGAACACCGCCATTGTCTGTCAGCCAGCCTCTGCAGATACAGGCAGAGTCCTTGTACAAGCCCTCGTAGAGAAGCTATTGTTCAACTTGCAAGATGGCAGCAGGTTCTCCCCAAGCTTGCACTGCGGGGACCATGTCTACCAACTCTATCATATTGTACTCTCCCAAGTGCTTAGACCTGATGGCCAGAGCATGGTTCTTTTTTGGGCGGGGGGGAGGTTGGCTGGTAGGTAGCCAAGCTTCTTTCACTCGCAGGAGACCTGGAGTTGGCGATAGAAACAGAGTGGGCTTTCTGGGAAGAGATGAGAGAACTCTTCTATTAACTTTGACTTCCATATTTAAATGGCTAAAGAGGTGTTAGAAGAGACAGGAAGGTCTTTTTGTGATTTCAGTGTTTGGTTAATATTTAATTCCACAATTTATTGCCAGTCAACAGTGTAATAAGGACTTGTGTCCCAAATCGGAACAAGATCGTCTGGCCCCGGGTGGCCTGCTGCATGAAGGATGTGGTATTGGGGCTGACCAGGCAAGGAAGGCAGTACAGTCAATCAATAGTATTTATTGAGTGTTTACTTTGTGTAGAGCACTGTACTAAGCACTTTGGAGGGTACAATAAAATTATTTATTAGACACATTCCTTGCCCACAACGAGTTTACAGCCTAGAGGAGACATATTCTAAGTAAACAACTTATGGATATGTACCTAAGTGCTGAGCGTGGGCTGAATACCAGATACCCAAAGGGCTCATCCTTCATCCCAGAGGGGACCCCAGTGGCCTGGGTCATTTGTCTCCCCTTCATCTCCACCAGCCTCATCCCACTGCACTGCCTATAAGCACTAAATCCACTCCCTGAGGCAGTGTATTGAGTGCTGGGATTCAGTCAAGATAATCAGATCAGACCCAATCCCCATCCCACCTGGGGCTCACAGTCTAAGAGAGGGGGAAAACAGTATTTAACCCCCGGTTTACTGATGAGGACCCCAGGGAAGTTCGGTGACTTGCCCAAAGTAACCCAGCAGGCAAGTAGAGGAGGTGGGATTCGAATCCTGGTCCCGTGACTCCCATTCTGTTTCCATCCTGCTCCTCATTAGATTCCCCACATTAACACACATACAGTCATTTGTGCATACATGTAAACTCACATCAGGCCATATCCACCATGCACTCCACACTTAACCCCCCCCCCCCCATATATACACTGACCCGGCCTCATTCATTCCCCCCCCGCCCCCCCCGGCCAAGATACCTATTCCTCCCATACATGTTATATACACTTCAACATACGTCAATTAAGCCAACCGCCGCATACCAGGGTTACACACTTTCAAGGATATGTATACATTCAGGACAGACGTATGTAAACTGGAGCATACAGTGGCAGGGGGCTCAAATTGGGACAGATCCAGTAACACACATGATCACATTCAGATTTTCATGTAAGTACAGCAAAACGATTGATAATTATTAACTCTATTCCTGACTGCTTCTCATCGCCGCCCCCCCTCTTGTTACCCTGTGAGTCAGCTATGTCCTGTTCTCTCCCTGCCTCCCCCCAACCCACTATACCTGAATAAAGTACAGGCAGTTCCACTAGTAAGCTGATTATTAAATAAGGACCCCACTTAGGTGAATCTTCCATGGGATAACCCTCTTTCTTCATTCTCCCAAACCAGTTTATTCAAGTGGATGCTCTTCAATCTCAATAATTAAATTATCCTGAACAGTGAAAAGTAGGCACGGGCTGATAATCTTGCCCTTATGGCTTTTCCCTCTGCCATCCTAGCTGAACAAGTTCTTCTTTTCCCACCGGGGCCTGATCCTCACCATTCATCCTGACTCCAATTTTTTCCTGCCTAGTGGTAAATCTTATTACCATCCTATCTCGTGATGTCGAGCTGGTTAAGCTGGCTGTCTGGCTGAGCTCACCAATTACTCTTCAGTGAGAAAGGCAGAAGGGTGAAGTTAAAGGAAAAGACGGACTATAAAGAGGGAGAAGACGCAGAAAACTGAGGAACTGGGAAGCAGATGAGGAGGGAGAAGTTTGGAGGGATGGTTGCTGGGATAAGGGTGATGGTCTGAGAAAGACTAGGCAGGGAATATGTCTCTTGTTATTTTATACTCTCCCAAGCGCTTAGTACAGTGCACTGCACAGAGTATGTGCTCAAATGCAATTGAATGAAAGATTAGAATGCGGGGCATGGTGCTTGAAGATACTAGTCTAAAATAGGGAGCTTTTAAAGCATTTACCGTTGCTAACTAGATGATCTGCTCCCAACAGCCATCACTCTGTCCAGGCCTGCAGTGTGCATGGCTGGGTAGCAGGGAGGTAGCCTAGGCCTGCCGAAAAAGTCCCAGCACAGGAGGGCCTTGAGCCAATGGGCTCTGAGAGCATACTGCCCTATGCGCTGGGCTGGATGAGAGCTGTGGAGGTCGGGTTGCCGAGGAGTCTCTCCCCCCACCCAACCCGCCTCCAAGCTGACACTGAGTCAGCCCATCCCCCCTGCTGCTGACACTGGCCCACAGGAGGATGTATCTGGTGAAACCACAGTGGGGCCAAGGGGCAGCCGCTATCTTGATTTCAAAGGCGGCTCTCGAGCCAGTGTCCACAAAGGGGGACCCAACCGATTCGCTTTCAGCCAGGTCCCCCCCACCTCCGGCAGATGCAGCCCTCCACAGCCGACAGGTGGTTGTGATTGTAAAAACAGTGGGAGTCCAGAGCCGCGGTGGGTCCTACAGTTCCGGGACGGAGCCGAGTGCAGTCGTGAAACGAGGTGGCCATGAGGGACTGGATGGGAGAGCCTTCTGGTAGGAGCCACTGAAGCAGTGATTTACCAATGAATCGATTGTATATATTGAGCACTTACCGTGTGCAGAGCACTGTACTAAGCACTTGGGGGGAGTACGGTACAACAGAGTGGTTAAACACGTTCCTTGCCCATAAGGAGTTTACCGCCTAGAGGAGGAAGACGTTAATATAACAACATTAATATAAAAAGGGTGAAACTGAGGACAACATGGTAGAAGAATAGGGAGATGTTGGACTAGATACAGAGCAGAATAGAGAAAAATAAGATGAAAGTGCCTGGGATTTAAGGGTAAGTTCCTGTGGACTCAAATTAAAAAAAAATATTTTGACAAGTATTTAAGAACATTACAGCCTTAGAACAAATACCATTTATACTTTTTCTAGAATTTTATACAAGTACGTTTCACCCACCAAATTTTCACTCAGTATAAAAGGAAAAACATCATGATTTATCGTAACTGAATATGAATTCCTGAATGGGAAGGCTGTTGAGGGGTTGTCGGGTAGTCTGAAAGAAGATATGGGAAAAACAAAAACAAGTTCATCTTCTCATGGGTCTCAGCTAGCCGGAGCTATTAGCAGTTGAGACAGAGACTGAAAATGAACCTGTGTTTGAAGCAAAATTATCTGCTTTGTCCAGCAATATTCCACCTCAGTGTTTTCCCTGTGGTTGACTCGCCATCAGAGAATTCAGACAATCAGTGCAACATTGGTGCAACATTTGAGGCCGCAGGTCTGAGGATAAAAGTCTTCTTTGAGTCAGAATTAGATCGTTAGCTCACTGTCTCCCACCATGCTTCAGACACCATTAAGTACATTCTTGGCTTTTAGAAGCGATTGAAAAGAATATAGTAGAGTACAAAATTGAAAACATTAGGGTCCGGTGACATGGGTATCTGAACAGCTGGGAGCCAGGACACATGGGTTCTGATCTTGGCTCGGCCATTTACCTGCCGTGTGACCTTAGGCAAGTCATTTAACTTCTCTGTGCTTCAGTTTTGGTATCTGTAAAATGGGGGTTAAATACCTGTTCTTCCTCTTCCTTAGACTTCCCAGTGGGACAAGGATTGTGTCTGGCGTGATTATCTTGCAACACTTAGCACAGTGGCACTTAGTATACACTCAGGTACCTTATTCCCTTTTTCACACCAGACCCCTCCCTCTCATGCCCTGTCTTTTGGATTGGCGCTGAATTCCAGCCATTGAGGAGTGTGTTGGGGTTGTTGGGTATTCACTGAGGACTCTCAGGAGTGCGATTCCTCCTCTTCTACCTCCCCCACCCACCCACCCACACACACCAGTTACTGGCACACACGACCCAAACCCAGCCACTTGGCTGTCCTGGCAATCAGGACTGATTCTTTTATCAGTTTGGGTCGGAGATCCAGCCCCGACCAGGAGAGAAATCGCTCAAATGGGATTAGGTCCAGGGACTGGACAGTTAGGAAGCTGAGAGAAAAAAATAATACTTTGCTCTGGTTTCTAAGAAACATCACTTACTACTCTACATCACCCATCGGAGCCGGGAGCCAGCAGTGCCCAGGCGTCTGAACCCAGGGCTGTGAATTGCACCTCCCGAGATCGGTCTGGGATACCTCTGTCGCTGCTTCGTGGGGCCGATCACTTAACCTCGCTCTCCCTCTTTCCTCACCTGCAAACCAAGGGGGACCCATCTGGAAGGGCTTTTACTTAACGGTTCAGCAGTGACATAGTTCTGGCTTGGACACTCATTCTTCCTGTCTGCCCATCTCTCCACGAAATACGTCAGAAACCGGCGAGAATGAGCTTGGTGGCTTTCTTCATCCCCATTGCAGTCACATTCCGAAGCCCCGCTGCGCAGTTGGCAGTTTGGGATTGCACCAGCTCGGCTGCGGCTGGGCTCCCTGCCACGTGTCTTTGGGACAGACTTCTTGGAGCCGGCCGGCCTGTTATTTCCTAGTGATGCTCTCAGGCCCAGGTTTTCCTGCGATGTAACACTTTTGTCTGCAGGCAGACTTCCAACACTGAGTCCCCAAGTGAAAGAGACCAGAAATCTAAGGAAATTGAGCTTCAAGTCTCCTTAGGAGTAATGATAATAATTGGGGTATTTGTTAGCACTTACTCTGTGCCAAGCATTGTACCGAACGCTGGGGTGGATACAAGCAAATCAGGTCGGACACAGTTCCCGTACCCACGTGGGGCTCCCAGTTTTAATCCCCATTTTACAGATGAGGTAACTGAGGCCCAGAGAAGTGAAGTGCCTTGCCCAGGGTCACAAAGCAGACAAGTAGCAGAGCTGGAATTAGAACCCATGACCTTCTGACTCCCAGGCCTGTACTCTATGCACCCTGCCGTGCTGCTTCCCTTTCCTAGACAATGAATTTTACCCAAACAAAATTCCTAGAAAACTACATTAACAGTCTCACGACTCAGAGGTATGTCAGAATTTATTCGACAGTTTTGATGAGTGAGGAGGTTTGTAGTCGTTTATAGACAATTTAAGAACCAAGCTCATTGGTCCAGAAGATGGGGTTATAAATAGCATTTCTTTAGTCCTGAGGTTAGATTATCCATTAAAAATTAAGCAATTCATCAGACAGTTGATGTTTTTCAGAACGTCTGATCAGCTCAAGAAAGAATAATTTATAAGTGTTATGAAATGCGTATCAGAACGAAATGCATATAATGCATGGCATATAAAGTTTCCATAAAGGAGTTTATCAACAATGTATAGATTTAGACAGTAGCTAGATGGTGATGGATACATTTTGTCATTAACCTGTTGTGAATGTTGAGGTTTTAAATGCTGTGCAGTTTTAAAAAGTTGTAGCAATTTTCATTTTCTGCAAAGAAAAACCATAGTAGGGCAGAGATGACCCCTTGAATTTCCCCCCACCCCATAAGCTCACTGGTAGAAACATCAGTAAAGCTTGATTGTCTCCAGATTGCTTCAGACCACAACCGCATGCATGCATGCATGCATGCATGACAGGGTTAAACAGAAAAAGGCTACTGTAAAAAGATCAATTAATTTTTCTCGGCCACAAATGTAAATTTTGCTCATTCCCGTGAGCTGACCTCTGACGTGACAGATGCTTTTTGGGATCATGTAAAAACAGCCTCTGCATATTTATAATTCCCCTCAGCTCAGCATCTGGGTAAGGGAAAGCTCTGTAAATAAGATGCTGGTGAACAAAGGTAGCTTAAAAATGTAATGAAAGCATTGCAGTGATTTCTGATTTAGGATGTATTTCCAAACCTCTAAAGTCTCCCTCCATAACTGGCTTTGGGTGAACAAGTGTATGTGAAACGTACACATTCTGTTGGAGAACTGAAAAAGGGCCCAGAAACCCAGAGACCGATTTGGTTTAAACTCTTTTCTCTGTGCCACGTTATCCTCTAAAGATGCAGCTACTGATCCCATGTTCACATTCAATATCTATTGCTCAAATGATCATAGAGAAGCCTCTCCTGTTTTGTTTTTTTTTATTATTATGGTATTAAGCTTTTTGTGGTAAAGCACTGCTCCAAACTCTGGGACAGGTAGAAGATAATCCAGTTACACACAGTTCATGCCTCTCGCATTGATCACGATCTGAGAGGTATCCCATTTACAGATGAGGAAATTGAGACGCAGAGAAGTTAAGTGTCTTTCTAAGTTATTTTAGAGAAGCAGCGTGGCGCAGTGGAAAGAGCATGGGCTTTGGAGTCAGGGCTCATGAGTTCGAATCCCAGCTCTGCCACTTGTCAGCTGTGTGACTGTGGGCAAGTCACTTAACTTCTCTGTGCCTCAGTTCCCTCATCTGTAAAATGGGGATTAAGACTGTGAGCCCCACGTGGGACAACCTGATTCCCCTGTGTCTACCCCAGCGCTTAGGACAGTGCTCTGCACATAGTAAGCGCTTAACAAATACCAACATTATTATTCTCAAGGTCTCAAAGCAGGCCAGTGGCAGAGCCGAGGTTAGAGCCCGGCCCTCCTGGCTCCCAGCGCCATGCTCTTACTCAGACTCCAGCAAATAAAATCACCAGATGTCTTGGGGGAAGCTGGATTGGTGAGCCCTTTCTGCCCTTGGATTCTACAATGTCTGATAAGGGAACAGCATTCTTCAATTAAATGCCCTACCCTTCGCCTCTGACTCTCTGGACTGTATCTGAAGCGACATTTTGTGGTGTCTGAGGTACAGAGCACCACTACGAACTTCATGATTGCAAAAGAAGCTTCTTAAATTATGCCAGGTTTGCTATTTAATTTATGTCACCGGCCCTTTTTCAAATGAGTACACATTTCTATTTCGTTTCAGGGCTTTTGACGTGGAACTTCTTTACATAGCTCAGTGCTTAAAAATACCAATAGCAGAAGTCGCCGTCAACTGGACAGAAATAGAAGGTGAGTGAATTCTTTGTGACAGTCAACCAATAAGGCCGGGGAGATGTGATGCCATATGATTGTCCTATAAACTTGATTGGCTCTCATCTTGTCTTCTTTCAATTCTGACCCCTCTTGACTAAGTTCATTATGAGCAGGAAACGTGTCTGCTGTATCGTACCCTCTCAAGCGCATAGCACAATGCGATGCATATAGTAAGCACTCAATAAATACCATTGATTGATTGACCCCAAATCTACTAATCTCTTCCAGTTGGCTGACTGGGCTTGCAACTCTTAACACTTCTTAAGCGTTGTAAGAAAGTTTGCACCCTCCTGCTCCCTCCTTACTCCCAGTAAGATGCCCCGATGACTATCTCACCGAGTAACCTTTTTCCCAAAAGGTGTTATAATCTTCCAGAGACAGAGGTGGTGAAGAGCCCTTTTAGAAACAGATCTGTATTGGCGTGACTGTTAATAGAATGGCGTTGCATTAGCTAGGCATCAGAAGGCCTAAAAGCTGAAGCATGGAGGGGGTGAGGGCATAAAGGACCAGAGATTGGGCAACATATGGCACAGCTTCCGTTCTCGCTTTCTAGCCCCGTTTTTATTGCATGAGCTTGGATCCCTAGACTTGACTCCTCCATGCAGTAAGGTCCTTGTGGGCAGGGGACGTGACTACAGAGTGTATTGACTTTTACACTCCCTGGTGTTTAGTACAGTCCTCTGCACCTAGTAATTGCTCAGTAAATACCGTTGATCGATTAACTGATCCCTTCAGGGGCCAACAAAGCAGCAAATGACTCCAAGTGAATTCCATCCCCCACACCTTCCTCCATGGTGTTCTGGCCCAGGCCCTGTCCAGCAGCCCTGGGTCCTGGATCAGTTTCATTATGGAGGCCCTTCAGGAGATTGGGTGGCTCAATGGGCTGGGCTTCTGTGGCCCCAAAGAAGGGTTGGACCAACTTTAGCTTCTGGCCCTAAATTTTTCATTTACAGTGTCCTAGCTTCCCTTCTGTTCTAGGCCTTTACATTCATTTTAGCATCCATAATTTTTAAGTGATCGGTGGAAGTGATGGATAGTAAACCAAGTGCTGAGGTTTCTCTAACTGTGTTGTAAACTCTCCTTAAATCCCAGGTTCTAAATTGGTTCCCTTTTGGAGCTGGCTACAGATGGGCAAGGACTTACTTTTTATAAGACTGCGATACCTGACCGGTGCCTGGAAGCTGGACGAGACTAGGAAACAGAATTAGATTATTTGTATTTCCTGAATTTGTGAAATCACAGATCTCTCAGAACTACTCCATTAAAATGAAGTATCAAAAAAGCTGGGATGAACCTGTTGTTGATGTACTGCATTTTGGTATTTTTTAAATAAAAACTGGACTGGGGAAAATCTCTCTGCATACTCTTTGGAGAGGGAGAAAAATGGCATTAGAAAAACAGGCTTCCAGTACCTGGGGTTCAGCATTTTCTTCCTTTTCTTTAGCCACTTCTGGAGCATCACACATGCAGTTGCTACACCTTAGGAAAGACATTACACACCTGGAGATGGAACTGAAATAAGAGATGAACCAGCTTTGACAGGAAGATAAACTGAAATTATTGAAACCTACAATTGAAACCTATAATTGAAACCTACAGAATCAAGAGGAGTGTGGATAAGGTGAACAGTTATTTCTAAAATCCTATTAAACCAAGAGGAGGCGGTTTCCATTGAAGACAAATGGAAACATGTATAAAAAGTGAGTATACTTGAAGACACAATAGTTTCTGGAAAACTTGGGATAGATTAACGAACAAGAGGTTCACAATAAGTTATTAGTGGGAAAACTGCCCTTTGTTCTCCATTCATCCTGCTACCACGTTAATAAAATCACTCAACCTGTCACGCCTGGATGACTGCAAAGCCTCCTTGCCGACCTCCCTGCCTCCAATCTCTCCCCCCACCAATCTATGCTTCACTCGGCTGTCCGGATCACTTTTCTACAGAAACATTCAGGATATATCACCCTGCACCTCAAAAAACTCCAGTGATTGCCCGTCCACCTCCATATCAAACAAACCTCCATTAGCTTTAAAGCACTCCCATCACTTTCCCCTTCCTACCTCACCTTGCTTCTCTCCTTCTACAGCCCAGCCCGCACACTTCACTCCTCTGGTCCTGCTAACCTCGCTGCGCCTCCATCTCGCTTGACTTGCTGCTGATCCCTGGCCTGCATCTTACCTCTGGCCTGGAACACCCTCCCTACTCCATTCTCACAGCCACTCTCCCTCGCTTCAAAGCCTTACTGAAGGCACATCTCCAAGACGCCTCCCCAGACTAAGCCCCACTTTTCATCATCTCCCACTGCCTTCTGCATTGCCCTGACTTGCTCCCTTTGCTCTTCCCCCCTCCCAGCCCCAAAGCACTTATGTACCTATCTGTAATTTTATGTATTTGTATGTAAGCCTGTTGTGGGTAGGGAATGTCACTGTTTATTGCTATATTGTACTTTCCCAAGTGCTTAGTAGAGTGCTCTGCACACAGTAAGTGCTCAAGAAATAAGTGAATGGATGAATGAAAGAGTTTGGTAGGTTAGTATATTCCTAGGGACTAAAGCACCTACTTTCAATGTCTGGAGAAAAAGTGGCTCCAGATTTCAATTCTAGCAAATGTACAAACTCTTCTCTGGAAGTATTCAGTCCTCTAAGCTGGTGGGAGGGAGGACAAGGTAATGAGTGGCCAGCTCCCTGTGAATGTGGCGGAAGAGGTTGGCCTCTGAGACGGGGCAATTCTCAATCATGTCCGACTAAAAATGGCTGGCTTTCCTTCAGCCAAGGCTTTGAGAAGGTTGCCTCTCGAAAGGGGGACAGTGAAAACAGCCAGACATTGCCAGTAATAACCTTTACTCTGCTGCAAGAGACAATCTTTATTAAGCATACTGTGCGGAAGAGATTGCAGGTCACACATGGGTCTTATCAGGCAGAACTATCAGTCCCTCCCTTTCTCTGTCTCCCTCCATTTTTATCTTCTATACTTTCTCCTTCTCTTCCCCCCCGCCCCCCTTTTAGCTCTTTGTATTTGTCCCAGCCAATGTGAGTAGAGCATATAATAATGTGCCTCTGGGGAAACAACATATAAGCTTTTAAAATAGGCCAAAGAGTGGGTTTTAAGAAACTAAAATATAATAATGTTAAGGGCAATAAGAAACCTAATAATAGAATATGGCATAATAAGATGTAAAAATGCCCAGCTAATCCAGGGATGGCAATTATTTGGGCTGGAGAGCCACTAGATGAGTTTTAGCGTGCTGCTGAGTAACATACTTATAAAATATGTTGTGGTCAAGATTCTCGTCAATAAAAGTTATGACATTTACTGAATAAAGCGCCCTTCATGATGTTTCCACACACATTTACAACTCTTATAAACACACTAATAAGCTTGAATCAGACATTTGTATTTGCAATGATGCTATTATATGAATTTTAACTTTCATTGGAGTGGGGCCAGATAGAACTAGCTCTTGTATATCTGTCTCCCCAGTCTGTTTTTTCTGACTTGTTAGCTGGCTCTCCCTTTGCTCCTTCTACCCAAAGCCCTGCCACCTGTCTGAGTATTCAGCCTATGGGCATGAACGTAGCCAAGATCTCCTCACCACTGAAACACCCAGGGGCTTCCTTTTACTAAATAGTATTTGTTGAGCACCTCTTGTGTGCAGAACACTGTGCTGAGGGCTTGGAGTAATAATAATCTCATTTGTTAAGGGTATAAATACAAAATAATCAGGTAAGACACAATCCCTGGTGCACATGGGGCCCATAGTCTAAAGGGGAGAGAAAATAGGTATTTCTCATCTGTAAAAGAGTTTCCCTGTTGGGAAAGTTCAATCCCTGTTTTCCTTCCTACTTAGACTATGAGTCTCTGTCCCACATGGGACTGTATCTGACCTGATTTACTTGTATGTACCCCAGCGCTTAGAATAGTGGATGGTGTGTAGTAAGTGCTTAACAAATATAGTACTAATAAGTATTATTTAAATCCCAATTTGACAGATAAGAAAAGTGAAGTGCAAGGAAGCTAAGCGACATGCCCAAGGCCACCCAGCAGGTCAGTGGAGTGTCCGAAATTAGAGCCTGGGCTCTAATCAGTCAATCGATCAACCAGTGGTATTGACTGAGCATTTACTGTGTGCAGAACTGACCTGTTTGTGAAAGTAGAATACATCAGAGCTGGAAGACACATTCCCTGCCCAGAAGGAGCTTACTGGGGAAGACAGGAATTAAAACAGAGTAGGGATAAAATAATTAGGGTGCGGGTATTGTAGGGCTAGAGTCAGTATCCCAGGCCTACGGTAAGTTGCTTCCTGGGAGAGTGCAACTGAGTTAATACATAGCGCTTAGAACAGTGCTTTGCAAATAGTAGGTGCTTAACAAATACCATCAATATTTTTATTTTTGCATGATCCCTGCCCTCAGGGCATTTACAGTCTAGCGGAGAAGTAACAAGAGTCGCAGATGAGACAGAGATACAGAGCGGGAATGCTAAACTAAAAAAAAAAAAGTTCCTACCTCTTCTGGTTTCATTATGAACAACTGTAACTTTAATTGTCGTAGATGCTTTTAATATATCCAAGTTCTTTGGTAGTGAAATTGTGTTTTAAGAATGAGGGCAAATCTTGTCACTCCAAAGATTTTCTGGCAGCACTGTAGGGTGTTGAGACTCATGGAAGGATTCAGCTGGTGCCCAGAGCTGTCCTCCTTTAAATAAAAGATGGATTGGGAGAATCTGCCAGATTCAAGGCTTTCACCAAACCAGGCCAGATTCTCACTTTCCCACATTGTTACATAGGAGGACAATTTGGCCAAATGAGCTTTTAGCTGTAGTTACCTTTCTCTTTGCACCGATACACTGGGCAGTGGGGTAAATGAAACAAAGCTAAAATGTTTAAAACTTGGTCGACCCAAATCCCGCATCCATTTTTAGTATTTCTCCTTCCTCACACGCCTTCACAACACATGAGGTTTTCCTCTTTCTGCACCACAAAAGACAGTTTCACTGATTTTCCCCTCATTCAATTTCCGTTGTTATGATTTAAATTACTTTCCGTTTAATGAAGGCTTTTTTAAAGGATGGTATTAAATTACTTATTGAAACTTGTGAAGTAAGGAGCGGCTCTGTTGGAGCAAAAGCTTCATAAGGCCTGAGAGACGAAGAAGCAGAAGAGAAAACAACGCCGAGCACCAAAAATATCAAGCAGAATAACACAACAAGGATGGCCTTTTGATGTGCCTAATGTGTTTTTTTTCAGTCACACGGGCCCTCAAAGATGAACTTCACCATCAGTAGTAATGTCTTCTTATATGAAGGCAACTCTCTATATACTTATTATAAACTATTTTTCATTCAACACAGGCTTAGTACACCACACTGAGCACAAGAATACACAAAATACTTTACTTGTCCACAAGAAAACTTGGAGTTTGAGTAATTGGAGAGTCTGTCACCTGCATTTTAAATGTTTGAAATGTCTTGAATATCTTTCCCAAACTTCCTATCCCTCTTGAGTTCTGAGATCAGAGGAGAAAACAAAAAAAAACTCAGCAGAGTGGAGTTCATTCCTGAAGGTGGTGTGTGGGCTGATGCCCTGATAAGTTTCATGAACTTCCATGGGGAAGCAAATGCTTCATCTTGGGTCTATTTAACACCATGAGTCAAGTTCAAAGAGTGGTGAAAGAGGAGACCTCCATTATTTATATGTCCTATTACCACTGTGGAAGATAAATCTTTCAGCCTCCTGGCCTGGGAAGGAGTAGAGAGGAGATTGGTGGTTTTCTATTTCACCAGGAAGAGAAAAGGAAAATCTTTCCGTGGACAAGTTGAGTCAAGAGGGAAACCTCGATCTATTTAAGATGCTGTTGTGGTCACTTTGCTTCCCTTACATTTTAGAATTTGACATTCACAGGTTCTGTCAGAATGCATTGCCCATTTACCAGCTGGGCAGACTTGGTGGTCCCTCAGGAGCTGAAGTGGTGGGTGCTGAGGCCTGGACCCCCTAATCAACCAAGTCTGATTACCGTTTTCCCGGGCCCTTGGCAAAGTTGGCTGTTGGTGAGGAGCAGGTGGAGGGTTGGATGGTAGAATTATGAGTAAGAAGGAAGTCTAAGTGAGTTTCTCCGGGACAAGTAATCTCCCAACAGTGTAGCGGGAGGGAGCGGGGAAGAAAGGAGATGGAGGTGGCACAGCAGTGGAAAAATTTGCCATCCTCTAAAATTTGCTATCCTAGACCTGAACCTAGTGAGTCTTTCACTAAATCCCCCTGCTAGATCACTGACCTATAGTAGAAGCTTTATAGGACTTCGAAGAGGACTACAAAAGAAATGCAGTCTTCCCCAATTAATCTCCAATCTCCCCACTTTCTATCCCCCAACTCTCACTTTTCTACACCATTAAAGCCCTGAAGCCCTTTTGTATGCATCTCATCTATTCTATTCTACTTATCCATAATTTTTTATAGTGCCTGTCACTAGTGTTCACTAGATTGTGAACTAGATTGTGAACTCCTTGAAGGCAGGGCTCACATGGACCAACTCTAATGCACTCTCCCATATTCTAGGCACTTAATAAGCACTCAATAAGTGCCATATGACTGATAGATATAATTTCATTAAAAAGCATTCCTTTCTTATCAAAGTGGGACTTGAAATGTACTCAAGTCATGATAGCCTTGCCATATCTTGGACTGAATGTCATCTGGAAAATCAATATCAACAGAATTTACTGAGCCCTTCTTGTGTACAGAACCCTGTTCTAGGTGCTTGGAGAATAAACAATAGAAATAAAAGGCAAGGCCCCTGCCTGCAAGGCGCTTACAGTCTAATATTGCAGACAAAAAACATCAACTGATGAATATACTGGAGTTTAGAGCCAAAAGCAAATATAATGGGAATAAATACAGACGAGTGCTGAGGTGGCTGATGGAATGACCCGACCAGGAAAATAGGGGGGATTAGTTAGCTCTAAACCTGCAGCCGCAATACCACCAGTATATCAAAAAGTGACTCTTCCCAACCCAACAAGATTGCTCACAGAGGCAAACTCGCAGAAGAGTAACGACACCTTCAAAGGAGTTATGTGACAGCATTACTGTAGCCCTGCCGGAACACGGAATCCCGGCAAAATGCCCCAACTTGAACAACTGAGATACCCCTACTGGGATTCTTTCTACCGGGCAACAACCCAAGACTGGTTGGAGGAAAATGACTCAGAGATCAAAAAGCTTGCAGTCAAGCGAGAACTACATCGACACCACCTTGTGGTTTCCCATGATGAAAAATAAAAGGGAGGCCAGAGTGCAGATGAAAGTAAGAAATGTGTGTGACCAGTGGTGTAATGTTAAAGCTGAAGAGGTGCAGGGAAATAATACCGACAGCCATCGAACCAAGGACTTTAATTCCTCACTGAAGAAACTCCACGGCCCCAGCTATTTCCACCTCTTCCAATAAGCCTTCCCCAGATAACTCCTAGCTCTCTATAGGCAGGTAATGTGCCATTTCTTTATTTTACTACTCCCCGAATGCTTGGTACAGTCTTTACTATTACTAACATACTGCTTCTATCCCCACAGCCTCACTGTAGAGTACAGATCTCTTCATATTTATCACAGACAAGGAGCGACTGATGTCAGACAAAGGGTGAGTAATAAAATACTGGTCTACCTTAATGCTTGTCTTGGCAAGAAAACAACACCCTCGATATAGGAGAATTGTGTGTAGTGAAGCCCTGTATCAAATAATGTGAGATACTGGCAGACTACTGCAAGAGAACTGCAGCAGACAGAACAGCTTAGTGAGCGGCAGGTAAAAAAAGGGCACATTCCTCTTGGAAAGTAGCTTGGCCTAGTGGGAAGAACTCGGGCCTGGGAGTCAGAGGACTAATCCCAGCTCCTCCACTTGTCTGCTGTGTGACCTTGGGAGAGTCACTTCGCTTCTCTGTACCTCAGTTCCATCTGTAAAATGGGAATTGTGAGCCCCACGTGAGACACGGACTGTTCCGATTTGAGTAGCTTGTCTCTCCCCCAGTGCTTAGTACGTGCCTGCCACAAAGAAAGTGCTTAACAAATACTTTAAAAACAAAAAGTCAGGAAACCATACTTGAAAACAGCAACAGGTACTGCAACTGGCACACATCAATTAGGCAAATGACAGACTTTACATGAGTACAACAGGGAATGGATTGACATTTCCAGAATAGACTTATCGGTCTCATCCACTGGCACTAATAGGAACTGTCAGTAATGACTTCTTGAGTTGGAAAGGACATTTTTTTCTGTGCAGCAGTCTTGAATTTTATTGTCAGTATTATCTAAAGATTTTCTCATCTCCTAGATAAAAGCTGCACCGTTAACTCTGTCTTAAACTCCTCCATTCTCCTCCTCAGCTTTCTAGCTATTTTGACTGATGACTAGATTGGGTAGAGTCCATTTCAATTTAGCACAGATATGGCAGATCTTTTTAGCATAGCTTCCTCCCTCCTAGAACTGTGCCTTGCTATTTTATTCTCCACTCTTATCTTGGATTGCTCTTTTCCTGTTATGGTCCAGCGTATCTGTTTATTCCCATTTAAACTGTGAACATTTCACAAAGGAAATTTTACTTTGTTTAGTGTTAAACACGGTTTTCATGGACCCAGTTAACAGCACTAAAGGATATAGCAGCATGGTAGCTTCAGGGTGCTCTCGAAATCCACCTCCTCCAGAACACATTCTATGATTTATTTTCTCCTCCCCAGGTCATAGCTGCCCAACTACTATCTTGTCACTTTTGCAACCACCCAAAACACTTCGGGGCACACCGATTTACATACTCTAGTCTTTCAGCATTTACTCAGCCTCATAGCCATCTTTCTATGCCCTTCTTCCACCTGTCTGAGTAAAGTTTCCATCTCTCTAGATTTCACTCTCAAGCACAGATTGAAGGAAGATGAAAAAATAGGAACTTGTGACTAACTGACACAGCAAATAAACCCCTCAGAATTCTTTTTACCCTCCAGCACAAACATTTTACCCACTGCAAAATGAACATTTCCCTCAATTTCTCTCTAGTTGGGGTGCTACTGAGAGATCGAAAGTCTAAAAAACATGGAGCAAGGGATGGAGGGAGTTGGCGGGACACCAACTAGTTAGGCAGCCACTGAAAAACTGATATGTGTTCAATACTAAATCCTGGACCCACACTTCAGTCCACAGACCAAAACCACGTGTGGCTTCTCCCATGGAAGGGATTCCCTATTCTTCCTAACTGCCTATTAGATCTTGCTTTCTATATCATATTTAGGTGCTAAAGAGATAAGAATTTCATAAATTACTCCTGGAACGGAATAATCCCAAAAGTCACATCGGCAAGTACAAATATTGACTAGTTAAGGAAACTAGGAGTGAGCGGGCAGCCTGTGTGTACTGAAAGAGCTAGTAAATCAAGATCCTTCGGAGGGCCCAAGGAATTCTGAGAAGTTGGAGAGTTGGTGCCAGAATCACAAACACAAAGTTTATACTTCATTAACTTTGGGGACTGTGTGGGCTCTGCCCACTTAGGGTAAGACTGTACTTGAAGTTTCTATTTGAGACAACAGTGAAACTTAATTACATTTCTTTTTTCAATGAAAATGTCCTAATTAGAAAGTAATTACTGCTGTGTTCCTATTGACCCCAGGAACCCGTCTTGCTTACGTTCAGCATGGTGCACTGAAACAACATCTGTGACGTGCCATCTATCCAATTTTTCCAAGAGCCAGCCTGGTCAGTGAGGTGAAATTTAGTCAAGGAGCTGTAATAATAATAATGTTGGTATTTGTTAAGCGCTTACTGTGTGCAGAGCACTGTTCTAAGCACTGGGGTAGAGTTGTACACCTTATTTGATTAGCTATTTCATATTAGAGGTTGTTCCGTTAAATGCAGAAATGCAGTTCAACGCAATCTCAATCTTTATAACTGTATGCTTAGTTTTAACCACACGTGATCTCTACTCACCGAGATTTTCTCTTCAACTCTAACGGCAAGCACCTGCTCTGGTCTGGATTGTTTAGGGCTTCAGGTTTTCACTTCAAAAATCAGTCCTGTCAAATTACAGTAAAAGTAATGGATCATATGCCTTGGGCACAATTTTCTTTTGGAGGTTTTGGTTTTTTTAAAATATATTTTTGCGGGGGTAGGGAAAGAGTGGTGCGTGAGTGTGTGTGTCGTGGGAGATATAGAAAAAGAAGGAAATAGGGTTGATGACAAGGAAATTGTTCAATCCAGACCTAATGGACAAAGACTCAAGACTACACCCTCAATCCTATAAAATGGCAGAGCTTCGACCAGCACCAGGAGATCTGGGTTCTAATCCTAACTCCATCCTTTATCTCCTGTGTGATCTTGGGCAAGTCGTTTAACTGCTCTCTGCCTCGGCTTCCTCAGGGGTCAAGTGGAGATTAAATACCTGTGTCCTCCCCTCCTTAGATTGTGAGCTCCATGTGGATTCGATTGAACTTTATTTACTCCAGCTCTTGGTTCAGTGCTTGGCACACAGAAAATGCGGAGCAAATATCACTATTATTACTATTTTTATTTTTTACTAATACCGCCATGTGGTTCAGCTGAAGGTTGTAAAGAGGGGGATCTCAGATAGGACTGAATATGAGCCCCATGAGGAGAAAAGACTGTAACCGACCTGATTATCTTGTATCTTACCTCGGCCCTTGACACATAGTAGGTGCTTAAATACCACAATTATAATTAGATACGGGGACCAGGAAAGAAGTCGGTAATCTTGAAGTAAGGTGTCTGACTGCATGTGGGTGTGCCTGTGCGAAAGAAGGCAGGGAGAAGGAGAATGACTCTGTTGACTAAAAAGCTCCTTCTCCAGCCCAGTTTCCATGCCCAGGACAAGGCAGTATAGGCTGGGCTCTGGTGAGGCAGAGGAGAGCCCCCCCCCCCCCCACCACCACCAGTTGTTGATCTCCCCGCTCCCTTCCCGCTCCAGGGAGCATACTGGGGGGCAGGGAGGGAAATGGGGGAGCAAAAAGGGGTGCAGGGTGGTGGTGGGGAAATAGAGCAGAAGGTGGGGTGCAGGGAGATGGGGAGTTGAGGAGGGTTGCAGGGAGACAGGAAGAGGGGAGACTGAAAGGAGTGCAGAGGGAGAGGGAAAAGGGGGAGCGCAGGGAGGATGGGGAGCTGAAGGGAGTACAGGGAGGAGGGAAGAAACGGGATCTGAGGGGCGGGCAGGGAGGAGGAGGAGAAGGGTGGGAAACAGGAGAGTTGAGGAGGGGGAAACAGAGGAGCTTGAAGGGTGTGCAGGAGGGGAGGAACAAGAGAGCTGAGGAGGGGGAAAACAGGAGAGCTGAGAGGGGGAGCAGGGCATCTGGAGGAAGTGTAGTGAGGAGGGGGGAACAGGGGACCTGAAGGGGGGAAGAGGGGAGGAAACAGGAGAGCTGAGGAGGGGATAACAGAAGTGCTGAGGGGGGGCAGGGAGAAGGGAAAAACAGGGGAGCTGAAAGGTGTGCGAGGGGGAGGAATAGGAGAGCTGAGGAGGGGGAAACGGGCTCGGGGGGAGCAGTCATGAGGGAAAAACGGGGAGCTGAAAGGTATTCAAGGGGGGAGGGACGGGAGAGCTGAAGCGGAGGAAACAGGGGAGCTGAGGCGGGAGGAGGGAAAAAAGAGGGGAGCTGCAAGGTGTACAAGGTGGGGAGGAACAGGGGAAACAGGGGAGTTGAGGAGGGGAAACAGGGGAGTTGAGGAGGGGAAACAGGGGAGTTGAGGAGGGGAAAGGGGAGCTGAGGCGGGAGCGGGGAAGAGGGAAAAAAGAGGGGAGCTGCAGGGTGTGCAAGGGGGGGGAGGAACAGGGGAGCTGAGGAGGGGAAACAGGGGAGCTGAGGAGGGGGAACAGGGGGAGCTGAGGAGGAGAAACGGAAACTGAGGCGGGAGCGGGGAAGAGGGAAAAAAGAGGGGAGCTGCAAGGTGTGCCGGGGGGAGGCACAGTGGATCTGAGGAGGGAAAAAAGAGGGGAGGTGCAAGGGGGGAGGCACGGGGAGCTGAGGAGGGGAAAGAGGGGGGCTTGAGGGGAGCAGGGAGGAGCGGCGAGAGGGCGGGGGAAGGGGGCGGAGGGGCGGGCGGAGTGGGAAAAAGTCTGTCTGGCGTTGGTCCAGCCCGGCGCACTAATCCCGGCGATGAGGCTCCGCGGCTCCAGCCTGACTGACGCCGCCCGGGGCTGCCGGGGACCACGGGGCTAACGACGGGGCTCCCGCCGGGGCTCCCGCCGCCGCCTCCGGCCGGGACCGGGAGCCCCCGGACTCACCCAGCGGGCCCCACCTCCTCCACGCAGCCCGCCGGGCTGGGCCCTTCCCTCCGCTCGGGAGGCGTGAGAAGGGGCCAGCCGAGGACGCCCACAGAGACGGAGACACAAGCCCACCTCCGGGAGCGGCCGGACAACCCGGGGTGCGTCCTTCTTCTTCTGCTTGTTGTGCTTCTTGTTGTGCTAGTCGTTGTGTGTGTCTTGCACCTCCTGCACGGGGGGTCCGGGACGCCCCCCAGTCCTCTGCCCATCTAGCTTGCAAGCCCCGGGGGGGCGAGAAGAAGCCGGGCCTGTCTTCAAAGCCCCCCGGGCCGAATTCATTCATTCAGTCCATCCCATTTATTGAGCCCTTACCAGGTGCAGAGCACTGGACTAAGCGCTTGGAAGGGACAGTCCGGCAACGGCCAGGGACCATCCCTGCCCGACAACGGGCTCACGGTCTAAACCCAACAAAACATTGTTGGATTGCCTTCTTGGGCTACGGGAATATTCACCTTTTTTTCCCATGTCGGCATGGGGGCGAGGAGGAGGAGGAGAAGGGTGACAACTCTGCGGGAGACGCTGTGGGTAGAAAGGAGGAGCACAAGGAAAACGTCTTTTGGGGAATGGGGATGGGGAATCCCTGACCAGAATTCCTCAGCCTATCCCGTCCTTCTCCCCCCATTTTAAGTGGGAATCCGACGAGCCCCCTTGGGCTGGAAAGGGGAGCCAAAGGGAACTATCCCCCAATTTTTTTTTTTAAAGAGTCCAGCTTTGCCCATTAATTTGAAATCGCATGCAGATTCATTCATTCGTTTAATCGTATTTATTGAGCGCTTACTGTGTGCAGAGCACTGTAGTAAGCGCTGGGGAAAGTACAGTGCAACACTAAACAGTCACATTCCCAGCCCACGTCAGGCCTAGTGCAGCTCTCAATACGGTGCCTGGGACATAGTAAGCACTTAACAAATGCCATAATTATTATGATTACACATCCCTTCCCAGTTTGCAAAGTTTCGTGGTAGTCATGCTTTTTTGTAATGGAGACTTCGGGGACCTTTAATAATTCAGTATTTTGGATTATTCTGGGAGTGTGATTTAATAGGAATAACGTTTGATCATGGTTTGTTCTCTCTCAGGGCCCTTAGGGTCCTCACTTCCTCGGGGATGCTAAACGTAGGCTTCAGCCTCTTTGTATGTATGGGAAGTAGCGATCTATCTCCTTTGGTAGGTTGCAGGTCAGTGTGAAGAAAAATGAAGGAGTGATCGGATAATTGTCTTTTTAAGAGGAAGCGGGTCTGAAACCCAAATGCGTTTTCAGCCAAAGATAAATGATGAGTTTTCTTATCCACGCAGAAGCCAGAAACCATGAACAAGTGTTTGGAATTCGTTCAGGTTTGTGTCTGACCGAAAAGGACATTGCAGATAAAACAGAGTGATACTTTTATAAATCTGCAACCCCCTTGTGGACAAGGATCGAGTGTGGACAAGGATCGAGTGTAAACAAGGATCGAGTGTACTATATGGAACTCTCCCAAGAGCTTTGTACAGTGTTCTGCACACAGTAATGGTCAATAAATACCATCGATTGATGCATCCTAAAAACAATCGTGATGAAAGGGTATGGTAGAGAGCAAGGGAGTGGGGATGCATTTTAGTTCCTCATCAGATGAAATTTAAAATTGTATATCCCAGAATTGCAAGTCTTCAAGGGTAATGAATCCCTTCTTCATTGATATCAAGATAACCAACTTAACCAACAGCCTTCTTTCAGATTTGACGATTACTGAATCTGCATTGGATCAGTTCTGTGGCCGTCTTGTGACGGCCCTGGTTACCTTGAGCCCTACGTACCTACGATGTTTTAAACATATCTGAACCTCAGAAAGTGCAGGCTTTTGAAAAACGAGGGACCCTACTCATGTAAAATGTATAAAAGAAAATTCAGAATTCCCATCGCTCCTATTTCACATTAGATATAAGTCTAAGATCAGTTATTTTCTTCCTCGTTTCCCCCTTATTCTATCTTCCTGCACAATAAGAGGGCTACAGCATTGGAGCAAAACCTTAACATTATGAGCTCCGTGTACATCTGTGGCAATTAGGAGCGTTTTTGCTGTGCGCTAATAAACTGACTGATGCCTAGATCTGGAAGGGGGAACTTATTTAATGGAATCAAACATCCACTAAAATCTCTGAAGATGTTTGATAGTTGTGATTGGGTACATCATAGAATGTTAGTTCCAGTTTTTGCTTTCTCCTGCCTAATAAAATGTCGTCATCTGGGATTTGAATCACTAAATCATTAGTTGTCATGAATCATGGTGTTAGGAGTTTTGTCTTTTCTTGAACAGTATAAATAATACTTTTAGTTTAGTGGTCCAATTAATCAGCTTGGCAAAGTTTAGTCCATCCTTCAAGTTAAAGATGTGTTGATTAGTAATGAGTTATCTCCACTGAGGCACCAAGTGTTATTGCTTGCATCTAATTTTAGATAATGCAAGAGTAATTTTGTACTCTAACCATTAAGTATTGGAGTAATGTATGTGAAGTTAAATGAAATTTATCAGTATTAGTGAAAATGAAGAATTCAAATTTGAGTTTTCACTAAAAAATAAATTTAGCTGTGAGGAACTTCAAATTTGCGGTGCTGTCAAGAATCTGGCTCTATACATTTGTTATTTATTGTTCTGAATGTTGAGATGCCTTAGGAAGCAAGGAAATGTCCAAAAAAATGATTTAACATAAAAGTAGAATGGGCTAGTGGGCACGTGCATCTGATAGTCATTTCAAATGGTCTGGTATCTCTTTTGCCTAGTAGCCCTCGCTGGTGAGTTGTTGTTCAAGAAGTTGTTAAAGAGAAAGTACAATGGCAAAAAGATTCATAAATAAAATGCGTTTGAAGATGTGAGAGCCTTAGTGTAGTTTTAGGGTTAATCCAGCTCACTTATGTGCCTTTGGTTTGCTGAGGACTATGCAAATATTTTCCCTACAATAAACTAACCCTTTAAAATAAATATGGCTGAATGTTAGGCCTATTTAGAGGCATTGCCGCATAACGATATTAAGATCTAAAAGCTAAGCTGTGGTAACCTACTTAGGCGTAATTAGTTATACCAAACTCTTGGACGAGTATAAGAGACACAGCAGACAGTTTACCTGTCTACAAGGAGTTTGCGCCCTTGTGTGTCTGTGACCTGGCTTGGGTAATATCATTTTGAACCTAAACTCTGTATACTTAAACACCGTGAAAACAATTGAGGAAGAATGGAAATAAGACTCACTGGCCCGAGAACCAGATCTGTTTGGAGACCCAGTCGATTGTTGCTGGAGAAACTAGACAACACTTTTAGAAAAGGAGCCTATGTTTTCTTTTTTTGAGTCCAATATCAAACAGGAATCCCAACAAAGAAAAAAGTGCCTCTCCATCAGGAAGATCAATCTGGGGAGTAGTGATGCAATTAAATGAGAATATAGGAGAGGGAAATTCTTACTTTTCATGTGCAAATGGTTCTTTCTGATGTCAAATTCTCCCGGGGAGGCTTTTGCTAGTTCAGCCTAGCAAAAGTATCTCCCAGAAAGGTGACACTTGACATCCAAGTTACAAACTTGTTAAAAGGTCTCTGGAGTAGAAACCCTGAAATCCCTTCACTATCATCATCTGCTGCTGCATGTTATTGATGAGCATGGCAGTGGGACAAGTTTATGTGACCCTCTTATTGCATTAGCAGTTTTCCACATCAGATTCACCCATACACAATGGAAGCCATTTAGCCAAAACAGATTTTTATGTGATATGACTTTAACACAGTGAAACTCTAATGTGATTCGGTGGAGAATTGCTAACCTGATAAGGTGAAACCCCTTCTGAACAAAATAAATAGATACGTATAAGTTGTTAAAGTTTTCTGAGACTGAACTTCAAACTCAGAGTACAAAGGGGAAGGCAGGATGATATTACAGATGTGCTAACTCCTGCTTTTGGTCAGATTGCAGGAGCTCCTCAGAGTTGGCGACTCTGGAGTTTTGGAAGAATCACATTTCCGTTTGGTGAGCTGCGAAGTGTATTGCCGAATTACCCAAAGTCCCATTTTGTTGAAAATACACCACGTTCTATTAACTGATGTAATAGAGATCTCTTTGATAGCAGTAAAATTTTGTAAGACGCTTAAAAGAGGCCTTACAGAACACAGTACTTTTATTATAATGGGATAGGGTAGTCCAGAAATTGGGAGCAATCTGGGATGGAAAGTGGAAAAAAATTTCTAATCAAAAGATGCCTGTCTAATACTTAAAATTGTGGGGATGTTTCCTTATCCCACTAATTACTGTGGGATCTTTAACACCTAAACTTTTCATTTTCTCTTGCCTCTCACTAGATCATAGACTTCTCTAAAGTAGGGTTTGTCAAATCTTTTCATTTCTTAGACCATAAGCCAGGAAAAAACACTAGGGACCACTTACTCCACCCACCTCTAATTACCACCAGTAAAAAAAAAAATATGCCCAGGAGTTTCTTCTCTTCTCCCGGACACTCACCTGTTCATAAGCACCTGTAGCATTTTGGTACATACCCTAAAATTAGCACTCTCATCTACACATCCACTTTCCTTCTAACTCCTCTGTGTAAGTTATTTTAGGATCCATTTCCTCCTCTAGATTGTAAACTCCCCAGGCACAGGGATCATGTCTACCAACCCTATTGAAATCACCCAAGCAGCTAGTACAGTGCTCTGTGCACAATAAGTGCTCCATAAATACTATTGATTGATCTCCTCTTTTTTCCCCCATCAGGTGGCTGCCCCTCCTCCCTATGGCCAAGATTGTTGTTCCTGCTATATTAAATGAATATGGGAGGTTGTGTTATAGCCAGTGACTATAGTAACATCTAGATAATTTTGGGGGTGGCCTCAGCCAATAGCTAAAAACCAAACTGGCCTCCTTACTTTATGGTAGAAACAGCCGTGGCTTTAAAGCTGCACACAGTAAGCACTCAAAAAATACCATTGGTTTTTGGATCGAATGGCCATTCTTTCATTCATTTAATGGTATTTATTGAGCACCTACCGTGTGCAAAGCACTTTACTGTACTTGACGCTGGGAAAAGATACATGTGACCCACCCTTGAGAATCACCTCTCTAGAGCAAGAAACAAATCACCTCCCTATAATGTAATTCACCCCCTCCCACCCTCTTCTCCAACTTGTTTACAGTACTCAGAGGCCTGAGTATTTTCACATCTTTTCATTTCCTTAATTCTCTGGTTCAAGGGCCTTCCACTGGGGTTCTGGAAATGAAGTCAACTTAACATTTGCATTTCTCTTGGAAAATCAAGATACAACCCTGTCCAAAGAGAGTTCTTTGACTCAGAGGGGAAAAGGTGTTGAAACTGGAAATTCTCAAACGATATATTAGGAATAAATGCTATAGAAGTAAGCTCCCCTCAGTGGTTTAAAGCCTAGTACCTACCTAAGTTATTGAGAAAATTGAAACTCTCAGTCGTGATCACCCTAAAATCTCCCCTGTCCTTCCCCAGTCTCTCCCTCCTCCTGCCCCTTCAACTCTCCCATTCTTCCCAGGAGTATCTCACGAGACTATCACCTGCCTTCTCTCAAAATCTAGCCCTTCCACCTACGCATTTTACCCCATTCCATCGCACCTTATCAAAAAACTTGCCCCGTCCCTTCTTCCCTACCTAACTGCCATCTTTAACTGTTCACTCTCCAATGGCTTCTTCCCCACTGCTTTCAAATGTGCTTATGTTTTCTCTATCCTAAAAAAACCCCTTCCTTGACCCTACAGCTCCCTCCAGTTGTAGCCTCATCTCCCTCCTACCATTTATCTCCAGACTCCTCGAGTAAGTTGTCTACACCCACTGTCTCAAATTCCTCTCCTCCAGGTCTCTCCTTGAACCCCTCCAATCTGGTTTCCGTCCCCTTTCCTCCACAGAAACCACCCTCTCAAAGGTCACAGATGATCACCTTCTTGCCAGATCCAACAGACTCTACCCCATCTTAATCCTCCTCGACCTCTAAACTGCCTTCGAAACTGTCTACCACCCCTTCTCCAGGAAAAATGATCCAACCTCGGCTTCACTGACACTATTCTCTCCTGGTTCTCCTCCTATCTCTCTGGCCGCTCTCTACATCTCCTTCTCTGCAGTCTCGCCTTTTCTCCTGCCTTCAGGTCATCTCTACTTGGATGTCTTGCCATCGCCTCAAACTTAAGCTGTCCAAAACTGAACTCATCTTCCCACCCAAACCCTGTCCTCCCCCTGACTTTCCCATCACTGTACGCAGCACCACCATCTTTCCTGTCTCACAAGCCCGTAACCTTGGCATTATTCTTAACTCCTCTCTCTCATTCAACCCATATATTAAATCTATCCCTAAATCCTGTCAGCTCAACCTTCACAACATCGCTAAAATCCCTTCTTGCCTCTCCATTCAAAGTGCTACCATGTTAAACCAAGTACCTATCCTGTTACTCCTGCAGTTTCCGGAATGGGATTGATTGACTGATCTATTAATGTTTTGGGGGCAAGTACTATGTCTACCTACTCTGTTATATTGTACACTCCCAAGCCCTTAGTACAGTGCTCTGCACACAGTAAGTGCTCAGTAAATACAATTGGATGGATGGATGGATGGATGGATGGATGGATGGATGGATGGAGATCACAAGGTGGAACTGGAGTTCCTCTTCCACTCAACTGGGTTCAACTGGAACCAACACTGCAGCGATAGCAACTCCAAGCAGAGGGCCTGATTGTCCTTGAATGTCCCTGATCCCAGAGTATAGGAAATAGGATTCTTACTTCCCTTTTCTTTAGGGGGAAAGGGAGAACAATTTGGGGAGACCTTGAAAAATTTTGCATTGCAAGTGAGAAGACTAGCAGAGTCAGGAAAGGTAGCAAGGTACTAATGTTGATTAAAAAAAAGTTTCTGTTATAAAAAATGCTGTTTTTGTAGAAAATGATAGATCTCCTTAATGCAAGGCCCCTAGTGATTTTTCTCCATGTTTGTGCTATTCTTTGGGTGGAAGCAAATGCTATTTTTAAGCAGTATTTTTCCGAGGCAGAGAAAATTGATATGTTTACGTGAGTCAGCATTAAGAGGATGAAATGACCCAAAGCCAGCAGGTCTGGGTGCAAAGCACCAGAGATCTTATGAAATTGTAGTTACCCTTTTCAGAGTTTTGTTACCTAGAGAAGCACTGTGGCCTAGGGAAAGGGCACAGGCCTGGGAGTCAGGGGACCTGGGTTCTAATCCCAGATCTGCCACTTGTCTGCTGTGTGACCTTGGGCAAGTCACTTCACTTCTCTGGACCTCAGTTATCTCATCTGTAAAATGGAGATTTAGGACTGTAAGCCCCAGTGGGGATCAGGGATTGTGTCCAATTCAATATGCTTGTGTCCACCCCAGTGCAATACCTGGCATATAGTAAGCACTTAAATACCATCATTCTTTGTGCCTCAGTTACCTGTACTGTAAAATGGTTAAATCTTATTCTCTCATATTTAGACTGTGAGCCCCACATGGGACAGGGACTGTGTCCAATCCTCCCACTGTTAAATATCTGCTTGGAAAGACAAATGTAGCTGTTAGCTGCTTCAGGAATTAATGAAGAGAACTCTCACTATCACAGTAAAATCTATGCTTCAGTGTGGGATTTTTAGGACAAAAGAATTTGAAGACTTTTATCTTTACATGTAAAGTTTGAATTTTAATAGTTACTTTTGGAAATTAGTGCTGTAGCATTGCATGGCATCTGGTCAATCTAATGACATAGATTTTAAAATTGCTATTATGAAAACCCTCCAATCTTAGGTTATACAGAAACAAGTGAAAGCTAGCTCAGGACAGTGTGAAGGGTAATATTCAGTGACATAGCATTCTTTGTAGAAACGAAATTTAAAATGGTCATTTAGCCTTTGTTGATCCAGAACTGTGGATCAATAAACCACCATTCTTCATGGAATTTGTTTTGTAACCCTTTCCTGCTGTCTGAAGTTGGGAGTGAGGTTTAGTAAATTCAAGGGTGGAGAGGAGTGTAATGCAGCTAAGCCAGTGGACTATTTTTAAACTTCCTAATAGTTCTCATTAGTTTTGGAAAGATGCTTATATTTCTGGTTATAAAAGCTATTTTCCAGAGGGAGAGGTCCATATTTTCTTTTCTTTCACGTGGCTTCTCTTTTCACTGTACTATGTTCTCTGTCATCTTTTCAAAATCATTTTGTTTGGTAGGGAAAGAAGAAGTTTTATTCTGAATTTATGCCAGAGCCTTAAATGTAAAGTCACTATTAGTTTTAACTGTATTCAGTGGCTGCTTGCTGTGTGTGTGGACCACTGTTCTACATGATAATTTATCCCTCACTCCTATCTTGCATTGCAGCTACTGCCTTCCCAGATAGGACATCCGGATGTAACTCTTTGCAAATGGAGAGGCAGCGTTGCCTAGTGGGAAGAGCACAGGCTTGAGAGTCAGGAAATTGGGGTTCTATTCTCCGCTCTACCATTGGTCTGCCATGCCTCAATTCTCTCATCTGTAAAGTGGGATTAGGATACCAATTTTTCCTCCCTCTTAGATTGTGAGCTCCATGTGAGACAGAGACTGAGTCCCACCCAACTATCTTTTTTTAAAAATAAGGGTATTTGTTAAGCACTTATTATGTGCCAGACACTGGACTGTGCACTGGAATAGTTATAAACTAATCAGGTTGGATGCAGTTCCCATCCCACATGGGGCTCACAGTCTTAATCTTCATTTTACAGGTGGGGAAACTGAAGCCCAGAGAAGTGAAGTGACTTTCCCCAGGTCATATAGCAGACAAGTGGCAGAGTTAGGATTAGAACCCAGGACCTTCTGACTCCCAGGCCCATGTTCTCTCCACTAGGCCACAATTTATTGCCAGAGCACCTTATATTAGTTATTTTAATTTGCTCCCTACCAACACCCTGGTGCGATAGTGACATCTGGGATAATTGCACAGAGCTACTGCATGAGAAGCAGCGTGGCTCAGTGGAAAGAGCATGGGCTTTGGAGTCAGGGCTCATGAGTTCGAATCCCAGCTCTGCCACTTGTCAGCTGTGTCACTGTGGGCAAGTCACTTAACTTCTCTGTGCCTCAGTTCCCTCATCTGTAAAATGGGGATTAAGACTGTGAGCCCCACGTGGGACAAGCTGATTCCCCTATGTCTATCCCAGCGCTTAGAACAGTGCTCGGCACATAGTAAGCGCTTAACAAATACCAACATTATTATTGTTCTCCAGGGGCCCAGGCGAGTAATTAACATCTGGTTGGGTTCAGAAGGCCCCAATTATAGCAAAAGTTAGTACACTTTGTCATATTGGCCTAAGTCATGAAAAGCAACTGGAGGAGAAGGCAAGAGAGATCAAAAGATTCATTCTCAATTCAAGTGTTTCATGAAACTTTATCCATCTGTGAAGAACCCCTGGCAATATACAGTGCCTGGCGCATAGTAAGCACTTAAATGCATGTATTTATGGTATTTGTTAATGTATATGCAAATATAGTTGGGATGCAGTGCCAGTTTATGAAAATGTTACAGAAGGGGAATATTGGGAACCTATGACTCACTCATTTCTTTGCTTTCTTGAAGTAGACACATTGTAATGGAACATTTAAACAAGCAGAACCATATGGTTTAATTTGCTATGAGAGTATATATTGTGTAATCTAATAGCAGTTCACTGTGTGGTTTTGGTAATCAAATGATTAAAAAGCACATAGAATTTGCATCCTACAGCAGAAAGAAGTGGGATTTATGCTTTCATCTGATCATTGGCTTAAAAAAAAAATATATTTTGAAATAAAGAGTCCGAAAAGCAATTGCAGAAAACATTGATCTTAAATGACATCAAATGTTCTGCAGAGCTCAGCTTTTTCTTTGATACAGATACCACTGGCCTCTTTCCCACCAGCGGCAACAGAGTTCAGATTCCCCTGATGTCACTGCCTAGTTAGTTTGACTGAAACAGATAAGTGCATTTATTTAAAACTTGTTCAAAAATGTTATCAAGGATGGGGTGGTACTTTTTAACATTACAGTGTATGCTTTTGATCCAGTCATAAAATTACATTAGCTTATCAAGAATGATTATTTACATATACTAAAGGCTGTGGAGACCCTTCAGATGAAAACACTGGCTATCTGTCCCTCTGGGCCAGGAGCAAGAACAGAACATTTCATTGTTTTGCATGCTGCTTCATTTTATCAGGTTGATTTTTTTTTTCCTCAACAGATCAGATAGTTTAATTTTTTTTTTGCAACAGGGCGTACAATTACAGCACGAAATGATCGTGTGGATTGACATCTGAAATCACGTGATCATGTTTTTCAAAACATGATTAATCATCTACCCAGTTACCAGATAGCATAAAAAAGCCCCAAATTGCAACTCTATTCCACACTAAATTAATGAATACTATGTCATTCATGTTAGGTTTAGAAGACAAGGGGTCCCTCATGTTCCCCTCTCCAGATAATGCCCATCCATCCTGTAGCTGGTATTTTTGAAACTAAACATGTGCATATTTCTCATACTTGTTTTGGTACAGTAGTCACATTTTTGTGGACACGATTGGAGTGATGACCAAAATCGTTCTGATGTGAATATGGTCAGCGGAGGATCGGTCAATCAATTGTATTTTTTGAGCGCTTACCGGGTATAGAGAATTGTACTGAGTGCTTGGGAGAATACAGTGTAGCAGATTTGGTAGATCCGTTCCCTTCCCACAGTGAGCTTTCAGTCTAGGGGGTGAGACAGACAATATAAATAAGTAAATTACGATTCTGTTCAGAAGTGCTGTGGGGCTGAGGGAGGCATGACTAAGGCTGCAAATCCAAGTGTAAGGATGAGACAGAAGAGAGTGGGAGAGGAGGAAATGAGGGCTTAATCGGGGAAGTCCTCTTGGAGGAGATGTGCTTTTAATAAGGATTTGAAGGTGAGGAGAGGGATCGTCTGTCGGATGTGAAGAGGGAGGGCGTTTCAGTCCAGAAGCGGGACATGGGCGAGAGGAGAACTCCAGAAGTTATTTTTAAAAAAGAAAAAGCCTCCCAATATGGAAAACAGCTAATCTAAGTAACTGAGAAGCAGCTTGGCATATTGGAAGCACCACAGAAGTGGAAGTCAAGACATCAGGGTTCTAATCCTGGTTCCACCACTTGCTGTCTCTGTGACCTTGGGCAAGGCACTTAACTTCTCTGGGCCTCAATTTGCACTTCCATAAAATGTAAATACCTGTTCACTCTTCCTCTTGGACTCTGAGCCCCAGGTGGGACAGGGATCGAATCTGATTGTCCTATATCTACCCCAGTGTTTGCCATAGTGCTTGGCACATGGAAAGCACTTAATAAATACCAAAATCAGAATGATTATAGATAGAAGAAATGTCCCTCAAGAGCTCCCAAAGGTGTAACGTTGAACCCTCTGAGGTAGAAGAGGGAATGCCCAACCCCAAACTGTTTGGAGTTAGAGCTAACTAACACCTTCTATGTCAGTACCGTAGTGGGTGGGAAGCTTCTCTTGTCCCCAAGGAGCTGACATCCTTGTTTCTTGGTCTTGGATGAACATAGATATTTGACTGGGAGGGGGAAATTGAAAGGCTAAGCCTTCATCTGCACTAATTAATGGAGATAGTTGTCAAAAAAAGATATATGAAGTTTTTAGGCTTTCTAAGGCAAAGTCATAGCCGCTACCAGCCCTTGTAAAGGTGAGAGAAGGCAACCCTCTTATGGCTTCTGGCAGAATCAAACGGCTTTCCATCTCCCTCTGGTCTAAGCTCATGGTGGGTGGGGAACATGCCTACCAACTCTGTTATACTGAACTCTCCCAAACCCTCGGTACAGTGCTCTGCCCACAGTGAGTGTTCAAAAAATACAATTGATTAATGGATTGGTCGAATCCCAAGTTCAGTTAATCTTCCCTGTGCTGCCTTCATATGCACATTTTTCACAGTGTGAAATGGAGAATTGAGACAAGCATCTCCAAGGAATTTAAGCCTCAAAAGTGCTTACCTGAAATAATAATTAGAGCATTTATTAAGTGTTTACCAGGCTCTAAGCATTGGGGCAGATGCAGGGTTACGAGACCAGACACGGGCTCTGTCCCACACTAGGCTCACAATTTTCATTACGTGCCAAGCATTATACTAAGCTCTGGGGAAGAAACAAGATATCATTTGTTATTCCCATGCTACAAATGGGGAAACTGAGGCCCAGAGAGGTTGCCCATGGTCACATAGAAGGACGGAGAGGGTGCTGGTACTCAAAGCAGGGTTTTGTGACTGACACTCCTGTGCTCAACCATTTTTTTAAATCAGAAATAGCTAGAAAATGTACTCATACGCCTGTCTTTATGGCTCACTGAATTACTTGCTTTGTAACCTCCCTACGAGCAGAGAACGTCTGCTAATTCTGTTGTATTGTACTCTCCCGAGCACTTAGCACAGTGCTCTGTATATAGTAAGCGCTCAAAAAATGCCATTGATTGATTAAAGTAAACAGGGGGTCTGAATGTGAGCCACCGACTGCCGCGAAGGAGACTTTTGTCTGAAAGACAGTCAACACTCAGAAAATGCCAGTGTTTCTGCTTCCACTTGGGTAATTGGTGATTTTGCCATATAACCCATGTTCTTGAATAGCCTTATCCCAGCCCACTCTCTCCAAGTATGCTGAAATAATTGACCAGCTCTCAGTTTACCAACCCAAGAAGAAAAATGAGCTCCCTTTTGTGAAGCAAAATCAAGTCAGAAGTATCCTTTTTCCCTAGGTGAGCCGTCCCTCGTGATACTACCCTATACTTTACAGTAGAGCCGATCTTTTATCAGAAGGACGCACTGAGAACATTTAAAAAAGTGACTTATCAATTACAAGCTGTAAATGAATACCCCATTGCTCACTCACAAGTAGGATGATGGTAAAAGTCTAAAAAGTTTTAAAAACACTGGGTTTTCTGATAGGCCCAAAGTTTTCTATGACTCAGTGCTCAGAAAATCATTTAATTTGTTCCACAGTTAGCCAGACCATACCGTCCTTCAGCACCCAACAAAACTAATTAGAGGATAAGATGGAAACAATACATTTTTGAAATTTTTAATGTACTTTCCAGGAAGAAATTTCAGGTAGTTTATTTGGACAAATGACTAGAGGCAGCTGCCAAAATAACGTCTTGGCTGCTGGTTTTGAAGAAGTTTTCTGATTCACGAATTCATCTAAGATATGAAACAGTGTTCTCCTGAGTCTATTTTTCAGGTTGCTGTGGTATTGCAAGTTGCTTTCTAATTAGCCAGAACTAGATGTATTCATTGGATCATAAGCAAATCAGTGAAAAATAAGACGTCCATCTTAAACAACACTGTCCGACACAGTCGGCCCATTTCCTTTCCCCTGAACCCTGAGGACTAAGTTCTAAATGCTTCAAGAGTTAACATGTATGGGAGGGAAGAACTGTACTGTCAGGAATGTGAAAGTACCACTTTGCATATAAATGGGTACTTTTCACTCCACTTATCGGGTACATTATTTTCCGTGTTCTGTTGGAAAATACGCTGCCTTGGGAATCGGAAGATCCGCGTTCTGTGCCTGGTTGTGCCTGAAGCTGGATAAATTGGGGAAGAAGCCAGCAGCAGGAAAGGCGAGAGCGAGGCACATTGAGTAGGCTAGCTGGAGAGGCGCAAAGGGTGTGAGCTGGGGCATAGTGGGACAAGAGAGTGGCTAAGTAGAAGGGAGAGCGCTGACCAAGAGCCTGTTAGACTCTCCCCACTTCTTTTCCATCTTGGACCCTAAGAAATCTGGTCCCGGTAAACCTGAATCAGATTTGAGCTGACATCTAGAAATAAAAAACCATCATTACCAATCCTTAAGCCACCCATCCTTCCAAATTATTGTTTTTTTAAGTGGAATGATGTGTTCGTAACACATGGCGTAGGTTTTGAAGAATGTAGTCCGTCCTGCCTCCCTTTTAAGAAGCTTTGTTTATAAAAACATAAACTGTGGAGCTGTTTGACTCGGTTGGTTAAAGTTATTGCTCAAACTCCTATTCCAGAAAAATAAAAAGGCCTGCATTCATGCAGCGTGACTGTAAAGTGGGCCACGGGTACGTTGAAGGCAGAGAAAGGACGGTCATAACCCTTTTGACCAAAGAAGGAGTTGCTCTAATAGGCCGCAGATGTAGTTTATAGGATCTTGGGTTATGAAAACTAAGATGGCGTGCCTTTATTGCATCAACAAATGGTTTCACAGCATAGTAATGTCAAGTGTGCATTTTCACTTTTATTCCTCTGAGGGAATAAAAAAAATGCTGGAAAGAAACAAGTGAAGCCGAGGAAGAAAAAACCGGGAGCATTCATGGAAGCAGATTTAGGACTGGAAAGGGCTGGTATTAGAACCGTGGAGACAAATTCCCTATCGCACCCCAATACTGATCATTTTATGATAAATATTGTTCACTAAGTGTTTAGCTTTGGGGATGTCCCAGTGGGTTAACATGCAGGCTCATAAATACGGATGATTTAATATCACAAAGTACAATTTAGACGTGATCCAACCAGATGTAATTGTCTTTCACAAGTGAGAATTCACTATATAAAGGGAAAAAAAACCCTATTTTATCCCCACTGCCCAATATCTGTTTTCTTGTGATCCACTGCAGCTATATTTGTGCTTTAAGAAGAAGTGTATTTGTCGTTCACAGTTCTTTTAAGTCTGGCTACCCTGGATTTTTTGAAATCTTGCTCAGAGATAGGTTTTTTGAAAAGAATTTGGAACCATAGCATGATTTGCAACCTTGTTTGTTTCCTGTTCGGGTAAATCTCTTATTTCTAGTCCTCATTGAGGATTAGAACACTTGGTGAGGCTTGAAGTGAGAAATGCAGAGGGAAGTGGCATTTCTGTTATAAAATCTTCAGTGAAAGGTCAGGTGAGATCAATAATCCTCCTCCACCAAAATCACTCTCCTCCCCTCAAAAAAATCACACAAAGCAGGGGAAATAAGGGATTGTTCATTACACATATATATGTATATATACACCACCACTTTGGATCTGCTGCTAAGTTAGAGTACAGTCAGTGTTATCCTTGTATTTGACATTGGGTTAGGTGGTATTTGAAAGTCATCAGAGCTTGTGAGGAAAAGAAAGAACATCCACTTAAACGGGGAAAGATGGAAACTCCCTGAAAAGTTCTGGACTGATGTCTCATTCAGTGGTAACTAAACTCTGATGGCAAATGGGCCTGTGCCCAGATAAAGTAACTGAGAGCCAAGGTCTTTTCCTTCATTCAGTCATATTTACTGAGTGTTTACAGTGTGCAAAGCAGTACACTAAGCACTTGGTACAATACAACAAGGTCTTCTGAGAAGTAGTGTGGCCTACTGGAAACAGGCCGGGCTTGGGAGTCAAAGGACCTGGGTTCTTCTGCTGGTCCTGCTACCTTCTGGCCATGTTCATCCATTCACTCATTCATATTTATTGAGCGCTTACTGTGTGCAGAGCACTGTACTAAGCACTTGGAATGTACAATTTGGCAACAGATAGAGACAATCACTGCCCAACAATGGTGATCTTGGATAAGTCATTGAGCTTCTTTGTGCCTCAATTTCCTCATTTCAGTACCTGCCCTCTCTCACACTTATACTCAGCCCCAGTGAAAGATGGGAACTGTATCCGACCTGATTATCTCAGATCTTCCCCAGTTCTTAGTACAGTGCTTGGCACCTTGAACACATTTAAACAAATACTACGATTATTATCACTGTTGTTATTTGGGGGGCCCAAAAACCAGTCCATTCTGTTTTGGGCGTAAGGGGAGTTAAATGTACCTAGTAAATTCATGATGGTTTTCTTGGATTCACATGGAACTGCCATATGATTTACTGAAATACAAAATAAAACCTTCCAATAAAAGCTCCCTCTAAATAAAACTCTTTTTAATGAATTAGAGCAGCTACGAAACACCAAATTCTTTCTTCCTGCATAGCACACTCCTATGTTAACGGCAAAGATTTGTTCATTTGACTTTTATGTTGGATGTTTCACAGTGATCATAGTCAATCCCTCTGTTCCAGGAAATAGAGGTTTGTTTGTTTATTGTCCTTTTTTATGGTATTTGTTAAGTGCTTACTTTGTGTCAAACACTGTTCTAAAGGCTGGGATAGATACAAGTCGATTAGGTTGGATACAGTCCCTGTCCCAGACGGGGCTCATGGTCTAAGTAGGCTGGAGAACAGGAATCCTCCTTTTACAGTTGAGGAAACTGAAGCATAGAGATGTTAAGTGACTTCCCCGAGGTCATACAGCAGACAAGTGTTGGAGCCAGGTTTAGAACCCAGGTCCTTCTGACTTCCAGTCCTGTGCTCTCTCCACTAGCCCATGCTGCTGCTTATTGTGTCCTCCATTTCTGTGGGTTTTCGGGTCTGAGAAATGGGGAGAATGAAGGAATAAATTCTGGGAGCCACCTGCGGGCTTCACACCACATCTGGTACTTGTGCCCCTCCTGTGTACATAAGGGCACACGAAGAGCTCACTCTGGAAGGGAGGCAGAGGTGTGAACTCTTCATTTTGAGGGTGAAGATGAGCAGGAAGAAAATGGGAAACCTGGCCGGCCCTATCCTCCTTCCACTCCCTGGAGTTAGTTTTCCATCGTTTGGTAAATTGCCTCACCTCTCAGAGGTATTTCACTGCTAGTAACGCATACCACAGGTATTATCTTGTTAGGCACTTAATCTGTGACAAGCACTAGGCTAAGTACAGGGGTACATACAATAGAATCAGATCAGTCACAGTCCTTTGGTGGGGGGGCACAGCCCAAGGGGTATGAAGAACGAATATTTAATCTTCATTTTACAGAGGAGGAAACCGAGGCCCTGAGAGATTAAGTGACTTATCCAAGGTCACAGAGCAGGGAAGGGACAGAGCTGGGTCCCATGCCTTCAAGTTCCATGCTTTTTTTTGCTAGGCCATGCTGCTGCTTCTCCCTTTGAAAAAGACACTCTCTCCCTAAACACTCCCTGCTTGCTACTGCTCCTTCGCATTCTCCTCGCTGGGTTGGTTTCCCAGCCCTTTGGAGCTATGTTCCTTTTCTCCAGGATTGGCCTGGATCAATCAGCCCCCCAATATAGTATTTATTATTTGCTCTTTGAGGATTGGCATCATGTCTCTTTGCTCTATAATGCTCTCCCAAGTGCTTTGCTCTGTGAACAGGAGGTGCTCAATCAATTTGCATAATTTTTGAGCACCTACTCTGTACTAAGAACCGGGAAAAGACATGAGAAGAAATGATCCCGGTCTTCGGTGCTTACAGTCTAGCAAGGGAGACAGACACAAAATAATTACAGATAGGAGGAAAAAGAGAATGGGAAAATGGATGTGTGGATGAAGAACTGTGGTATTTGTTAAGCGCTTACTATGTGCCAAGCACTGTAGTAAGCGCTGGAGTAGATACAAGTTACTACTTGGTCTGAAATAGAATATGCTAGATTTCCCAACTAGCTCATTACTACATTTTATTACATTATTACATTTTCTAATAGGGTATTTGTGTGTGTGTGTGTGTGTCTATAAGCTAATTTGGGGAGTCTAAGATGACACTTTTGACAGTGATCTTTTATTCATGAAGGTGAAAGACTGACAATCCCATCCACATCGGGCTTTCATAAAGGTGGTTCCCTGCTGGGCTAATCTTTGACTCTGCCTTTTGATTTCTTTACACCAACCTGGTCTGCCTGCCTCACCATCCACAGCTCTGCCACGTTTACCAGAGGTTTTGCTTAAGTCTTTCAAAAAGCCTTTCCTCCGTCCTCACCTTTGGTTCAATCTCCTCATCTCACCATCCAAATAGCTGCCCAGAGGGTTCTGTTGATAAAGCAAAAATCAGTTGCAGTTTTTAGCTGGGTGCCACTGATGAGGATTTTTGGCTCGGATTGCCAAGTGGGTGGCCTCTTTATTATTCAGGCATCATTAATAATAGCCACTTTCCGAACTGGTTACCGCAGAAACAATGTACACTTGACCTGATCCCCTGGTGGAAGAGTCTGAACTAAGCACTGGGAAAGCACAAAACAAAACATTGACGTATTCCCTGCCCACAAGGAGCTTGCGCTTTAAGAGAAGAGACAGGCATGAAAGTATTTACCAACTGAGTAACCCCTTACAGGGCTCTTGTTTTTTCCAATTGTTTCTTTAAAGAGTGGGAGTTTTGATAGCAGTTAAACTCCCCCCACTCCATGCCTAGGATATTTTCATTTTTATGGTGTTTGTTAAGCGCTTACTATGTGGCAAACACTATTCTAAGCTCTGGGGTAGATACAGGTTAATCAGATCGGACACAGTCCCTGTCCCATAAAGAGCTCACTGTTCAAGTAGGTGCACTAAACAGTATTGAATCCCTGATTTGCCTCTGAGGAAACTGAGTCACAGAGAAGTTAAATGACTTGTCCAAGGTCACACGGAAGGCAAGTGGTGGAGTTGGGATTAGAACCTCTGACTCCCAGACCTGTGCTCTTTCCACTGGGATGCTCTACTGCTTCTGAAGGAAGAGAACTGGGGGTGGTGGGGAAGAGGGGGTCGGTCACTGTCTTCCCCAGGAGGAGAATCCTGCAGCTGCGAAAGCCAAATCTGGGGTCTTGGGAAATCTAACCGGTATGTCTTGCCTTATCTTTCAGCGTCGACCAGCCTTTCCTGGGGATTTGGAGAGAAACTGAGAGCCTCTCATCCGGGATTCTTCCGCCCTTCCTCCTGGAAATAGGGAGGAAGTGGACCTATGGGCATCCCGGGAAAGTCCTGAAAGGCAGCTCTCCCGGGGCCTCCTTGGAAGTGAAGGAAAGAGACCACCCCACACGTGTTTCCTCCCACGTCTTCCGCCTCCACCTCCCATGCATCCCAGCACCCCCATCAGCTCCCTGTTCTCCTTTACCAGCCCGGCAGTGAAGAGGCTGCTGGGCTGGAAGCAAGGGGATGAAGAGGAGAAGTGGGCCGAGAAGGCCGTGGACTCGTTGGTGAAGAAGCTGAAGAAGAAGAAGGGGGCCATGGAGGAGCTGGAGCGGGCCCTTAGCTGCCCGGGGCAGCCCAGCAAATGCGTCACCATTCCGCGCTCGCTGGACGGCAGGCTGCAGGTGTCGCACCGCAAAGGCCTCCCCCATGTGATTTACTGCCGCGTGTGGCGGTGGCCCGACCTACAGTCTCACCACGAGTTGAAGCCCCTGGAGGGTTGTGAATTCCCCTTTGGCTCCAAGCAGAAAGAGGTGTGCATTAACCCCTATCACTACCGACGGGTGGAGACTCCAGGTAATCCCTCTTTCCGGCAAGCGCGTCCCGCGGGTTGTGGAATAATAACGATAATCAGCAAAACATACGATCTGTCCTTCATGTTTGATGAGTATGGTGAAATTCATCTATTTGTAGTATAGGTGGATGGGGGACAGGAAGGCAGAGAGGGGGTGTGTGTCTGGCTGTCTGGAAAGCTAATGCAAGAATCACAGTCCTGACCACTATAGCTAACGGTAGTAAAAAAAAATAATAATAATGGTATTTGTTAAGCACTTGCTATGTGTCGAGCACTGTACTATTCTGTGAGTTGATGTTTGAATGCAACAGAAGTATGATGTTTCCCATTTCCTGAGATTAGAAGAGAATTACTGCTCCTTAAAAGGATCTAATGCCACATTACCCTCCCATCCTACATCTTTCAGGGAAATTGACACCCCGAGATGTAAAATCGATCTCATTCTACAGATGATTTTCCTTGTTGAAGAAATATTTGTGTTCAGGTCTTACATAGAAGTATTCTTTAAAGGAAGACAGACCTTGTATTTATTTTTCATATTGTCAGGACTCTGCAGGGTCAAGTAGATTTCAAATCATTCCTCAGCAAGATTTTGCTTTCAGACTTTGTCAGATAAAGAAACAGATTCAAGTTACTAATCCCCTTTAGTGTATCCTTTCCTTCCTTCCTTCCTTCCTTAGATTTTTCTCGGCAAGAAAGCTGCTCTTATCTCCATCCGTGTCCAGGTAATATTGCAATAATAGAAGTGCCGACCAGGAGTGAAATCGAATGGGTTTTGTAATATTTGTTATTCCACGGTACTATGCTCCTCCTGTCTCACTTGCGGCAAAATGCTCTTCTTGTTCATTAACTCCTTCTTACTAGGTTGGCTGGAGCTTTCTCATTTTCTTCTGAAACTGTGGGCAGTTGCTCTCAGAGCACTCTAATAAGTTGGTGGGATCCCAGCCCACAGAATAAAGGTTCAGTTGAACAAGACGTGAACAAGTCAGGAAGCCGCCTGGCCTAGTGAAAGAGTGTGGGCCTGACAGAAGAGTTAGGTTCTAATCCTGACTCTGCCAAATGCTAGCAGGGTGACCTTGGGCGAATCACTTCACTTCTCAGTGCCTCAGTTCTCCTGTTCTCCCTTCTACTTACACGATGAGCCCCATGCAGGAACAAAGATCGTGTCCAACCTGATTAACTTGTGTCTACCCCAGCGCTTAGAATGGCGTTTGACACATAGTAAGCGCTTAAAAAATACCATAAAAAAGACATAGTTTCCTCAGTGACATAAACCTACCTGCATGTCGTAAAATGCACCTTCTCTGTTTTCATAGTTCAGACTGTAAACATCCTCGGTCCTCTTAACGCTCTCTTATTCTGTCAGTGCCCCACAACACCTGGGTAACTTCGTCTGCTTTTATTTTCAGTCAGTTCTCAACAAAATACCACTAGGCCTGGAAGTATAGGACATTTCATCAGAGAATGAAAGTCTTCCCATTCCCGACTCCTATTAGCTCTTTGGGATTGTAGAGAATTTGGAGCTGTTCCACAAGACTATAAGCTTCTTGAGGGCAGGGATCATGCCTACTTGCTTGGTTGCACTTTCCCAATCCCTGTGAAATAAAGAAGGAGTTATTTCCCTTCCCAATCCCTATGTTATAGAATTACGGATAAGGGCCTCTGTGCTCTGAAGTAGATTTCATTTTAGAAACTCAAAATGGCAGTTTATCATTTGTCCTTGTAGGATAAACAGATAAACGTGAAATCACACAAAGGTCTCAAGCCTTATTACACTTTAACACCTGGGATTTAAGAGTCAGAACGCTTGGGAAAATACACCTTTGTTAGTATGGATGTGAATACATTTGTTTGCATTCTATAACCAATACAGCGGAGAAATATGTCACTAGAAAAGAATGCTGATTTCGTAAGTGCTCCTGGCAGGTTCCAGTTTAACTTATAGCTAGTGGCCATTCCAATTAGTCTTTATTGAACGATTGGCTACATAAGAAGCCATCTTATGGTTCACCTCTTACTGGCTTTTTTTTCGGAGTGTAAATTTCCCTTCAAACTGAAATGTTCATGGAATTGCCTGTTGGAGAAAAGAGGAGGGATTATTCTTGTTTATACTCCCGCCTGTCTGTTTTCATTTTAAAGACTTCCTTTCCCCTATTATTTTGAATTTGCTGTGCTTCAGGGTGGATGGTAAAGGGATAAGAAATACCTGTTTTCACAGAAGGGAAAAAGGTCCTGTAATGGTAACTGGCTAATGGCGAAATCGAATCACAGTGCTGTGGTCCAGGCACTCAACTGAGAAGAATCTTATTTTAATCTATGGGAGCCGTCGAATGCCAGGAGAATGGTAGCCTCTGGGAGTTAACAGACTCAGCCATTTTAACTTTTTCAGGGAAAGCCAGAGAGACAAGAATGTTCATATTTCACATCCTTCATCGTGGAACCCTACTAGCCAGGGCCCATGTGCAGATATTTCACTATTCTGCTGTATTTAAGTTGAATTATTTCCAGGCAAAGCACTTTGGAAATTGCAGATGTGAGGAGAGAGAAAGCCTAAAAGGAGGGGTTAGGGTCACTATTTTTCAGGTCTCTTAGGCATCCAGCCCTGTTGTTTGTCCAGTGGGAAGCTCTGGAAATCAGGAGAGCTAGGTACTATTCCCAGGTCTGCTGGGAGCTGGCTAATGGGAGCAAAGACTGGTTAAGCATTTGCCAGTGTGTGGTACCCCTACCCACCTTCTTGTTTTTTGTACTTAGGACCCCAGCATAACGGTCTGAGAAGCAGCCTGGCCTAGTGGAAGGAGCATGGGCCTGGAAGTCAGAAAATCTGGGTTCTAATCCCAGCTCTGCCAATTGCTTGCTGTGTGACCTTGGGCAAGTCACTACTTAGCCTCTCCGTGGCTGTTTCCTCAACTGTAAAATGGAGATTAAATCCCTATTCTCCCTCCTACTTATTGTGAGCCCCATGCGGGATGGGAATTGTGTCTGACCTGATGACCTTGCAACCACCCCAGTGCTTAGAACAGTGGTTGATACAGAGTAAGAGCTTAACAAATGCCATTAAAAAAAGCAAAAACTGGTAGGGATGATTATTTTGAGTGGCACCCCGCAAGACACAAGCTCTATAATCAATTTTTCCATGCAGTTTTTGGTCCCATATTTTCAGGTTCCTGATGGGAGACCTCACTGATGTCAATTAATAATGATCATTATTATTATGATTATTACTATGGTTTTTGTGAAGTACTAACTGTGTACCTTTCCTCTCCACCCAAACGGCTACCTTACTGCTACAGGCTCTCGTTATATCCCGGCTAGACTACTGTGTCAGCCTTCTCTCTGATGTCCCTTCCTCCACTCTCGCCCCGCTCCAGTCTATTCTTCACTCCGCTGCCCGGCTCATCTTCCTGCAGAAACGATCTGGGCACGTCACTCCCCTTCTTAAACACCTCCAGTGGTTGCCTATCGACCTCCGCTCCAACAAAAACTCCTCACTCTAGGCTTCAAGGCTCTACATCACCTTGCCTCTTCCTACCTCTCCTCCCTTCTCTCTTTCTACCGCCCACCCCGCACACCCTGCTCCTCTGCCGCCCACCTCCTCACCGTCCCTCGGTCTCGCCTATCCCGCCGTCGACCCCTGGGCCGCATCCTCCCGCGGTCCTGGAACGCCCTCCCTCCTCACCTCCGCCAAACTGATTCTCTTCCCCTCTTCAAAACCCTACTTAAAACTCACCTCCTCCAAGAGGCCTTCCTGGACTGAGCTCCCCTTCTCCCTCTACTCCCTCTATCGCCCCCCCTTCACCTCTCCGCAGCTTAACCCTCTTTTCCCCCCATTTCCCTCTGCTCCTCCCCCTCTACCTTCCCATTCCCTCGGCACTGTACTCGTCTGCTCAACTGTATATATTTTCATTACCCTATTTATTTTGTTAATGAAATGTACATCACCTTGATTCTATTTAGTCGCCATTGTTTTTACGAGATGTTCTTCCCCTTGACTCTATTTATTGCCATCGTTCTCGTCTGTCTGTCTCCCCCAATTAGACCGTAAGCCCGTCAAATGTCAGGGACTCTATCTGTTGCCGACTTGTTCATTCCAAGCGCTTAGTACAGTGCTCTGCACATAGTAAGCGCTCAATAAATACTATTGAATGAATGAATGAATACCAGGCACCGTACTAAGCACTGGGTTGGATACAAGTATATCGTGTTGAACATAGCCCCTGTTCCACATGGGGCTCACAGTCTCAATCCCCATTTTACAAATGAGGTAACTGAGGCCCAGGGAATTGAAGTGACTTGCTCAAGGTCACACAGGAGACAAGTGGTGGGGCGGTGACTAGAACCCATAACACGCTGACTCCCACACCGAGGCTCTATCCACTACACCATGCTGCTTCTTTCTCTAAGCAGCCCCTTTTGCTCCAGACATAGAACAGGAAGACTGCCTTTAAGTCACATTCCAAGTGGCTGTTGGCCTAGGTGATAGCCAGCATCTAAAGAAAAGCAAGATTCCAAATATCTACGACATACCAGTTGTGTGTGATCATGGGCTGATTAGTAATTAAGTCATTGAAATGTCTTATTTAAGATATTAAGCACTTTCTGTCCAAGCAGGTGGGGTGTTCTTATTTCAGCACTGCTGCAGAAAGCCAGTTGATGGGAGACAGTAGCCTACAGGCCTTGGGTGGTCCCCAGAGGGAAAGATGCTATTCGAGCAGTATTATGGCCTGGTGGAAAGAAAGTGAGACTGGGAGTTGTCGAGACACCTGGGTTTTAATCCCAGCCCTACCTCTTGCCTTCTGTGTGACCTTGGGCAAGTCACTTAACCTGTCTGTGCTTCGATTTCTTCAACTAAAAAATGGGAATGACACCTGCTCTTCCTCTGTCTTAGTGAGTGAGCTCTCTGTGGATGGAGACTTTGTCTGATCTGGTTAGACCATGTCTCTCTCAGTGGTTAGTGCTTAATAAATACAATAAGCCTTCTTTTCCTTTTTTCCTCTTCCTCCTCTTCTTCCTTCTCCTCCTCTTTCTTTTCTTCCTCTTCCTCCTTCTCCTCCTTCTTTTCCTCCTCTTCCTTCTCCTTCTCTTCCTCATCCTCTCCCCTCTCCCTCCTCTCCTCCTTTCTCCCTCTTCCCTCTTCTTCTCTTCCTCATCCTCTCCCCTCTTCCTCCTCTCTTCCCTTCTCCCTCTTCCCTCCTCCTTCCTCCCTCCTCTCTCCTCCTTCCCACCTCCCCCTCCAACCCAATCGGTTGCTGTTTTACCACTTGGTAAAAGACCGAGATGGTGAGCTCTAACTCCGGGTTCTGCCTGTCTTTTTCTCTCCTAGTGCTTCCACCCGTGCTGGTCCCAAGACATAGCGAGTTCAACCCCCAGCTCAGCCTCCTGGCCAAGTTTCGGAACGCCTCCCTGCACAGCGAGCCCCTGATGCCACACAACGCCACCTACCCCGAGTCCTTCCAGCAGCCTCCCGGCTCCGCCTTCTCCTCCTCTCCCAGCCATATGTTCATCCAGTCACCCAGCACCATCAGCTACCCAAACTCCCCAGGAAGCTCTGGGCCTGGAAGTCCCTATCAGCTGACAGGTCAGACCGAATAATAATAATAGTACTTATTAAGCACTTACTATGTGCCAAACCCTGTTCTAAGTATTGGGGCTGATATAAGTTAGTCAGGTTGGACCCAGTCCCTGTCCCACATTGGGCTCTTAATTCTCATTTTACAGCCTGCAGTCCCAGATATAACTGCACTTTGTTCGTTTGGTGACTTGGAAGGCACAGGTGGGAGACATCCCTTCCATCCCCCACTTTCTGGATTCTCCCATGCCCCTGGGCTTCTGTTTGGATGCAAACGGAGAATCCACCCACCATCGTATGAGGCTGAGTTCCCTGCTGCACAATGTTAAAATGAGCCCTGGCCCCCGACTCAGATAGAAAAGCCCTGCGGCAGAAAGTCAAGGAGTCCAACCAGTGCTCCCTGGAGGATTCTGGTTAAGCCTAGTCCTCCTCCTCCTCCCCCTGACACCATGGCAGGGGCCAAGAGACCTCCCGGTGGATTTATTCTTGCACCTCTTTATGCTGACGGGGCTATGAATGGGGCACAATTTGAGGTGCATGACAACCTTGGGATCGGGGTATGTTTTCTGAGCCGAAATCCCCGGTGGACTCTCTGATAAATAAATACCATCAACCTCATCCTCATAGCAAGAACTGAATAAGTACTGTTGATTTAAACTGTTTTATGCATTTTGGAAAGCACTTCCAGGCATGGGCTAAGGTGTTCTCTGCAATGCAAGGAGATTGGTGTGAGGGGGGGCCTGATGTAATTTTCTTTCATATGCAAAACACCTTTTTTATCTGAGGTTCACTGAGAGCCGAACAGATTGTGGCACTTTTGTTCAGTCTGAAAAGATCAGAACCGGTCAATATGGAAAGGCTTCCCAAGCGGAGATGTCATTTAAATTCACAGAGACATGATGGGTGTCGACAGGGTGAATTTGTCAAGGGCTAAATTAAGGATTTTAGAAGGTAGTTGAGAACAAATGTGAAGGGAGGAAGCCATCACCTCCATGCATCCTTCATGGCCAGTGTTGGGGTAGAATGGGTCATTGGTCAGGGCCAACACTTGGCCGGAAGGGAGGAGAGAGAATTCCTGTGGCTTAGTCTCTTCACATTAAGGGACAGGTACTAGATATTCATGGGAACCAAGGGGAGAATTCAGCTGAAAGGCCAAATCTTGTTCTATGTAGTAAGTGCTTAACAAATACCACAATGATTATTATTTTTCTAATTGTTTGAGCACTTGACCTCCTGTCATTTCAGCAAATCTGTCACTGCCCGATAAACAGAATGAGAACCTTCCTTGTGGCTAACAAAAGATCCAAGAATAACAAAGTGGTTTAGTGGCAAGAGCACGGGCTTGGGAGACAGAGGAGCTGGACTCTATTCCTGGTTCTGCCACTTGCCTGCTTTGTGACCTTGGGCATGTCTCTTAACTTTTCTCTGCCTCAGTTTCCTCATTTGTAAAATGGGGATTTCATTCTATTCCCTCCTATTTAGGCTGGGAGCCCCATGTAGGGCAGGTCCTCTGTCTGACCTGATAGCCTTGTATCTAACCCAGCACTTAGTACCGTGTTTGGCATACAGGGGGCAGCATGGCGTCGTGGATAGAGCATGGGCCTGGGAGTCAGAAGGTCATGGGTTCTAATCCTGGCCCTACCACTTGTCTGCTGTGTGACCTTGGGCAAGTCACTTCACTTCTCTGTGGTTTTGTTACCTCATCTGTAAAATAGGGAGTGAGACTGTGAGCCCCAAGTGGGACAGGGACTGTGTCCAACCTGATTTGCTTGTATCTACCCCAGCACTTAGTACAGTTCCCAGCACATAGCATATGCTTAATAAATACCATAATTATTATTATATAGCAAGAGTTTAATAAATACCATTAAATTTGTCTCTCAGAATAGCATCAGTCCTGAAACTGCACTATCCCTAGGCTTAATGATCTAAACTACCCTGCAGAAGTTTGGATGTGCCCATCTCCTTGAATTTCCCAATTTGGCTGATCTTCCTTGTGTTTTATTGTTCTCTTGTAGTTGATACACCCCCGCCGCCTTACCACACCACAGAAACACCAGGAAACCAGAGCGGGCGGACTCTAGATCCGGCAGCAGACAGTCACTTAGTTCTCTCATTGCCCAATGGAGGTAATCCGCGCATGATGAGTTAAACCACGGCTACTTTTCATCATCCAAAGAAAACAAAAGGTTGCAATTTAATGGCCTTTTAAGTTGCGGGATGATATATCTTTAAGGTTCTTCTTTTTCATCTACTTACTTCCGAAGCTTCTGGCCCCTGAGAAGGAGAGAGAATTGGTTTGGTATCACCTTATTCCTCTGTCCTGTGAAGTGCTTGGCAGAGTATGGCAGTTAGAAGACCGAATTGCTGTCCTCAAGGAGCTCACAGTCTAGGAGAATGTATTCGAGGGAGGGGCAGACAGTGAAGTTTGCAAAAACCACATCAGTCAATCCATCAATCAGTTGTATTTATTGAGTGCTTACTCTGTCCAGAGCACTGTACCAAGCTCTTGGGCAAGAACAATAAAACAGAGTCGATAGACACATTGGTTGCCCGTAAGGAGCTTAAAGTTTCTCGCGTCAGGTACTGGCCTATCTGTGCCCCTCACATATCACTTCCCAGAGCCTATTTTGAAGTCAGAGGTTGACTCAATAGGAGCTAAGATTTTGTGCATTCCCCCAATGAACAAAAGTAAAAAAAAAAAAGCCTGTGCCTGGGAGGGCAGTTGTTTTCATGACATTTTGACATTTCAGCTCTCACGAAGAAAAAGGACTCTGTTTCCTTCAGGATGCCAGGCCTCTGAAGATTTTTTTTTGGTTAGTTGGCTCAACTCTAGCTCTTGCAATGATACGAACGGGGCCCATAATTATTCAGGAAGTGATTGTTCAGCACACACGATTTCCCGTGAAATGGTGAAACCAGAGAAAGTGCACAGCAGCAGAATCTGCCCAGCAAATAGTTTGCAGCAGGTCCAAAAGAACACGAAACCCAAGTGCTAATGGGTCCGGGGAGGGATTTGGCAGAAGTCCAGATGTATATGGTCAATCAAGACTCAGGGGAAGATGTTTTCAGTGCCTGATATGCCCTGTGATGTGCTTTCCCTCAGATTTTCGGCCTGTGTGTTATGAAGAACCACAGCACTGGTGCTCTGTTGCCTACTATGAACTTAACAACCGAGTAGGGGAGACTTTCCAAGCCTCTTCTCGAAGCGTCCTCATAGATGGATTCACGGATCCTTCAAATAACAGGAATAGGTTCTGTCTTGGACTTCTTTCTAATGTAAACAGAAACTCAACCATAGAAAACACCAGGAGGCACATAGGAAAGGGTAAGAGTAATTGTGTGGTCATTTGTAGAAGAGAGAAACTGGAAACTGAGAAGCAGAATGGCCTTAGTGGAAAGAGCACAAGGAGTCAGAGGACCTGGGTTCTAATCCCGGGCCTCTCATTTGCCTGTTCTGTGCCCTTGGGCAAGTCACTTAACTTATCTGTGCCCCAGGTAACTCACCTGTCAAACGGGCTTAAGACTATGAGTTCCATGTGAGTTCCACTTTAGACTGGTTCTAACCTGATTAACTTGAATCTACCTCAGTGCTTAGTACAGTGCCTGGCACGTAGTAAATGCTTAACAAAGACCATTAAAAACAAAGGAAAAAAACCTTACAGGACTGGTACATCCTGACATTAGAGTCTGTGTAGCAAGCATAGGATTAGGAATCAAGAAAGGAGAATTCTGATCTGGTTTCTTCCACTTTAAAACTGCAAGGCCATTCAGCCCGTCGCTTAATCTCTTGTGCCTCGATTATACTTTCTGTAAAATGGGGGTGATGATTGTTCCTCCCATCTCAGGCAGTGCTACAAAGTGCCGCCGACTCATTACAAGAAAGGAGGTGGGTAAAAGCAGGGAGAATGATGAACAGGCCTCGGGGTGGAGAACTAGTGCAGAGGAATGGGTGATGGTGCCAGAGGGTTGCCAGTTGTGTTCCGCTGGGTCTTGGAGGACTGAATGGATGTGGACATAATGCCACAGGAATAAGTCACTGCCACGAGAGCTGTGTGGTAGAGGCTGTGTGATACACAAGAAAGTAACTTAACCTCTCTGAACCTCAGTTTCCTCATCTGTAAAATGGAAATAGCGTTTCCATGTGGGAGGGAGTGTGTCCACTTTGATGATCTTACATCGATTGATCAATCATAGTTATTGAGCACTTACTGTGTGTAGAGCCCTGTACTAAGTGCTTGGTAGAGTACATTATAACAGGTTTGGTAAATATGTTCCTTGTCCACAAGGAGATTCCAATGTAGAGATTTTAATAATAATAATAATTGTCGAGTTTGTTATTACTATATTCCAGGCACTGTTCAAAGCACTGGGGTAGATACAAGATAATCAGGTTGGACACAGTCCCTGTCCCACGTAAGGCTCAGAGTCTTAACCTCCATTTTGCAGATGGGGAAACTGAGACACAGAGAAATGAAGCGACTTGCCCAAGTTCACCCATCAGACAAGTGGCGGAGCCAGGATTAGAATGCTGCTTCTCAGCTGTACCCCAGTCCTTAGCACAGTACTTTGGCACGTGGGAAACCCTGACGAAATTGCCAGAATAATAACAACAGAATCGATTTGCATCACCTCACAAAGGAATCCTTTGTAAAATCCTGTCCGACAACCTGCTCTGGGGTTTCGGTTCACCTGGTGCATGTCTGTGCCTTCCCAGGCGTCCACCTCTATTACGTTGGGGGAGAAGTGTACGCGGAGTGCGTGAGCGACAGCAGCATCTTCGTCCAGAGCCGAAACTGCAACTATCAACACGGCTTCCACCCGGCCACGGTTTGCAAGATCCCCAGCGGCTGCAGCCTCAAGATTTTCAACAACCAGCTCTTCGCCCAGCTCCTGGCTCAGTCCGTGAACCACGGCTTCGAGGTGGTCTATGAGCTGACCAAGATGTGCACCATCCGAATGAGCTTCGTCAAAGTAAGGATGTCTTTCTTCTTGGTTTTTTTGGTACTTGTTAAACGCTTACTGTGTGCCGACGACTATACTTTCTTTGTAGCCGACTGTGAAACGAGCGGAAAAACCCCTTTTAACAGCTGGAGTTTCTCCTGGCATTTTTTGTGGCTGGCTTTCTCCTCAGAAGAGAACAACAAAGGATGCAATAGTAGTAATAATAAACAGCGAGGCTTAGTGGAAAGAACACGGGCTCGGGAGTCAGAGGGCGTGAGTTCTAATTCCGGCTCTGCCACATGTCTGCTGTGTGACCTTGGGCAAGTCACTTAACCTCTCTGGACCTCAGTTACCTCATCTGTAAAAATGGGGATTAAAAAATGTGAGCCCCACGTGGGACAATCTGATTACCCTCTATCTACCCCAGTGCTTAGAACAGTACTCAGCACATAGTAAGCACTTAACAAATACCATTATTATTATTATTATTAATAAAAGTATTTTATTAAGTGCTCCTGTACTAAACTCTTACAGAGAAATGATGCTCTCCCTGACCTCGAGTATCTTACATTCTAATAATAGTGATAATTATGATATTAAAGTGCCTTCTATGTGCCAAACGCTGTACGGGGGTAGATACAGGATTATCAGGTTGGACATGGTCCCTGTCCTTCACAAGGCTCACAGTTGAAATAGAAGAGAGAACAGGTATTCATTTTACACATGAGGAAACCGAGGCACAGAAAAGTAGCGTGACCTGCCCCTGACGAAAGGTAGGCCCCTCCATAGCATTTTTCAGTCTAAAGTGATTAATGTGTCAGAAAATATTTTCTACTTTACCAGCCCTAGGGTGGCCAGGAGAGGGCAATCCGTTCCCATTTAACAACCAGAATTAAACACTGCTGTGGCTATTGCTCTTCCCCCAAGCTGCTGTTCTTTCAGGTAACAATAAACTGTAATTAATGCTGCACACTGTAATGAGGGACATGCACTGTACAAACTCAGAGTTTTAATCTGATTTCCTCAGGTTAATATGGTGAACTGTGGTTCTGAGTTTCTTTCCCTGTATCTTTGACGTTGGAAAAACGGCATAATAACCACAGAGCTTGCATAGGGCTGACTAGAACATTTTCGTCTAAAATCCTTTCCAGATACAGCAGCATTAAAAAACCAACAACATCCTAGGTACTTGAGCCCCAGAAATCTCCTGATTGTTAATGACGGTAGGGCCAAGGAGAGAAGGTGGAATTTAAAATGAAAAAAGACTGTTTTAGCCAAAGAGATTCTACTTTTTCTAGTAGTGAACCTCCTATTAGTTTGGCTCTGAAATTGAAGGAGTGATTGGTTCAAAACCATCTCCCCCTGAGGAGATGCTAAGCTTAAGTGGCAAAGCACAGTGGGAGAAACAGCAGATAATTTACTACCTAGCTTGTCTGCTCCTGAAAGACTAAGTGTTAACTGTCATTTTTTAATGGTATTTAAGTGCTTATGATGCGCTAGGCACTATACTAAGCACAGGGGGAGATACAAGCTAATGAGGTTGAACACAGTCCTTGTCCCACGTGCGGCTCACAGACTTAATCTCTGTTTTACAGGTGAGATGACTGGGGCACAGAGAAGTGAAGTGACTTGCCCAAGGTCACACAGCAGACAGGTGGCCGAGGTGGGATTAAAACCCAGGACCGCTGACTTCCAGGCCATTGCCCTTTCCGCTAGGTCACACTGCTTCTGTAATGCTGACTTTGCAGGTCCCAAATTCAGATATCTTCATCCAAGTCGCTATTTTAATTATCTTTCTGTCCTTTAGAAAAAACAACTCTGTCCATGGTGAAAATAGCTAGTTGATTAGGGTGCTGATCTCTCAATTAGTAAATACAGGGTAGATCTCTATTACCAACCCTGGCTTGGGCTCCTGAAAGCCCCCTTGTTTGGTAAAGCTGTGGGGCTCGTGGGATAAAAGAGGTGCAAGATTTGAGCATAATGACTAGAGTTTAAGGAGGTTTGAGACAGCAAACATGAATTTACATCCAGATGTGAAATGATTTTTATTTTAATACTGTTATTTTGTTATAAAAGTACAAAAAAGACCAGAAAAATTGCAGAAAGTTCTAGGTTATAAAACCATCTGTGCTGTCTTCACAACCAGCTCATTAACTTTTTACTTAGAGGTGGTGATTAAGGGAACAGTCATCATCGTCGCCATTATCAGTGGTATTTATTGAACACTTATCTTGTGCAGAGCACTGAGTACAGTGTGACAGAGTTGGTAGACACATTCCCTGCCCACAGTGAGCTTGCAGTCTAGATATGTACGTAAGTGCTGTTGGGGCTGAGGGTGGACAAATATCAAGTGTCCTGAAGTCGCAGATTTAGATGCTTAGATGACACAGAAGGGAGAGGGAGCTGGGGAAAAGAGGATTTAATCAGGGAAGCCCTCTTGAAGGAGATGTGACCTTAAAAAGTTTTTGCAACCTGCACACATTGCAAAACTTGCGCCAAATGCCAAAGTCCCCAAAGATTGAAAGGAAAAAGCATGAAGCATTGTGTCTGCATCTTGACAGCGAGAAACTGAACGGATCGAGAAACGGGAGGAATGGAGGCTAGGGGAAGGGGTGGGAATCACAGGAGGTGAACAAGAATTCAGGCAATTTGGAAGAACAAGGAGCCGGCTTGTCGTTGTCCCCAGAATCAGTGGTTCCTGCATATTCGATACTGAAATAGCCAAAACGGCATGCAGAATATTACCAGGGGCCGGGAAGCCGGGTACCTCTGGTGTGAAAGTCGGTGTGTCGTCATCATCCCCAGTTGTTGGGAATGCTTCCAGCCTACTGGAGAAGCAGCATGGTGCAGTGGATAGAGCATGGGCCTGGGAGTCAGAAGGTCATGAGTTCTAATTCTCGCTCTGGCACTTGTCGACTGTGCGACCTTAGCCAAGTCACTTAACTTCTCTGGACCTTTCATTCATTCATTCATTCAATAGTATTTATTGAGCGCTTACTATGTGCAGAGCACTGTACTAAGCGCTTGGGATGAACAAGTCGGCAACAGATAGAGACAGTCCCTGCCGTTTGACGGGCTTACAGTCTAATCGGGGGAGACGGACAGACAAGAACAATGGCACTAAACAGCGTCAAGGGGAAGAACATCTCATAAAAACAATGGCAACTAAATAGAATCAAGGCGATGTACAATTCATTAACAAAATAAATAGGGTAACGAAAATATATACAGTTGAGCGGACGGGTACAGTGCTGTGGGGATGGGAAGGGAGAGGTGGAGGAGCAGAGGGAAAAGGGGAAAATGAGGCTTTAGCTGCGGAGAGGTAAAGGGGGGATGGCAGAGGGAGTAGAGGGGGAAGAGGAGCTCAGTCTGGGAAGGCTTCTTGGAGGAGGTGATTTTTAAGTAAGGTTTTGAAGAGGGAAAGAGAATCAGTTTGGCGGAGGTGAGGAGGGAGGGCGTTCCAGGACCGCGGGAGGACGTGACCCGGGGGTCGACGGCGGGATAGGCGAGACCGAGGGACGGCGAGGAGGTGGGCGGCAGAGGAGCGGAGCGTGCGGGGTGGGCGGTAGAAAGAGAGAAGGGAGGAGAGGTAGGAAGGGGCAAGGTGATGGAGAGCCTTGAAGCCTAGAGTGAGGAGTTTTTGTTTGGAGCGGAGGTCGATAGGCAACCACTGGAGTTGTTTAAGAAGGGGAGTGACATGCCCAGATCGTTTCTGCAGGAAGATGAGCCGGGCAGCGGAGTGAAGAATAGACCGGAGCGGGGCGAGAGAGGAGGAAGGGAGGTCGGAGAGAAGGCTGACACAGTAGTCTAGCCGGGATATAACGAGAGCCCGTAATAGTAAGGTAGCCGTTTGGGTGGAGAGGAAAGGGCGGATCTTGGCGATATTGTAGAGGTGAAACCGGCAGGTCTCGGTAACGGATAGGATGTGTGGGGTGAACGAGAGGGACGAGTCAAGGATGACACCGAGATTGCGGGCCTGCGGGACGGGAAGGATGGTCGTGCCATCCACGGTGACGGAGAAGTCTGGGAGCGGACCGGGCTTGGGAGGGAAGATGAGGTGCTCAGTCTTGCTCATGTTGAGTTTTAGGTGGCGGGCCGACATCCAGGTGGAGACGTCCCGGAGGCAGGAGGAGATGCGAGCCTGAAGGGAGGGGGAGAGGACAGGGGCGGAGATGTAGATCTGCGTGTCATCTGCGTAGAGATGGTAGTCAAAGCCGTGAGAGCGGATGAGTTCACCGAGGGAGTGAGTGTAAATGGAGAACAGAAGAGGGCCAAGAACTGACCCTTGAGGAACTCCAACAGTTAAAGGATGGGAGGGGGAGGAGGCTCCAGCGTAGGAGACCGAGAATGATCGGCCAGAGAGGTAAGAGGAGAACCAGGAGAGGACAGAGTCCGTGAAGCCAAGGTGAGATAAGGTATGGAGGAGGAGGGGATGGTCGACAGTGTCAAAGGCAGCAGAGAGGTCAAGGAGGATCAGAATGGAGTAGGAGCCATTGGATTTGGCAAGAAGGAGGTCATGGGTGACCTTAGAGAGAGCAGTCTCGGGAGAGTGGAGGGGACGGAAGCCAGATTGGAGGGGGTCTAGGAGAGAATGGGAGTTAAGGAATTCTAGGCATATCAGTTACCTCGTCTGTAAAATGGGAATTAAGACTGTGAGTCCCACGTAGGCCAGGGCCTGCTTTCAACCCGATTTGCTTGGATCCACCCCAGCGCTTAGAAACAGTGCCTGGCACATAGTAAGAGCTTCACAAATACCACAATTATTGTTATTATTATCGACCGGACTTTGGTGTGATTCTCTGTCTTCCAGGGCTGGGGAGCAGAGTATCATCGCCAAGACGTAACCAGCACTCCCTGCTGGATTGAGATTCATCTGCACGGACCCTTGCAGTGGCTGGACAAAGTCCTAACGCAGATGGGCTCACCCCATAACCCTATCTCGTCCGTCTCTTAGCACTCCTCTCTCCCGCTCCTCCTTTAGAGAATAGATGCTATTGCAGGCAGTGGCTTATATCATTTCAAATGTGCAATTAACTGAAGTTTCTAAGTGTACGTACAGTGTCCTGTCTGTTTTTTTTTCACCATGTCTTTGTGCTTTCTAGTCAAAGCGATGCCCGTACAGTCGAGATTAGAATTAGTGTTCTGTGCCGTATTAAGAAGCAGTGTATTTTTCTGAGGGATGAAGGGAGGGGACCGCTATAAATAATATATGTAGGGTACAGTGAAAATCAACTCCAGACTGTCTTATCCGTTATAAGCTTCTCCTGGGTCCTGGGCTCACCGGGTATTTTTAATATGCAGTCAATTTATAGTTGCAGCGGCACGGAGTCAAAATAACTTCGATCAGATCGTTAGGTATTTCAAATGACTTCACTTCTAGTGCTGCGGGCAAGGACAAGTCAAGCATGAAAATGAATTCCATAAAGTTAGCCACGGAGGCATTTTTGTTGTTGTTGTTTTTGAACTTAAAGTCCCCGTAGCCAGACTATTGTGCTGACATCAGTGGAACAGTGAAAAGGGGCTTGTGCTTTGACTGGAGAGAGGAGAATGAATTGTGAAACCCAGAGGGATGTTCCATTTGGATCCTCCATTGAGAAGGTCTTCCTGAGAGCCAAGAATCTTGGAGAAGAAAAAAACAAGAAAAGAACCAGAGTCTGAGATGCAGCAGAAGTCAAGAGATGAGATCCTGACTCCTTCAGATGGGAATGGTAAGATCCTCGGCCCTCTTTCCCAGAAGACTGTTTGCCCTGGAGACTCTTTATCTGTAGAATGAGTTAGGGGCGGGGCAGAATAATGTAGACTCCATGGGCTGAAAAATAGGCTGTGGCTTCAGTTTGCTCAGCTCCCATCCCTGGGTTACAGCCATTTTGAGGTGGCCATCCTCTTGGCCCGGTGTATTTATTTGATACAGAGCAGAAGTAGCCCAGCTGGCCTGCCTCTTTTGCCCTTCTGCCCCTATCCCCGTCGCTCAGAGCCCGTTGTAGAGATTTTACGGGCTCCGCGTGAGCGTGGCAAGTTTCACTTCCACACGAAGCATGCAGGATGGAAGGTCCACACACTCACTCCCCTCAGCCTATTAAACACAAAAGCCTCCCCCCTTAATGCCTCCCGTTTACCCCCACCCTCATTGCAGCTCTTTGAAATGTCGGTTTCTTCGTGACCCTCCTTCCCTATCGTCCCCCAGAGTCACCCCCTTCCACTCCCTGCCTGTTGACCCCCACCGGCAGGGGCAGACATGGCAACGCAACAGCCATTTGGATGTTTTTGGTTTTTTAAGATTTGTGTGGGGGCTTTGATTGTGGGAGTGAGGCCAGTCCAGCGGGAAGCGGGAAGCTTGAGGGGAAGAGCTGGGGGGTGGGATTGCAGGGCAGTTAAGAGGAACGGGCGTTTCTAAGACCTGTGTGGAGAATGTGGTGAAGCACATTTGTCAGGATGGGACTCCACGTTTGTCAGGAGGCATGTTTGTCCACTGTTCTCCTTCCGGAAGTGGGATTTGCCACAGTATCACGCACCCGTTTGATGGCCCGGGGCAAGTCCCTAATAAGGAATTGGCCACTTAAGGGGGAGGGGTAGTGATCCCGCTCCACAAAGTTCTTTCGGCCCAGTCAAGTCCGGGAGGGGTGGGCCCCGGTATGCTGTGACCAAACGGGCCTCCTCCTACCACAGAGGCTCCCGGGGCCCTGGAGACTCAGAGCTGCCAGCTCTGAGCAGTCGCCTACTTTATCCACCCCTAAAACAGGCTCTGCTGTTCCTCTTCTTGTCTGCCCCACTCTCTCTGCTCCCCAGACCCGGCCCTCTCTGTAGTTAAACCCTAGCCAGGTTTCCTGGTGGGTATGGGATCTCCAGCCCTGGCCCTTCTGGCTTTCCACCTTCTTCCTGTCCCCTCCCCTCTGCTCCAGCTCCACTTCATCACTTCTTCCTAGGAACTAGAGCACCAACGGTCTCAGAGTCGATGTATATTAATGTGTGTGTGTTGTGTGTCAGAGAGACATGTCTCATGTATGTCTCAGAGAGAGAGAGAAAGGAGATGTCTTCCCTCGCTGTTGTTCTGGCAGGGCCGGGGGAAAGAAGCCTCTGTCTTATGCCTGATCCCTTAACTTCACGTGAGAAAAACCGTCACAGCTTAATAGTTTTTCCATAAGTATTAGAAGTGCTACTGAACAACAGAACATTCTTACTTCCATAATCATTCATTGAGACTGTTTCACATTCCCTGATTAGGAAAGATGGGGATTTTCAAACCTTAGGTACATCATGTTAAAAAAATGAAAAGAAAAGAAACCCTCCCACCAAGCCCTGCATCTGTTCAAAAAGATAATTCACACATTCTTTAATGACTTGTAATGTTACGATGGGCATTTATGTATGTAGCAGAAGGCACTTCAATAAATCAACAAGTTACTTCCTTTGAATCTTGTTTGAATGATTCCACTGTGCCGTGGCTGATGATTGGGGCAATCACCACAACACCTCCTTGAGCTGAATTCCCAGCCCCAATCATCCCAGCTTTCTAATGAGACCCCAGAGTTTCTAATTGTCTGAAAAGACCCAAAGTGGTAGCTTTCTGATCTCTTTAGTTTTTGGGAGACTGTCCCTTCCTGGCTCTACCACCTCCTGCAATTCCTGCCCCCTTTTCATTCGGGTAGGAGGTGTCTTGAGAAGTACACATGGAAAAACTCCATCCTCTGCGCTGCACCCAGTAAGCACTCAGATACTACTGATGATGATGATATTGATGTCACCACTTGACATTATTATTGCTAGTATTTATAAGGCTCTTGTCATGTGCAAAGCACTGTGCCTCAAATCCAAAACAGCCCTGTTCCACACAGTGCTCTCAATTTAAGAGGCTGAGAGAGCAGAAATAATAATGATGGTATTTGTTAAGCGCTTACTATGTGCCAAGCACTGTTTTATCTTATCCCTGTTCTACAGATGAAGAAATGGAGGCACAGAGAGATTAAGTGTCTTGCCCAAGGTCACACAGCAGGCAAATAGTAGAGCTGGGATTAGACCCACTTCACTAGACCACTTTGCTGCCTCCCAGCTACTAGCTTGAAAGCCTCCGTGAGCAATTGAACAATTGTATCTGTTCATAGTGGAATGCTAGTTGAGCCATTTACAACCTAGCATGTTAATGGGGAATGAGTTTTAGAAGACATAGTCCTGAAGTATAAAGAGATTGCAGCTGGAATGTTTTTTGTTTTTTTTAACACATATATGAAAAATGTTCCTTTTCCCCCACTATTTATCTACATTTGAGACTCTACTTCCTTCTCTGTGCAGCTGTGGAAAGATCAGTGCTCTTTTCTTATAATGCATTTTACAGTTATTAACTGACTGGTCCTCTCTTCGCTGCTTCCTGCTCAGATTATCATCTTCCCTTTTAGCCAGGGGATGATCAAATAATTAATCACTCGCTGACTGGGCACCTCCTGTGTGAGTGTTTGATAGAAATTACTGTACACAGTCACTGCCCTCAGGGAGTTTACAGTACAGCAGGGAAGACAATAAAATGAATTACAGAAAGGACAAAGTAATAGAGTATACAGTGCCTATTTTAGTGTTATTTGGTGAAGTTGTGTGCTTGGGTGCTGCGGAGTGGCTTAAGTGGCAGTTGAAGGCTATATTGTGGGGAGACCAGAGGTTAATGGGGAAGGTTTCTGGAGAAGATATGATTTCTGAAAAGCTTTGAAGATGATGCAGGTCTTATAATGAGGGGAAAGTGAGAAGCAGTGTAGACAGTTCTCCTAGAGATCAAATATACTTCTAAGCTGTTGAACCCGACCTCTTGAAGCAGGTAGAATTGGTGGCTGACTTTCAGTCCTTGTCTAGAAAATCTTCTTTTGTTTTTATGTAGTTGAGAGGAACTGGGAAGAAAATCCTCCAAAGGCACTGCAGGAAGATTTTTTTGAAAACGGAACTAAAATGACATTAGGCTGGCCTACAAAATTTCCCTTCCACCCAAGTTTCTCTTTGAGGTATTCGTGAGGTGTAATATTCAGGTAATTTTGAATTATCATTTAAACTTTGCTTTGAATACTAATGGCCACTGTCCAAGGATCTGCAGAGTTTATAGAGCCATGTATTCCATTTTAAACCTCTAAATAAGCTCTAGTCTGTAAGGTCCTTGTGGGAAGGGATTGTGTCTACCTACTCTATTGTATCCTATAATACTCTCTCAGGCACTTAGTAGAGTGCTGTACATACAGTAAGCACTTAGTAAATACCATTTTCTATAGTCTTTCAAGAAAGATTTCCTGAATGATTTAATAGTAACTCTTTTACAAGAAGACCAGCAAGGATAGATGTGCATAAACTGCTATTTTAGGCATCGACAATTGAAATCATTTATAAGGATTACTATGGTAAAGTGCCATGTTCCAATGGGAATAATATTTTGACCTGCACCCAGTATTCCAACTATTTATCATATTGCACAACCCAGTTAACTTCCCATTAAGAAATGGGGCATGAGGGGTTTGTTGTAGGTAGATGATATTTTACGAACTGATAGGACTATGGAACTGGGTCCCTTTTGATGAACACATTTACTTTTTACCTTTAAGCTAATCAAAAAGCCAGGGGTAATCCACCAAAAAGTCATCGAAGAATTTTGAATTCCTTGGGTTTTTAGTATTTTAAAAACTAGTTTAAAAAAATGAGAATGCTCCAAATCAGTCTTGTGGGAATTAGATATATAATTCAAAAAGATTAAATTTGGAATGAGTCCACTAATTAGTAAGTTTATGGTTGTGTTCAACGTGATTTTTTTTATCTCCCTTGGTGCTTAGTACAATGCTTGTCACATAGAAAGCGCTTAACAAATACCGCAATAATTATTATTATTGTTATTGGAAGTCAAAATTAGGAATAAATAGTCCATGGTCTTTACTTTTAGCGGTAATAACTTAAAGGTTAGTCTAAATGGTGGGATGAGGATAGGAGTTAAATATAAGTGGAGCTTACTTCATCCTAGCAGCCCTATGATGCTGTCCTAGAAAATCTGATTGTACCATGAATTACTATATCATAGGATATGCTTTCCCATTGACATACATGGCATAAATTGGGACACTTTCCTGAACCTCTGGGAAAGTGTGAAATTTTTATATGCTATACGCCATTAAATTAAGCATCGCTAAACTATTGTTTAAAGTTTGTGAGGGTAATGCATAGCACGTCTCATTAACTGAGTTTTGAGTCTTTGCAGAAGGCTACAGAAATAACAGCTTCTGAGGACTGTAGTAGTGGTTACCCATTTTAGCAGATAATTTGTCCCACTTACGTTCAACAGCAGGCTTCTTCTTGTCTTCATAAAGTAGTTTCTAGCAGGCTAACCCCCGTCCTCACACTTTTGAACCTTCATCTCTTCAGAGTCTTCAAGAAATTTTGTAAATGCTACAGCTTTTTTTATGTGTTGGAATACTTCTTAGTCCCAAAGTCTGGTGGTGGAAACTTACTTTCTTCATCTGTTTGGGTAAATTCCAATGACAGTTTGGATTGTACAAGTGTGAGGTCTTTGTTGAACCATTATTCCTCAGAATGAAATGCAGTTAATTCATGGATAGCTGCATCATCCATTTTTCCCCAGTTCGGAAATTACCTTGCTAGCTGCTCACTTGAAAATCTGATAAACTGTGGGCAGAGCTTTTTCCAAAGTCCATTCATTATTGATGTTTTAATTTCAGCCCAGATGGGGAAGAGGCAGGAAGGGATTTACTTTTTCTTCTTTAACTATTTAAGTGCTTATTTGTGCCTGGCACTGTTCTAAATGCTGGGGTAGATTGGTTGGACACAGTCCATGTCCCACATGGGGCTCACACTCTTAGTCCCTGTTTTACAGATGGAGCAATAGGCACAGAGAATTTAAGTGATTTGCCCAAGTCACACTGCAAACAGGTGGTGGAGCCGGCATTAAAACCCAGGTCCTCTGACTTCCCGGCTTATGCTCTTTCCATTGGGCGACGCTGCTTCTGGTTCTAAATCCCATCAGATTGGGCTTGACTGGATTTGGAACCTGATTTCCCTTTTCAGTGTAAAACTCGGTTTGTCCTAAGTCCACTCAGACTACTCAACACTCATCCACCCGTTATCTGCCTCCCAAAATACAAGACCTAACCCCCATCACCCCCCAAAACACACAAAACTGGGACAGGGAACAGACCAGCTGAAGAGTCAGACTAATGCCCACCCCACTCACACCTCTGGACCACAAAAAAAACAACTTCAGAACCACTTTAAACAATGAATCTGCTTCCTGAAAGCAGATTCTAAGTAGGGTGTTAGAACGGTTTAGGAGGAAATAGAGCCAAATAGAACCCATACAAAGTTAAAATAGATAAAGAGAATCTTTTTGATTTCAATCATTCGCAATTCAATCAAGGGCAAAGATGCACAACGTAGTTATCATTTGAGCCAAAGTGGGGGGAAAAAAATGGAGAATAGGTTTTCTATGTTGAGGGAAGCAACAGGTTCATAAGAATTGCTAACATGATTTTGGCAGGCAGCCCACAAGAAATGCCAGGGTAGTGGTTGGAATATCAGGATGTGGTAGGCGTGTCACAACACAGCCTCCCACTTTGCCTGTCAGGTGACCGGTCCGGTGGTGTATGTTATCCATCTGAGCTGCAGGCTTCATGTGTTAGGACAGGCAGCAATAAAATTAAGTAGCAGACTGAAGAAAACAAGTCCTAAACCAACAAATGCACTAGTCGCAACTTGCCCGTTGCTTGTTTTTCTCCGTGTGCATTTCCCTATCCCTGTGCTCTGCTTTAAAAAGTGTTAGAGGCTAATGAAATTCAGCATATTGTTATTATAAAGTCCTTAAGAAATGCCACAGTCTTACTCTGCTACTAAATTCAAGATTTCTCCAAGGACTGTCTTGGATAGAGAACCAGAGAAGTATATGCTAGGTTGTGAGCAGCGTGTGGGACGGATGGTGCCTAATCGGATTTATCTTACATTTTCTGCAGTTCTTGGCTTATAAAGTGCTGAATAAATACCAGTTTGGTCATGGACAAAGAAACTCAATAAATCCCCTTAGCGAGATAACTGCTTAAGGCCTAGTTTGAAGCCCAATAGCTGCAAAGTTCTTATTTTAACTGCTTACTGTTTTTAACCATATTTGTGCCTGGTCAGGTTATTCTGAGGCAGAAAAGGAATCATAAAAATTAACTTAGAATTAGAAATTTTTCTCTTAACTAGACTCAGCTTGGCTTCAGAAAGAAATAAGAACACCAACTGAAAGGTAAAAATTTTAATAGATTGATCTTGGCATAAGTTTTGTGCACAGAAATACAGCACAGTTATAAAACACACTTATAAAATGATCATCAACAAGTTCTTCAATGAATATCTGTAGAGAAAAAATACCTGTTGATGTTTAACATGGTGCATAGCTATTAAAATTCATTTGACAGTGAAAGAACATTAATTTTCACCCACCATAACTAGGAATACAGTAGCTATTAGAACACTGGGTAAGGCTTACTCTACACCCATTTTTGTATTTGTTACTATGGAACTTGAATTTTTGTTCTCTTTAGGAGGAACCTGGTGAACATAAAGGAAGAGATGGGGGGATTTATTTGATTACTTGTCATTCTTTGGATACTTGATGAGCTTGAATATGGGCCCAAAAAAAGCTCAATTAGGATATTTTTTGTCGTATGAATCCAAGAAATCCTATTCACAGAGCCCTTAAGAAAACAGAGGGAGAGTTGAGCTGGGGCTAGTTCACCTAAAAGTTCCCTGTAAACATCTTCAATGACCACACATTCTATACAAGCGGTTTTTGGTTTTGGAAGAGATCATGCTTAACTAAGACTCCTAGATGACAAGACCAATAGAAAAAAGGAAGTTTTGATAGTGCCCCCAAGGAGTTTCTACACTTATTTTTTGGTGGTTTTAGTTCTCCCTCTCTTCTGCCTTAAGTGGCCCTTTTATAAGTAGGTGCCCTCTGCAATCTCAGACTAGCCAACAGTTCTAATTGTCCCCCTTATGCGAAGGGAATTCTCTAGCCAAGGGTTTGGACTAGACGAGATCACTGTTGAATTCAAGCCTTCCTTCTGTGTGTCCAAACTCTAGATTACCACCTGCCATCCCGAATGACCGACTCAGATTAGTTTCTCTTCATTTTGCAACTTCCACAGAAAGTAGATGCCTCACTCCCTTCAGTGGCAATGACTGAAGAATAACTCCACTGTTTTGTTACAAAGATATTTCACTCAATGGAAGACTTCAGGGATTTTTCTTCTATGAAAAGTGTTTTGGTACAAAAAGGTGATGGTTTAAGTGGGATTACTGAAATGTTAGCTAGCACCAGGTGTCTTCAAAACCCAAGGATATCTGAATAGCTCAGTCCCACAGAGTACAATACTGATTTGTCACAATACAGACACATTAATTACAAAATGTTATGCTTCAGGTGGACTGAGTCAGAGCCTCGCTACATCTTTTGTATAAAAATAATCTTCATCTGGAGTAGAAGAAGGAAACCCGTTAAGTGCGCTCAACTAAAACCCTCACACCGACGCTCCTGGAAACTGTTGCTGTCTCTGCTCCAAAGCTTGTTGACTCAGTAGCTGCTGCTGTTTCTGCAGAAAATGGACAACTTCCGGACTTCTTAACAGTGACTGAAAAGACAAGATCGATAAAAGCGGAAGGGTATCATCAGAATGGCACTGTTTAAGCCCCCATCTGTAGATAAAGAGCATTATCTTGATTTAACTCGTCATGATGGTACCTGAATCAAAACATTAAAAAACTGCATCAGGAGTTTACATTATGACTTAGTACTCTTTCCAGTTTACCATGAGGATGAAAACGGGACCCAGAAATAGTAGGGCTACCTCCTACGATGAAACAAATTTTAACACCGAAGCCCAAAATTGAGAAGCTGACAGTATTTTGCACACTGCTTTGAACGTGCCCTGATTATTCAGTCGATCCATCAACGGTATTTACTGAAAGTACTCAGTGCTTGTGAAAGTGCCATACAACACAGTTGGGAGACGCAGTCCCTGTCCCCAAGGAACTTAGGGTCTATGGGGGGGTGACAGATATTAAAAGAGATTAGAGATAGGAGAAATAGAAGAGTATAAAAATATTTGCAGAATATTGTGGGGCTGGGGTATCGAAGTGTCTGAGGGAAGGCTTCCATAAATACAAAAAAAGTAAACTAAGTAAATGAGAAAAGATCTTGATCCTCAGTATGACTGCTTCACAAGTGCACATGAACAATTTTCCAAAAAAACCTGTTATGTTGGGTGAAATGATCCTTCCATTTTGCAAGCCAAATTATCTAGTCCAGGTCTTCTAGATGAGACGTGTACCATTTTACAGTTCTGCATTAGTAATGATGTTCTAAGAACAGTTCCCATTAACATTTTAATATAAATGTGTCAAAATACAGCCACTGTGAACCTTCAATGATTGGAATTCCCCCCCGAAATACGGAGCTCTGCAACCGACTGAGCTAGTCAGAATTTTGAGCTCTGACTCTGATGCCTGTGGTCTGTGCTGTGGCAGGAACAGGGGGCGGGGACCCGAGCTTGCCTGGGAGGGGAAGGGTCAGCCAAGCCACCAGTCCACCAAGTTTCCGGGCCAAAGGACCAATTAAGCCACCACCGTGGGCAGGTGAGGTGGGCAGGCACAGGGAAGTGGTGACCCTGCTCGAATGGAAAATAGACATAAGAAGGACCCGGAGTGTAGCCCTTCATGGCCATCAGGTTGCAGGCCCAACTCACCAGCCTCTTTTGGTTTAACACTTGCTCTAGAAGAGTAGGCTTGGCAGGACGATCTCCGAGGGACCCTGTCCTCTGCTTCGCAATAGATACCGAGCCATCTGCGCTATCCTGAGAGTAATGAGAAGAGTGGTTAGTGAGTCCTAAAATTCCATTTCTGCTTATATTCTCTGATGGCAGGCATTTTACTTCTCTAGTGAGTTAGTGTGACACTTCGGGTTTCCCTTGCCTACTTAAAAGGTGGAAAAAAAACAACTGGATATTGCTATCAGCTCTTCTAATTTCTGCCAGACCAATACTTGTCCCATAGTCCAAGTCCTTCCAAAAGCACCTCTTCAGGACAGCTGCTTCAATTAATTTTTCTTTTTTTTTCTAAGGTCACAATTCCCCCACTTATGCACTCATAACCACCTGTATGTACGGATCAACTTATATATCCTACTGTTCCTGTACCTTTTCCTATCTGTAAATGAATTTATCTTCTCTACTAAACTGCCAGCTTCTTAAGGGCAGGGAATCCTATATTTTTCTGTGGTACTCTCCCAAGCGTTGACTATAATCCTCTGCACATAGTAGGGGCTCAAAGAACACCAATGATGGATTGAATTCTGGCTTTGCCAAGCACTTAGGTGGCAGGCTATCCCGCTGTCGGCGAAACTTTCCCCAGGACAAAGGCATATGAGACAAAATGGGGCTAAGGAGCCTCTCTTTCTTAATGGATGTCAACGATAAACCCCCTCTTCTGGATGTCACACTTTTTTCCTGCTAGATGACACCACAACTCCACTTCCTAAGGAAATGACTGTCATTCATTCAATCGTATTTATTGAAGGGGTGTGCGGAGCACTGAACTAAGCGCTCGGAAAATACAATTCAGCAATAGAGACAATTCCTGCCCACAAAGGGCTTCCTTGCCCACTTCAAATATCTCTCAAGAGAAGTCTTTTTTCCTTAACACCGGCATCTGAACAGAGGCACCCTTTGTCTATAGAATTGGGTGAAATGGCAGGAATTAATTCTACCTACAATATGTGGGCAATAGCCCTTAATATAGGCAGAGGCTAAGGAGCAAAAAGACTATATAGATGCCAACTTAAAGTGTGTTTGTTCACTTTACACCCACCAACTCCTCCCTTCATGTTCAGAAGGTGTTTGAACCAAACTGGAGTGTAAACTGGTGGGCAGGAACGTGTCTTGTCTTCTGTTGCCCTTCTACCATTTCAAGTGGAAACATCACTTCTCTAATACTCTGCCTCCGTCTACCACACCACTGTGAGGAAGTTACGACCCCACACATGCTGCTGCCCACTCTGAAGCAGGAAGCAACAATTCTCAGAGCTATCGACCTTAATGATCATTGTGGTAAGTGCATTACTACGTGCCAAACACCGTGCTGTGTGCTGGAGTAGATATAGGATAATCAAGTAGGACACAGTCCCTTGTCCAACAGGAGGCTCACAGCCCAAGATGAAGAGAATGGGTACTTTCTCCCCATTTTACAGATGAAGAAACTGAGGTCCCGAGAGGCCAAGTGACCTGCCCAAGGCCACCCAGCAGGCAAGTGTAGAGGCCAGGGTTAGAACCCAGGTTTCCTGACTCTCAGGTCTGGGCTGTAACCACCAGGTTTCACTAAGTTAGATGGCCCTTAGGATATGCTTTTCACTTTGTGAGAAGCAACTTGGCCCAGTGGAAAGAGACCCGGCCTGGGAGTCAGAGGATGTGGGTTCTAATCCTGCCTCCATCACCTGTTTACGGGGTGGCCGCAGTCAAGTTACTGAATTTCTTTTGGTGTCAGCTCCCTCGTCTGTAAAATGGGAATGAAGACGGGGAGCTGCACGGGGGCCGGGCCTGTGTCCAAACTGATTATCACTCTATCCCAGCGCTTAGTGATACTAATAATAATGGTGTTTGTTAAGGGCTTACTATGTGCCAAGCACTGTTCGAAGCGCTGAGACAGATACAAGGTAATCAGGTTGTCCCACGTGGGGTTCCCAGTCTTAACCTGAGAAGTGGCACGGTGTAGTGAAGCAGCCTGGCTCAGTGGAAAGAGCATGGGCTTTGGAGTCAGAGGTCATGAGTTCGAATCCCAGCTCTGCCATTTGTCAGCTGTGTGAGTGTGGGCAAGTCACTTAACTTCTCTGGGCTTCAGTTACCTCATCTGTAAAATGGGGATTAAGACTGTGAGTCCCATGTGGGACAACCTGATTCCCCCGTGTCTCCCCCAGCACTTAGAACAGTGCTCTGCACAGAGTAAGCGCTTAACAAATACCAACATTATTATTATTAGTGGATAGGGCCTGGGAGTCAGAAGGTCATGGGTTCTAATCCAGGCTCCGCCTCTTGTCTGCTGTGTGACCATGGGCAAGTCACTTCAGTTCTCTGCGCCTCAGGGACTTCATCTGTCAAACGGTCATTGAGACTGTGACCCCAACATGGGTTAGGGACTGTGTCCAACTCCATTTGCTTGTATCCCCCCCACCGCTTAGTACAGTGCCTGGCACAAAGTAAGCGCTTGAGAAATCCCATTATTATTATTAATAATCCCCATTTTAGAGATGAGGACACTGAGGCGCAGAGAAGTTAAGTGGCTTGCCGAGGTCACTCGGCAGTCAAGTGGCGGAGCCAAGGGCCTGGCACATAATGGGAGTTTAACAAATATCATTAAAGACAAGAAGGTGGGGATTGAGCAGTTCGGGGCGCTGGGGCATGCGATGGGGAGAGCAGCAGGAGGAAGAGAGGCATGCATTCATTTAATCCTATTTACTGAGCGCTTACTGCGTGCTAGGCAATTCAGCAATAAAGGGGGACAATCCCTGCCCACCCCGGGCTTAGAGTCTAGAGGAGGGAGAAGAGAGAGACCTCAAACCAAGCAGGCAGTAGGCATCAATATAAATAAATAGAATTACAGCTCTATCCATAAACACCTAAATGCTGTGGGGTGGGAGGGGAGAGCTGAGGTAGGCCACAGCGCTTAGATCCGTGCTTGGCACAGAGCAGGCGCTTAAACCAGTACCATGCATTGGTATTCACGGAGCGTCTGCACTGTGCACAACACTGTGCTGAGCGCTTGGGAAGGGCCAGAGAGGGGGGGCCCCCCTGCGTGGCTCAGGGGAACGAACCCGGGCTTGGGAGTCAGAGGTCACGGGTTCGAATCCCGGCTCTGTCCCTTGTCAGCTGTGGGACTGTGGGCGAGTCACTTCTCTGGGCCTCAGTTCCCTCATCTGGAAAATGGGGATGAAGACTGTGAGCCTCACGTGGGGCAACCTGATGACCCTGTCTCTCCCCCAGCGCTGAGAACAGTGCTCTGCACATAACATTTTGTTAATGAAATGTACATCGCCTTGATTCTATTTAGCTGCCACTGTTTTTACGAGATGTGCTTCCCCTTGACTCTATTTATTGCCATTGTTCTCGTCTGTCCGTCTCCCCCGATGAGACCGTAAGCCCGTCAAACGGCAGGGCCTGTCTCTATCTGTTGCCGACTTGTTCATCCCAAGCGCTTAGTCCAGTGCTCTGCCCATAGTAAGCGCTCAATAAATACTACTGAATGAATGAATAGTAGGCGCTTAGCCAATCCCAAGATCATTATCATCCTCACTCTGTGCCTCCCCCAGCGCTGTTCTCTGCCCCATAGTAAGCGCTTAACAAATACCAACATCATTATCATCATCACTCCGTCCCTCCCCCAGCGCTGAGAAGAGCGCTGGGCACCTAGTAAGCAGCAAGAGCAGCATCATTATTCTAATTCTTATGAATGAGAGGAGGGTATTCCGCGGCCGGGGGTGGATACCTCCAGTTTGACGTTGCCCCCGGGGGCGGGCGGGCCGGTCCCGGCGGCGGCGGCGGCGGCGGCGGAGCCGGAGGCCTGGTCGCTCTTCTTCTTCTTGTACTTGTCCTTGTACATCTTGTTTCGGTGCTTCTTGCACATCCAGGGCTTGCGCTGCTTGGCCACCTGGTCCGTGGTCTCGCTGCAGCCGCCGTAGGTGCAGGTCTTGCTGGCCGCGCCGCCCCCGGCGGCCTCGTCGTCGTCGTCGTCGTCGTCGTCCCCGGGGAGGCCTCCGGGCTCCCCGCCGCCGCCGTCCGCCTCCTCCGGGGGCTCCTCCGGGGGCTCCGCCTCGTCGTCGCCGTGGCCCGGCATCTCGTAGAGCAGCAGCAGGTCCCCGCCGGGGCCCGGGCCCGAGGTCGGGGCCCCGCCCGCCGCGCCGCTCAGCAGCAGGCTCAGCAGGGACGCCGCCGGACCCGACCCCGACCCCGGCTCCCGCCCGCGGGCCTCCAGCGCGCCCACTGCGCCTGCGCCGCCCGCCCCGTCTCCTAGGCGACCGACCCCGGCGCGGCGGAGTCCGGGGGACGGCGCCTGCGCGCCGGGTTTCCGAGGCGACGGCCAACGGTGGGGTGACTCCGGGGGGACAGCGAGCGCCTCGTTTCCGAGGCGACCGCCAGGGGTGGGCTGAGTGCGGGGGAAGGCGAGCGCCTCGTTTCCGAGGCGACCGCCGGTGTGGGTGTTGGGGGGAGTCTCGGGGACTGCGCCTGCGCGCCGGGTTTCCGAGGCGACCGCCAGGGGTGGGCTGAGTCCGGGGGAAAGCGAGCGCCTCGCTTCCGAGGCGACCGCCGGTGTGGGTGTTGGGGGGAGTCTCGGGGACTGCGCCTGGGCGCCGGGTTTCCGAGGCGACGGCCAACGGTGGGGTGACTCCGGGGGAAAGCGAACGCCTCGTTTCCGAGGCGACCGCGGGTGTGTGTGTTGGGGGGAGTCTCGGGGACTGCGCCTGCGCGCCGGGTTTCCGAGGCGACCGCCAAAGGTGGGGTGCGTCCGGGGAACTGCGCCGGCAGGAAAGGGAGCGCCTCGTTTCCTAGGCGACTGCGGATGTGTGTTGCGGGGAGTCCGGCGGACTGCGCCTGCGCAACGGCGGCGGTCGCTTAAAAGCCCGCGCCCGGTTTCCTAAGTGACGGCCAAGGTGGGGGCTGACGCTGGGGAGCTGCGCAGGCGCGGCCGGGACGGCGGCGGGGAGGTGCGCATGCGCGCCCGGCTGTGGCGCTTTGGGGCGGCCGGTCCTTGACCTCTGTCCCCTGGTAGGGTCACCGTTTCCTCTAATAATAATAACGTTGGCATTTGTTAAGCGCCTACTATGTGCCGAGCACTGTTCTAAGCGCTGGGGTAGATTCAGGGTCATCAGGTTGTCCCACGTGAGGCTCACCGTCTTCATCCCCATTTGACAGATGAGGTCACCGAGGCCCAGAGAAGTGAAGTGACTTGCCCGGGGTCACACAGCTAGAGAACTTAAATATATGATGCCTCTGGTCACAGCGATAGAAGCAGCGCCCCCAGATGCTCCCACGCATAAGATGATGTTGCGTGTATGTATCTGTATATATAATAGTTTTTGTTGGGAGCTTATTATGTGTCAGGTACTGTACTAAGTGCTGGGGTGGATACAAGCAGATTGGGTTGGACCCAGTCCCTGCCCCTCAAGGGGCTCACAGTCTCAGTCCCCACTTTACAGATAATTCACTGGTTCACTGGTATTTATTGAGCGCTTACTATGTGCAAAGCACTGTTCCAAGCGCTGGGGAGGATAAGAGGGCATCAGGTTGCCCCACGTGGGGCTCACAGTCTTAATCCCTATTTTACAGATGGGGGAACTGAGGCACAGAGAAGTGAAGCCACTTGTCCCAGGTCACACAGCTGACAAGTGGCAGAGCCGGGATTTGAATCCATGACCCTCTGACTCCCAGGCCCATGCTCTGTCTACACCATGCTGAGCACTTAGTACAGTGCCCTGCGCTCAGTAAGTTCTCAGTAAATATGATCGAATGAATGAATATGATGAGCATGGGGTGCTTGTTCACACTTTACACCCACACCCCAAGAGGAGGAGCCTGTCCCGTAATAATAATTGTGGTATTTAAGGGCTTACTTTGTGCCAAACACTGTACTAAGCACTGGTGTGGTTACAAGATAAGTAGGCTGGACACAGTCCCCGTCCCACCTGGGGCTCACAGTCAAAGTAGGTGGGAGAACAGGTGTTGAATCCCCATTTTAGAGCTTAAGGAGACTGAGGCCTAGATGAGTTCTGTGCCCAGGTATCGAATCCCTATTTTGCAGTTGAGGAAACTGAGGCACAGGGAGGTTAGGTGACCCGCTCAAGGTTCTACAGCTGGCAAGTGATGGCTGGGGGGTTAGAACTCAGGTCCTCTGGCTCCCAGGCCCATGCTTTATCCATTAGGCCATGCTGTTTCCCTTCTCGCATCCCCAAATTTCAAAACCTGAGCCATTTTCCCTCTTCCCCCATTCCCACGCTTTGGAAGCTGGGACATCTTGGTGGGTACAGAACCCCAAACACTAGACCTTGAAGGCAGAAGATTAATAAATCAGTAGTGCGCACTGAATGCTTTCTCGGTGCAGAGCACTGTACTAAACATTAGGAGGGCACATAGGAGTAAACACAATCTCTGCCCTCAAGGAGCTTACCATCTAGCTGGGGAGACAGACACTAAAAACGAATCACAGGTAAGGGCAGACACCCCAGCATCACTTCCAGAAGCAATGGGTTAAGGAGCAACTCTGCCTCTGGCAGGGGTTGCCGCATTTCCCTCACAGTTGGCCCCGAATTGCACTGTGATGAAACGATGCAGGGTGTAAATTTTTTTTTTCTGGTGTTACACATATAAATATCCTGAATGTGAACATTTTGGTTACCGGGTTGCTGTGGTGATGAGAAGTTTTGCAGGAGCTAGTGGGAGTGAGCCATTTCATGGCATTCAGCCCCGATTCAATTCCACAACTGTTGTCCCACTGAGATAAGGCTGAGCCACCCGTTCTGCTCTCTTCCCTGAACAGGTGGCCAGGAAGCAGAAACTGAGCTTTTCTTGACGTGTGTCCCTGGGGTAGCCTGACTTTGTATTCGGAGAAGACACCGCTGATGGTGAGATTCGCGTGTGTGTGTGTGTGTGTATGGCTGTAACGGCCCATGAGAAAACCGCCTGGCCACATAATCATAATGATTATAATACGTTGCTTTTGTATAGTCCTTTAATTCCCAAAACACTCTCCCAATTCTTATCTCATTTTTGCTCCCACAGCAGCCCTGCGAGGTAGGTAGAAGAGTCAGGGGTTAGTATCCCCATTTTCCAGATGAAGCAACTGGGGTTAAGTGACTTGCCCAAGGTCACGCAACAGGTTGGTGCCAGAGGTTGGACTCAAACCCAGGTCTGTGGCTTCCAGGCCAGCGCTCTTCCACTATGCCAGCTTCCTCCCCACCAATCGATGGTATTTATTGAGCGCCTATTGTGTGCAGACAACGGTACTAAGCGGTTGGGAGGGTACAATATACCAGAGTTGGTAGACACGTTCCCTGCCCACAACAAGCTTAGAGTCTAGCCTTGTACGAAAGTTGGCTGGTGACACGAAAGTTGGCTGGTGATCAATCTCGGACTCTTTTTCCTGCTTCTGGTGTTCCACTGTCAGCCACCATTGTCAGTACCATCAGCAGCATCAGGGACTGTACTGAGCGACTATTGTGGGCAGAGCAAGGACTAGCCACTTCTGGATCATACAGTGGATGAAGTCCCTGCCCTTGAGGAGTTACCCTCTAAAAAAGGAAACGAGTGGACACAAATGATCACCTGGTCAGTGGGTTAAAAAGTAAGAAAACACAAGTAAAGGATTAAAAAGAATTTGGTAGTTAACAAATAGTGGCTTTGGTTGGGGTGGGCAGAGTAGAGCTAGCAGTGGTGAATGAGAATAATAATTGATAAAATAATAATGATAATTGTGGTCTTTGTTAAGTGCATACTCTGTGTCAAGCACTCTGCTAAGCACTAGAGTAGATGAAAGATAATAAGGTCCCACATGGGGCTCCCAATCTAAGTAGGAGGGAGAACAGATGTTGAATCCCCATTTAATTGAGTGGTTTCATGATGATAGAATAGGAGACTTCATTATGTGTCATTAGCCTCAGTTTGCCCATGTCCTAAGGGTACATTCAGAAGTTCGAGGTTTGCCCATGTCCTAAGGGTACATTCAGAAGTTCAAGTTGAGAAACGATGTGGTTATCGAGCAACGGAACAGACCCAGCCACTGATTGCAGAGGATTGCGTAGCCTTTTCCAGGGACACCTCCGAGCTGGAGGCAAAAGCGCAACAACCGGGATAAAAGTCACACAAGATTGGTTTGGAAGGAAACGCTTAACACTTCCAGCAGATGTGCCTTAAATACCATATTGAGGATCATGTCAGATTAAACGATGTAGAAATCGAAAAATCGGCAGCTGTGGATTCCTGGGACATCTGCTGGGAAATGTCAGTACCTCTGAGGGAGAATGCAGCAGAAGTAAAAAGGCAGCTTGGGCCAGCTCTAAAATATATAAACATTTTCTTCCTGAAGATGCCAATTCATTTAGTCAGTAGAGCGCTTTCCCTGTGCAGAGCACTGTCCTAAGCGCTTGGGAAAGTGCAATGCAGCATCAAAGAGAGACAATCCCTGCCCACATCGAGCTCACAGTCTCTTCCAATGAAAAGGATGGAAGACCTGTTGGACTTCATCGTATGACGAAGCTGACTGTCAGTCAACAGCATTAGCCCTCCTGTCTAAACTTGCTGATTTCTTACTCCAATCCAGCCCACACTCTTCGCTCCTGTAACGCCAACTCACTCACTGAACGTCAGCCCCGTCTGTCTCGCCGCCGACCCCTCGCCCACATCCTCCTTCTGGCCTGGAGCTCCTCCCTCTTCATATAGGACAGCCGATCACTCTGCCCACATTCAAAACCTTATTAAAAGCACAACTCCTCCAAGAGGCCTTCCCCGACTAAACCCTCATTTCCCCTGCTCCCTCTAAGCCACTTATGAGCTTGGATCTCATCGTTTAGCACCCCACCCTCATCCCCACAGCACATATGTACATATCTGTAATTTATTTTAATGTCTGCCTCCCCCCTCTAGGCTCTAAGCTATTTGTAGGCAGAGAATGTGTCTTTCAACTCTGTTGTGTTGTACTCTCCCAGGTACAGAGCTCTGCACACAGTAAGTGCTCAGTAGGCATCGCTGATTGATTAGCTAAGGAAAATAACCTGCGGGTTGTGCAAAAAGCAATGGAAAGGGGAATAGTCAGAATTTGCAGATGGGATCACGTGACATGCATGGGTGCCGTCGTTCCCTAATACTGTAAATGTGGAGTAGCTTTCTGTGTTCTTGCTTCTTTTTAAGGGAGAGGCAGGGTGGCCTAGTGGAAAGAGCACAGGACTGGACATCAGGAGACCCGGATTCTATTCTTGACCCTGCCACTTGCCTTGGGCAAGTCACTTAATTTATCTGTGCCTCAGTTTCCTCATCTGCAAAATGGTAAGGAACTACTTGTTCTCCCTCTTAGATTATGAGGCTCATGTCTGATCTGATTATCTTGTATGGAGAAGAGTGTTTGGCACACTAAAAATACTTAATAACTACCCTCATTATTATTATTATTGTTTTTAAATTTAAGGCTATCTATATACAGTTTATTTTAAGCTTCCAAGAGTTTTAGAGAAAAGTATAAAAATAAGTGGGCCAGGAAGGCAGATAAAAGATCTTGTCATGAGCATTTTCTAGAACTACAAAACCAAAAAGCAATCAGGAAAGAGAGAGAAGAGTGGATTGAATTTTATCTGTGCCCAAGGCCAGATTTTCATGAGACATGATGAGCTCTTGATGTTTTCCCCATTACAATGAAAGAGGACAGCTTTTGGCTCTCTGGGGCTTGTGCCCCCTGAACGATCATCCCTCTGCTCTCTTCCCCAGGGATATTCCTTTCCTGGTGCCAGCACCTTCCTAGCTGAATTCAAGCTGATAAAGAGTGGAGGAGGAGTTAGGCTGAGGAACATTTTGCTCCCAAGAAATCAGGCAGTGAGCCTAGCACGACTTGATTCCTGGACTTTCACAGCTCTTTACTGTCCTTAGTGAATCAGAGGCTAGCAACAGTTTTCCCCTCCTTTTGAAGTCCCTTGTGAATTTAAGTGCACCTTGAAATCCCATATAGGTAGAAAATTATTTTATAGCTGTCATCCTTGTCCACAAGAGCATCTACCTTGTGCCAAACCCTGAGTTTCTGTCTCTGTCTTTAGTGCAGCAGCTTGCTGCCTCTTGTCTCTCCTCTCCGTGTTACATTATGTATTTGTCATACATATGTATGTGTACATTATGTATGTGTTAGTATTTGTTAAGCGCTTACTGTGTGTCAAGCACCGTTCCAAGCACTGGGGTAGATCCAAGCAATCAGGTTGGACACGGTCCATGTCCCACATGGGGCTCACAGTCTTAATCTCTATTTTACTGATGAGGAAACTGAGTCACAGAGAAGTGAAGTGAATTTCCCAAGATCACAGAGCAGACAAGTAGGGGAGCCGAGATTAGAACCTTCTGACTCCCAGGCCCATGCTCAATCCACTAGGCCACTCTGCTTCCCACACAGAAGGTGACTGTAAACACATCCAGATTTTCTGACATTTTTTGCTGGTACACAGGAGTTACAGCTAAGGGAGTGAACTACTCTTAAGTGAGGCAGAAAAAGTATTTTCTTGATCTCGAGTCAGATTTCTTCTGCAGCCTTGATTAGAGGCTGAAATAGTTCGAGAGGTTCAGAAGGGCAGAGTTTCTGCTGGATTTTTTCATTATTCAGTTTTCCAGTTTCGCTATGAAGGTTCAGGAGGGCCATAAGATATGCACATTCTACACCTTCACATGGTCCAAACCCAAACAGCATAATCCAAGAAGTAATGAAAAAGGCCTTTAATATTGAAAAAGGTGTTAGTTCTTTGCAATCAGACGGCATTTATGAGTCATCTGTCGGCTCATGGCACTGTTAGGGGCTGTGCAAGGGAAGTGAAAAAGATTTCTTTCCAAATTTGTTGGGAGTTAACAGTAGGGTACAGCTAGGCTACTCACTCTGTTTTCTCTGTTTTCTAATGTGATCGATATTTTCAAATACACCATTGGTAGAAGGTGTGAAGATTTTAGAGGATGCTAGTCTTCTTGTGCCTTGCGGGGGTGCTATTATTCATCAAGAGACAACTCTGTCAGGTGAAACAGAGCCGTGGGGTGAGTGTTGAGCAGTGGGAGCTGTGGGGAAGGAGAAGTCTCGGGGGGAAGGATGGCCGGGACTCCGGTGGGGTCTTGACTGAAGAAGCCCGGTGGAGGAGAGACAGCCAGCCTACCGCTCCTGGCTCCTTTGATTTTTATTTATTTGTTTTTTAACGATACTTGTTAAGCACTTTTAAGCCTGCACTCTACTAAGCTCTGGGGTAGACCGGCAGTGGGGAGAGTGATTGCTGTTTCTTAGCAGAGGCTTTAGGTAGATCGGGACACCGAGAAGTAGCTGTGGGAGAAGTGAGAGATGCTGTTTTGTTGACAAGGGAGAGGTCATCAGTGACAGCTCTCTCAAGGGCCTCGTTGGCTTCCTCGATGTTCTGCTGGCTTCACGTCCAGGCTCTCCTTCTCAACTGCCGCTCAAGAAGAGGACTTCCTCCTGTCCTTTAAGTCTAATCTTCCACCTGACTTTGGATCCCACCCGGGCTCTCTACCCTCCACCGCTGCTCCTGTATTACTGGTCTCCTCAACCTCCCCTTTTCCTCCAGCTCCTTCCCCTCTGCCTTGAAACAATTGCAATCTTCCACGTTCTGAAAAAGTCATCCCTTGGTGATTCCTATTCCTTCCAATAAGCCCTACAGACCTTTCATTCACAGATCTATCCAGTCCCTTCCTGAGCATACTGATATTTTCTGATGGCACAACATATCTTTGGTAATGAATTCCGCGTACTTCTCACCTACGGTGTGAGTCTTCCTTTCGTTTGGGTGGTTGGGAAGCAAGCTGAGTGTCTCTGCCTCTCTATGTGTTAGGCTCTGTGTGTGTATGTATGCTGTACCTGTGGCCTAGATTCTCTTTTGAGGAGTTTGGGGAATAGTTGTTTATAAATTGGGCCCTTGGTCTAGTAACGGAGGGCAACTGGGACAAATCTTCATCCGGAAAGGAGTAGAAACTGGCAAATGTGCCATCGTGCCCCTGGGTCAACTAAGGACCCTGTTTTCCCCCTTGTAATGATTTGAATCTTTGTTGCGTGAACTCCCACTTAGAGCAGAGCTTGCACTTGTCCGGTGGTGGGAAGCAAGCTGGGCAGGGGCAGTGACCTGACTAGTTGTCTCCTGAGTGTCCTATTTCTGAGGCAAATCTGATAAAAATGATTCAGTCTTTGAAGGTCAGCTAGGGTCAGTGAAGCGCTTAGTAAAGAAGTGATACATTAATCTTCATGTATGGAGCCTCTCCGTGCTGTTTCAAACCTCAATCCCTTCCTGCACCTAAACAATCCGAAACAATCCTACCATATTGACCAACATATGTGGGAAGCTTCTCCCCTACCCTATTTTTCCCCTTCCCAGGCCTGCCGTGTCTTGTGTCCATCAGCATCAGGAGTTCAGGACCTCGTGGACATGACTGAATCACTCAACTCTTATACCTGGGTTAAAGCCCCCTTTCTTCCACAGCTCCTCCTTCCCTGTTTACTAGCGTTCTTTCCCTTTTTTTTTTTTTGTTTAGTTTAATTTAATGGCTAATGAGAGTTAATTACAGTGATTGCACAGTGAGTTTCTTCCTATTCCCGCTACTTCTCCTCTGGGATTCTTAACTTGGAGCACACAGCCACAGCCTGGCTGCTGTCAGCTCAAACCGGTGGCCATTGTTTTTGAAAAATAAAGCCAATGATTCATGAAAGACATTCAAGACTCGGCATTATCCCTTCCCTTTTTTGGTTTCTGAGAAAGAATTCCCACCCTTGTCCCTAGCTGGAATTTTGTTCAGTCCTTTTGGAAGGAGTGACATTTTTTGCAGACTGCCAGGATCCAAGCCTCAGAAATTTACAGGTCACACTATCCTGCTGCTGCTGTTGGCTTTTTTTGCTCTCTTCGGAGTTATCATTACATGGGTCTCGGGGCATCTTTCATAAACACATTGTTCTTTCCACTTTTTCACTGGGCACAGTCTGATATTCTAAACTGAATGTGCTGTGTTGTCACTGGGTCTTTAATTTCATCACTTTTTTTGTCTGATTTCCTCTGGAAAGAAAGCTATCAAATTGTCCCTTCCCCTTCCTATATGCCCTCTGCTAATTACAGCTGATACTGGAGATTTCAAACCAAGTAGGCAGCCGATCAGGGCCCAAAGCATACTCATTACAGTTAAGCACTTTTCAAATCCCCACATCCTTATGCTTACATAGCTTATATTCCACCCGGTATAAAGTGAGACAGAGAAGGGGAAAGAGGGAGAGGGGGGACAAACTGGAGAGACCCCTTGGCTCTTAGTTCAACCACCGGTAATAAGCTGCAAGATCAATTTCAAGAAAAATATAGCCAAATATTCCTTCCAACAGTGAGCCTGCTGTTTTAACACAGTCCTCTAGAATGCTTTATAAATCTGTAGCAGAAGTAGTCCATTTTGGGGATATAGCTCAAGGAACTTCAGTAATGTTTAAATACTTAGCTTATTTTTCCTTAAAAGACATGAAAAAATATTCCTTCCATTTCTTTAAGCTCTTTTGGAGCATTTTCAGGGTGAGTAGAAAGAGAAATAGGTTACATGAATAGCATGACCAGTAGAGGTTTCGTCTAAACTGTGAGTTATCCACAGCTTTATTATGAGAGATTAATAAAGTGGTGAGGGATTAATAAAACAATGAGGTTATATCTAGTGCAGGAGCAAATAAAATCTCTGGAACAATCTGATCTGATTTGCATTGAAGCCCCAGTGCCAGTACCTTGCCCAATTTAACATTTATTAATCAGAAAGAGAGTTCATTCAGAACCTTGCAAAAATGAAAGCGTCTGTTTCTAATCTCCCCTGTGGTACATGGAAATCACATTTCATTATGACAGAAGTGCTTCATTCCTGGTTCTTATTTACATAGCATGCAGACATAGTGTGATTACAGATCATTATTCTTAAATGCATTAGTCACTGTAGAACTGAAGTTTTAAATTTCACATCAAACTCATCAAGAAGTGGAAAAAACGACGGCGGGTGGAGGGGAGGGAGGTGGGGATTTTACCCCTTAGAGTCTGTGGCTGTTTTGGTGCCTTGTACTGTTGTGTTTTCCAGGGAAGGAGAGGCAGAGGAAGGTTCAGATGACTCTGTGGTCTATCTTTGTAGATCTGCTGACATTCTTTTCTGGGAGAATAATTGAATCTTTGCTGTCTGATAGAAGGTCCCTGGAATATCAGGCAACAAAGTAGCTGTGTGGGGCATAAATTCAGCTAAGAAAGAACCCAATTGCAAGGTCAAACAAGTCTTTAAGAACTTTCTGTTTGGCCGTTTTCTACAGGGGAAACTAAATAAAATAATTTATCCAGTAATGCCTAACAGCTGAAATTTTGCCATTCTTACTTTCAAGGAGGAATAGACCATGCTGGGGGAAATAGGTGAAGATCTAAAGATCTCAGAGAATTCCTGCTCTAAAGAAAGGGGGGAGAAGTAAGCTCCCTTTGGACCCATCTAAAGAATTTAAAAAGGAAAAAGAAAAAGATTAGAGAGAAGGTTAAAGGGGCAGCAGAGAGATTTGTTTGGGGCTAATATATTTCATGAGCAGCACTGTGGCCTAGTGGATAGAACAGGGGCCTGGGAGTCAGAAGGCCCTGGATTCTAATCCTGACTCTGCCACTTGTCTGCTGTGTGACCTTGGGAAAGTCACTTAACTTCTTTGTGCCTCAGCTGCCTCATCTGTAAAATAGGGATTAGGACTGTGAGTCCCATGTGAGGGATGACCTGTGTCCAATCTGATAACTTGTGTCTACCCCAGTGCTTGGCACATAGTAAGCACTTAACAAGTATCATCATCATTATTATTATTCATATATTAAACTTATTCACTGTTATATTGCTTGTGGAACTGTCCAGAGAGAAACCAGCATTTGTGGCATTAGGAAATCAAGGTATTTTTAGAACTCATTCTCAATCCTAATTAGCCTGAGAGTTCATTAGTAAGCGATGCCTCTGAAGAAGTTGAGTTGAGAGCTCAACTCTCAATATGAAGCTCACTGTGGTGGGCCAGAATGCATGGACATTTTTCAAGCAATTATTCAATCAGTTAATCAGTGATATTTACCGATCCCCAGTTGGGTGCTGAGCACTGTTCCGAATGCTTGAGAGAGTACAGCAGGAGCAAGATTTATGTTTCCTGCCCTCAAGCAGATTATAGTAGTAGGAATGGAATTTATTAAGAATTTAGTTTGTGCAGAGCACTGTAGTATGTGCTGAGAAAAAAAAAATACCCCAGTGAAAATTAGCCATGGGGGAGACAGGCAGACAGACCATTTTGTTTTTCAAATAGTGGAAGCTTTTTCCAAAAATAAGGGATCGGACATGATGCCATCATCAGGCTGCCAATAAGGGATCTTTGCTTCCGAGTTTCTGGCGTTCTTATCACAGTGCACAGACTGCTTAGCTACCGGGTTAATCGAGGAAGGGCTATCTTGTTCTCGGCGTCCTGCCTGTAGGCCAACAGGCATAAATAAAGTATAATAAAGGCTCTTTGGACGGTAGAGGGTTTGGTAGTTATTTGCTGCTAAGGAAATTGTGGAAAGAAAGTCTATTCCTTGGCCACTGCCAGCTGGTGCTGGTTAGAGGAATGAACCTGTAACCTGTTTCAACTGTTGGTGGCAATTTTATAACCTGTGGCTCTTCAGACTGCCCCATTACAACCTAAGGTAATGAAAAATCCACTTCCATACTTAAGAGTTCAATTCACCAATTGATTTATTTTCATAGCACTGGAGACCACCAGTGAAGAGATTTCTTCATTACTTCGGTCTCTGCATTAGACGGAGGAGGGGGGAAAAGACCGAAAATGAGGTTATCTTGAATCAATGAATGGGTAATTACTGTTTGCTCCTTTTTTTTTTTGACTTTTGAACTATCCAGTTAGCCCAAGTAAAACTAAAAATGGTTATCAAGATGATGAGTGAGATAATTAATCACTCTCATTTGGTGTGAACCAAAGTAATTAGGGAAAGAGAACTAAAAAAAAAATTCACCTACCAAGAGGAGTTTATTTTTGTTTCCTGCGGGAGAAAGAAGCAAGGCAACTTGGACTGGAGCCCGAAGGATCCTGGGTGCAGATGAAGAAGATAAGCAGGGGATCCCCTTTGAGGAAAGGGCTACATAAGTAGGTTGGCCATTCATCTGGATTTATCCTGGGCAGACTGGTTTGCCTGGTTAGTTTTCCTCCTGATCTCTATGGGTATGAGAAGCAGCGTGGCTAAGTGCATCAGAAGGGCCTGTGTTCTAATCCCAGATCTGTCACTTGTCTGTTCCTTGACCAGGGGCAGGTCACATAACTTCTCTGTGCCTCAGTTACCTCATGTGTAAAATGGGGATTAATACTATGAGCCCCACATGGGACAAATACGGTGTCCAACCTGATCAGCTTGTATCTACCCAAGGGCTTAGGACAGCTCCCCACACATAATAGGTGCTTAAATACCGTTATAATACTAATAATAGTATGGTTACGGCACCAACTACCTTTATGTCCGATATTTTAATCTCCTTTGCCCAGCCTCTCTCCTGCTGCCGACTTCCATGGCTCAGAAGTCATGTTGGTGTTCACTCTGAATAAAATGGTTTCGAAGCATGTGAAGCGACTTAGTCCCCCCCGGAGAAGTGCTCCAGGTTTAGGTGGCCTCAAATGGACTTCCCCCAAATGAGCGCCTGATGTCATCACAGTACCCTGCAGGTCTAATACAGTGCGGGTGACGTCACGGGCTTCTCGATGTCCGGTGCTCTAGAATGTCATCATTGGCCACCCTAGAGGAAAACCTTGAAGAAGATGGTATTAACAGAGTTATCCGTGTTTGGGAGTCCAATCAATGATGTACTCTTGATACCTGCCGATCTTAGATCAGAATTCTGCCTTTGTTGCTCAACATGAGACTTCAGTGTGGTCGTTTTCCCCGTGACTGTGATTGTTTATGCTTTCTTTATTGAATGGGTTAAAGCCTTTGTCAGGTTGAGAGTCCCAGACCCTGCTTAGTGGAATACGATAGGTTGCCCCAGCAGAAGGTGATAATGAAGTCAAGGTTCCAGGTGTCCTTCAGATTCCCCAACTTTCATATGTTAATAATAATAATAATAATAATGTTGGTATTTGTTATGCGCTTACTATGTGCCGAGCACTGTTCTAAGCGCTGGGGTAGACATAGGGGAATCAGGTTGTCCCACGTGGGGCTCACAGTCTTAATCCCCATTTTACAGATGAGGTAACTGAGGCACAGAGAAGTTAAGTGACTTGCCCAGAGTCACACAGCTGACAAGTGGCGGAGCTGGGATTTGAACTCATGACCTCTGACTCCAAAGCCCGTGCTCTTTCCACTGAGCCACGCTGCTTCTCTATATGTTCTGCGCTCCCCTATCAGAGAGGGAGCCAAGTCAAGGGAACTCACAGGGAGGCTAGGAGAGGAGGTTTAGAAGCATCTAAATTCTTTTGACATTGCCTTTCATTGTCTTTTTGCCAAATGCCTCAGCCTAATTCTCTGTACTGGGGCCAAGGAGGTGCACGTGTGGGCCTGAAGAGGAATGGAGGGAAGATGAGCCTTCTTCATCTCCAGGCTGGGCTACAGTGGGGCTGTCATTGTAGGGAAGAGGGAGGGGAGCAGTGAAATGGTGATGTTTTGTTTTATGGCATTTGCTAAGCGCTTACTCTGTGTCAAGCACTGGGGTCCATACAAGTGTATCAGGTTGGACACAGTCCCTGTCTGTATGTGGGGCTCACAGTTTAAGTGAGCTCATCTTGAACCAAGCATAGATATGCTACTGCAGGGAGGTGAGTTGGGCTATACTTGAGTCATTGAGCTCCATCACGGCCAGCAACTTTCTGTCCATTCCTAGACCCGGCCGCAGACCTGACCCAACTCCTTGGCGTAGGCAGTGCAAGAGAGTGACACTACCACATAGTGGAAGCAGGTCGTCCATCTATCTGTCGGTGAAATACCCCCAGAAACACAAGAGGTCTTTTAGTCTGACTTCACATGTTCCATGCTTTGTGTTGGCATGAATTGAGGGCAACTATAGATCAAAAATAGAGGAAGTTTTATGTTTTACAATTCCATGATAACTCAAGGAGAAAACCTGAACATCAAGAGCCCAGAGCAATTCTGTCTTAATGGTTATAAATAACCAACCTATTTTTGCCATTCAACTAGCTGCTCCAGGGTGTAAAATATAGGGCCTTCCTCCTTTTAGACAGCTATTGCTGGGCGCATCTCTGAATAATAATATCATTTAAGTGCCAAGTACTTTTTGAATCATGGAACTGGAACAGACCACCCATCCCTTTCAGAGAGAAACTAATGTAAAACATGCCTGTTAAATAACTCTCTGTCCTAGCCCAAATCCAGGATTTTACAATCTTGCTGTCATCTGGGTTGGAAGATGCTCATGACTCAGACATTTGTTTAGGGCTTTTTCAAATACAAATCTCATGCACTGTGTAGGACCATCTCAAATCATCCCAGACAGATGAGGGGTTATCATTTTTTTTTTTTATTTGTTAAGCGCTTACTCTGGATTAGGCACTTGACTAAGCACTGGGATAGATTTATTCATTCAGTCATATTGTGTGCTTACTGCATTCATTCAGTAGTATTTATTGAGTGCTTACTATGTGCAGAGCACGGTACTAAGCATTTGGAAAGTACAGTTCAACAACAGATAGAGACAATTCCTGACCACAATGGGGTCACAGTCTAGAAGGGGGGAGACAGACATCTAAACAGGCATCAGCATCAGTATAAATAGAATTATAGATATATACACATCATTAATAAAATAAAAAGAATTATAAACATGTACATATATACACATGTGCTGTGGGGTGGGGAGGGGGGTAGAGTAGAGGGAGCGAATGGGGGCGATGGGGGGGGGCCAGAGAAAAAGGGGGGCTTAATCCAGGAAGGCCTCCTGGAGGAGGTGAGCTTTCAGTAGGGCTTTGAAGGGGGGAAGTGTGCTACTTTGGTGGATTGGAGGAGGGTAGATATTACCTAAATGCAACCTTATCAGGTCGGACACAGTCCCTGTCCCACATGGGGCTCACAGTCTTAATCCCCATGTGATAATGGAGGCACAGAGAAGTGAAGTGACTTGTCCGAGGTTACACAGCAGACAACTAGTAGAGCGGGCATTAAACCCATGACCCTCTCACTCCCGGGCCCATCCTCTCTCCACTACACTAGGCTGCTTCTCTAATGACATACAGAGTTGTCTCTTGGTTCCAAGCCTACGTTGCTGATGGTAAGACTTCATCCATGGGTGGGAGTGTCATACTGAGAGAGCTCTTATGCACTTCCTCATCGTGCCCATGAAAATTCAGTAGGGCATCTTTTCTGGCCCCCCACCATTCGAGGTTAGGCAAAGACAGAGAGACACTCAATTGTATTATAAGATGACATGGTTTTAGCAACACTTATCTCACAGGGGAAATTAATTTGAGATGCAAGGCCCTAGGAGATCTCCTAATGAAAACACTGCTACCAGTAGCCATGTAATTGTGTTTCCAATTCGGTACATCCTGGGGAACTTTCTAGTAAGTCTTTTAGAAGTTAGCAGTACCCTTGGTAAGATATTTCATTTACTGTTAATTTTTCAATGTTTTTCCTCATTATTTTTTACTCCGTCTCTTTGATAAAGGAAAAAAAAACCTAGAAGAAAAACCATCTGAATACCATTTTAAGTGCTTTGAACTAACTGTCTTTGATTGCTAGGGGTCTGAATAGTAAATCTCTTGATAGTTTAAAAACAGGTAATAGACTGATTGGTGGCTGCTGTTTCAGAGAACTGATGGAGGGAAAGCCCCTGAATGAAAGTGAAATTTAAAAAGATAAAATGGAAAGACCTCAAAAGTAGGCTAATGGGTTTCAATCAATCAGCAATCTTGTTGAATTAATTCATTTAGTTGTATTTATTGAGTGCATACTGTGTGCAGAGCACGTTCTAAACTCTTGGGAGAGTACAATACAGCAATAAACAGACACAGTCCCTGCCCAAAAGGAGCTCACAGTCTAGAGGGAGAGAGAATGGCTACTTTGTGCAGAGAGAATACAGTAGAGTCATTGGACGTGGTCTTGTCTCCATTTAAAAGGGCCTTTTAAACTGACCCTTTGTTTGCAGTCCAAATGGTCTTAGTATATGAGCAATGGAAATGCAAACCTGGGTTCTAATCCCACTTTCTTCCTGTTTGATCTTGGACAAGTCATTTAACTTGTCTGTGCCTCAACTCTCATCGCAAATTGGGGATTCAGTACCAGGTCTCCCTCCTGCTTAACTCTGTGAGCCCTATGTGGGACCTGATTATTCTATATGTAGCCCAAGTGCTTAGTTCAGTGCTTGGCATGTAGTAAACACTTAACAACCAATACTACAGGTTTTATGCTGGTATAGTGATCCCAATTCTCAGAGGAGGGAGGGAAGGACAGAAAGAAAAGAAAAGGGAGTGGGCCTGATGTGCTGATTACCCCCAGCCCAGAGACATTCCTCAGCAGTGTGAGCAGGGGTTGGTCTGGTTTACGCCTTATCTATTTCGTTGAGAATCCAGTGGTATTAAAGAGCAGAGTCATAGCAAGGTAAACCAGGGTGACTTGACCCTGGGACACCCCCTTCTTCCCCCCCACTGCCCCAGGATTCCCCAATGAAGCTCACTAAAACCAGGGCTGCCATCAACAAAACCCTTCTCAATATTACCCTCCATATTAATACCTTGAAGAAAAAAAGGGCTTAAGACTAAACAGCTATCTGTTGAGTTTTATTAAAAACCAAACATTAATTTTGAGCTAGGTGCAAACCATTCAATTGTATTTATTGAGCACTTACTCTGCGCAGAACACTGTACTAACTGCTTGAAAATGAGTTTGGTCTGGGCTTCAAGGGGCATAGAGGGGGGAGACACTTCCTTTTATGCTGTATGTAGCCAGGATTGACCTAGTGCTCCCCTCCTGTCTGGGAGGGATCCAGGACTTTAAGGTTAAATAGACTGATTTAACCCTATTTTTTTTGTGTGTGTGTTTAAGAGAGAGTGGGAAAAGGAGAAAGATTCCTTGTGTTTGGGCTCTTGTATTAGCATTGTTTTTTTTTTTCTTGGGCCTGTTTTTAAGAGAAAAAAATAATTCTGCTCCACAGCATCCACCGGCCTTTCCATTTGTTGATAAGAAAATGTGACTCATAAGCAGCTTTGTTCCACTGCAATAGGATTTGTCCTCTGAATTTTGATTTAGCATGAAATGATATCAGGAGAGAACATTCCTAATATTGTAGTCATTATAAAAAAATGAATCTAAGGCATAATCCTTGTAAATCTGCTTTTTAGGGACCAAATCATAAATTCCATCATAAGCTCAGGTGTGTCAAAGTACTTTTAAATTCATCACAAGACAATCAAAAAAGTTCCCATGTTCCTTTTGTCAAATGAGACAAATGTGCAGTGGCAATTTCTAAGTGATATATGGTGGCTAAGAAACTGCCTCTTGTGGTTTGGCTCTAAGCCTCATCTAATTACTCTCTCTGAGCCCACATCCTTTTTAATTAGAGAGAGCCAATGCTCAAGTTTTGGGCCTCTTGATAGAAAATATGTATTTGGATAAGCGGTTCCATATCAATCCCGAGAAAATGAAATAAACTGCAAAACAAATTAAGCTCACCAACCGGCTAGAGTAACATTAATTTTATCGGGAAGCAGGGAGGCTCGTTCCGAGTGATGGAGGCCCTCGTTTCGTTGTCATCATTAAATCAAAGGTTCACAATGCTTATCCCCTGCTTTTGGCCTTTCTCTTATATCTGTGCCTCTGCTGTTTCTTTCCTCTCTCTGCCTCACTCTCTGTTTCTCTCGGGGTTGCCCCTCCTGATGCCGCCTCAGACCGAAACAGACCGAGCCAAGCTGTGGTCCCACCTCCCCAAGTTTGCCAGCCATGTAAGGGACGAAGGGCAGATAGTCCCCAGGCTATTTCCCAGCATCGCTTGTTGGCCCGATTCTGTTCAAGGGTATCCTTCGACATGGAATTTGGGATTGAGAGCTTGTTCAAAATAACCAGCTCTCACTGTAAACTCCACGTTGCTAGCAATGTCTTATCTTTGACTTACAGCACAGGTCACAGCTAGGACCGAATGTGGTGATTGATTCCTGTTCAGTACACTGAAATCAAGATGACCATTTTGTTTTAAAAGGCCGGACAAAGGGAGACCTTTTCCAAGCTCCTCCATCCTTGATAGCATCCAACGCTGATCACAGACTCTGACACTTTGAGCACGTTAGATATTTATCTTGCTAGACTAACTTGACAGACCAATATAGAGAAGCCTAATGCATCTTTAATATAAAAAGGGCAGTGCTGAAAACAGCCTCAGGTAGGTCTGGGAGTTTCATCAATAATCAACCCCCCCACATTGGCTTTTGGAACAGACAGAGCACTGGGAACATGTAAAGGTCATTCCAGCTATCAAACAAATCAGCCCCAGGTATGAACACCTAAAAATTCATAGAAGTAGATGGATACGGGGGTTCAGAGGAAACTAATTGTAATACTGTACACGTAAACTGAGGCTGACCAGATATATGGCAACTTAAATCAGGAATGAGTTTGGAAGGACAGAGAATGGAAGAGACCCAGGAGGCTTACATTCACCACTCCTTTAGAGGAGATGGGAGATGGAGTTAAAGTTTTTCTGGGATTGTCCTAGTGAAGATTTTCTGAGATACGAGCACCACGGTCGCCTCATACCTACCGAGCTAGTATGTTCTTTTTCTCCTCAACTCCCCCCTCTTAGATAAGCAATTGAGAAAAAAACAAAATTACCCAGGAAAGTCTGAATAGCTTATTATATCATATTTCCCTGGGATATGACCTTCCCAGCATTGTAAGTCTAGAAAGCAGTAGGTAGTCAGAGGCAATCTCTATTTTGAATTCTCCAATTCATTGATGCTGAGCGCAAGGTGGGCTGCTCAGAAATCTCAGGATTTTCGTTACAAGGAGAGATCAAGGAGTGCAGTGCAGTTCCAGGGGAGAAGAGAATTCTCACGAGTGCACAACAGAAGCATCAGAAAACAGGAGGAAGGAAATCAATATTTTGGAAAAAAATCAACTATTCTCACTGGTGAGAGGGAGGCAAAAAAAAAAAGAGAATATAATCACAATCACTAAAGAGAACTAGAAAATTCTAAACACAGCTGATTGGTTAGTACCAGTTTAAACCTCGATTGTAGACTTGTTTCAGGTTGTAGATTTGCTAGGACTTTGTATGTAAGCAACTTAGCTTCCCTAGACATTGTAAAAGGGGGAGTTTACTTATTTTCACAAAGAACCCAGGCAATCGCTCTATAGTATTTATTGAGCACTTACTGTGTGCAGAGCACTGTACTAAGCCCATGGCAGAGTACAGTATTACGGAGCTGGTAGACACGTTCCCTGCCCACAGGGAGATTATCTAGAGAGGAGGGCAGACATTAAAATAAATTGTAGATTTCTACATTTTGCTTGAACAGGAAAGCTTAAAGAGGGGCAGAATAGCTCCCTATATACCCCAGGGAGAAGACAGGTAGGGATGAGAGAGTGAAGATGGTGTTACCCAAGCCTATTTAGCCAATTCCTCCAAGCAGATCCTCCTCCCGGAAGTTTCAGGACCTAGCCTCACCCGTCGTCCCCTTCCATCGTTGCTTTTTGGGGGGGATAATTCTGTGGCTCTGAATCAAACTTCACATTTCCCTATTTCAACGAGTAGAACTCCCAAACTGTTTGTTTTACCGTTGTTGTCTCATTTCGAGCATCGTTGAACCCACAGTTTAAATGAATAGGTAAAAACAATCTGCTAGATAGCCCACATTCTGCTTGTTGCTTTTGAAGCAAAATGGGTCTTTTTGGGCTAGGTGGATTGGCTTCAAACCCTTTTCTGTCACTATTCTCCTTGAGCTTACGATCCTCTCCCTTTGTGATCTGCTTCCTTTATCTCAGTTGCCTGGCGTGGGCTGGGTGTGCTGCAGGTTGTATGTGGTGGAGAGGATTTCTGAAGCGACTTTCATTTTTTGGGCACTCTCTTTTTCTTTTCACAGAGAATTTGGGCACATTTTCCTGGAGCTTTATTTGGGGTAGTACTGTAGCTGAGGGTCCCTTAAGAACCCTGTGGGAAAAAAAAAAACCCAGCTCGTTGCATTTTCCTTTCCAAACCCGGCAGAGAATTCCTAAAATAACTTTTATAAGCAAAAAGAATAACAGTTGTTCCTGTTGTGGAAAACACTGAGCTCTGTAGCTCAGTACTATGCATAAATATATATTTTAAAGTAATATATTACAGGGATTCATTTATAATAATACATTACCCCAATACTTAATAAATAGTAAAAACTTAATAAGATATAAGATAATCAAATCAGACAGTCCCTTTCCCACCCAGGACTCACAGTCTAGGCAAGAGGGAGAGCAGGTTATCTTAACCCCATTTTTCACTTGAGGGAACTGAGGCCAGAGAGGTTAAGTGATTTGCCCAAGGTCACAGCAGACCCGTGGCAGAGCAGGGACAAGAACCCAGGTCTCCTGGTTCCCAGAGCTATGCGGTGAAGTCAGAACACATATCATTCCCATTTTAAAGGCAAAGAAACAAAGACAGAGAAGAGAAACTACTTGCAGAAAGTCACGGAGCCAAGTCAGTGGAAGATTGAAGGCTAGGAGTCATTCTACCCAACACGTTGGCCTTTTGGCCACAGAACCCCTAATTGTTCACTTCATGAAACAAATGACACAAGAGCAGACTACAATTTGGGCTCCAGTTCTTTATTAACCAACAGATCCTTCCACCCCTGTGAACATTTTAAGCAGCCCATATTCATCTGACACTTGTACCTGCTGAAAAACCAGCTTCTCTTTACAGATTTGTAACCCAGGGCCAGTTAACCCAATATTTTGTTTTTTTTCTTTCCACTCCACAATAAATAATGCTTCTGAGGCACATAAAGTAGAATGAAAAAAACCCAAAAAACTTTTGATATTACGGGAACGCAACTTACATTTGTGATCTATGTCCTATTTGCAATCACGGCTCATTTGAGGAAGATGTGTTTTCTGCAAATGGATGTATTGCCAAAGGCTGGATGAAATTCCTGGAAGGAAGAGGCAAGAATCCACTCTCTTAGGTCATGTTGCTGCAGCAATAGTATGCAATTTCAGACTTCAGACAGGTTCATAATACAGCTTACAAGATTGGAAAGGGGATAGCTACATTTGCTTAACAGAGGATTTTTCTTCCGTGTTTTTTCTCATTTGGACCTACAAGGGCAGGCACATGGCAATACAAATCCTGTACGATTTTTCATCAGAAGATCATCAGGACCAGTACAATTTTGAAGTCGGTCAGTCCGGTTTGCTAAGCGCCTACTGGGCAGAGAATGTGTCTTGTGCTTCTGTTGTGCTTTCCCAACTGCTTAGTACAGTGTACCTCACCCAGAAGGGGATCAGTAAATAACATTACAACTACTATTACTAAAATGTAAGCCAGGAAAGTTAACCTTGTCACTAGAAACATTCCTTTCAACCTGCAAGTTTCCCACTAAACCTTTCCACTCTTTACAGTTTTAGCCTCCGGTAAACCTTGGTAACCTGACAAAAATCCAGTTAGAATACTGTGGTATTGGATTTCAGTCTCTGATGAAAATGACTGCTTTATCGTAGCTTGATTTCTCTTAGGTCCCGGGCCTGTTTTCATTGGCCTGACTGAACTCGGTGGTAGAATTGAGGGAAGGAAGCCAGCCATTCAGGAGAATGGCCTGAACTAATTCAGGAAGGAGCTTCGGCAAGTGGAAGCATGAGAGTTCTGCCAACCTAATTTACAGGAGTCACATAGAACTGCTGTGAAAGGCAGTTCACATTCACTGGGAAGGTTTAATTACCCATCTTGAAATTTTGGCCATGATCCGATGATGCCTTGCACTCTTCACAAGTACGTTACTACATTAATTAGTATGAAATTGAATAGAGGAATACATTTCATTCAGATGTATTGCCACGGGTCATCACTGTATGAAATATAATTCTTTAAATGTTTAGAGTTCATTCATCATGTGCTTAATGCTCACTGATGGGAATGGTGGGTACGAAGCAAAGTGAGCCCCCTCCCAACCTTCCCCAATTTACATCGGATATTCCTTATCGTAATGGCTCTCTTTCTCACAGTGGACTCCGCCAAAAACAGTGACACGCTGGAGCCGTGACATATGAAAGGAAAGGCCAGAAGGCAGATTGCAACACAGATTTCATTCTGTTATATGATCATCTTCGGCAACAGTGAGCCTTCTCTCCCCAATCCCTCAAAATTCAGAATAATTTAAATTATCTAATTCAATTATTCTGATTTATTAACGGGAGAGTGAGTGGTAAATATTTGAAACTTTTTCCCAACATATCACAAGGGACATCAGATTGAGGTTACAGTTACAGAAAATACGCTCTGTTAAGTGCTAAGAAGCTTATTACATTCATACCCATTGACTCCATTGGAATGATGGCTTCAGTAGGAAGAATGAACCTAAAAGTTTTTCTCGGCATCTAGGCCGTCCACACCAATGAGAAGAATTTCAGGCAAGATGGAAGGTTCTGCACAACACCGAGTCAATTGCCCCCATCCCAAAGGAATCAGATACCACATAGCCCACCTGGCTGCTTCACCACTCCTCAAGGATGGGCATCATTATCACATGCCCACCTGTAAAAGGCATCATTAATGAAAAGGAAAGTTGAGGCTAGAGAGCGTGGGGGAAATTCAGCACACATAAATCACTTATCTCATCATTTAATCCACTCTGCAGGCAACACCTGCCCACGGTCTTTTCCCCCAAAGGGCGGGCAGTGCTGTTTCCATACGAGAGAGTGTTCTCTTTTTGGTTTCTTCTCACGAGGACAGGTTTGAAAAAGTAGACCTCTGGGAGGAAATGCTGCAGACCTCTAGATTCGTGAAGGAACTTCCAGCATCGCTTGGGTATTCTGGATAGGAGGAACTGGAGGAGATGATGTTTTTGAGCCTCTGCAGTGCGATGATTAAGAGCAGAAGCAGAAAAGCTAAGAGGCTGAGGAATATTGAAACGTAGATGTAGACGTTGGATAAATGACCGGATGATGAGTCCACTGAAGTGGACAGAGATGTGGGAAATAGCTCCAGAAAGGTCTCATTCTCTGCATTTCCCACAAATCCAGATGACGGGTCAGGTTCGGACATCTTTGTTAAGGGTGGTGGTGGGAAAATAAGCGTCTCTTTGGAAACTGGAAGTCCTTATATAGGCTCAAGGGGACAGAATCGGGATCTTCTCATTTATCCATAGAACTGTCACCCAGAATTTTAGGCTCTTTCACCAGAACCGGCCTGCTTCTTTCCAAAGGGGAGCGCGGCACTAAGGGTCCATCGAGACTGCAAGAAAACAACAGCAATTTAATATCCAGCCCAGAAATAATAATAATAATAATAATAATAATGGTATTTTGTTAAGTGCTGACTATGTTCCAGGCACTGTACTGAGCGTGGGGATGGATACAAGCAAATTGAGTTGGACACAGTCCCTGTCCCAGGTGGGGTTCAGTCTCAACCCTATTTTACAGATGAGGTAACTGAGGCACAGGGAAATGACGTGTCTTACCCAAGATCACACAGCAGACACGTGACGGAGCCAGAATTAGAACTCATGCCCTTCTGACTCCCAGGCCTGAGCTCTATCCACTATGCCATGCTGCTTCTCTGATAGAGATAAAGTTACGTTTATCTTTATTCAGCTTTTATTTGTGTGTGAAATCTAGTGAAATAAGGGGCTAAACCTCATGGGGGCAAAGAAAGTTTGTTCCTTCATTATGAAGGTTGTTCTAACTAGCGGCAGTTATTAGAGACCACATTCCATTACGTGGCCAGTTTCTCTAGTGAGTTACAATCAACGGTATTCATTGAGCGCTTACTATGTGCGGAGCACTATACTAAGCACTTAGGAGAGTATAGTACAGCAGAATTAGCAGAAACGTTTCCTAAATAAAAACTTCGTTTTTAAAAAATACTCGACTCCAGCACCTTCAATGTATAATCTTCCTGGGTCCCAAAGAGCAGATGTTTCTGAAAGGAGAGGGCCCAGGATTCCACCCCACCTCATCCAAACACACAAGCACAAACACCCTGATTATCCACATCTTTCCAACATATCGGCCCCCTCACACTGTTTGCTACCAGTGCCATGCATCATCTTGCCTGGCTTCAACCAAACCAAGTGGATTTATTACACCTTGCATCTCATTATATTACCATGACTCTGTAATAAATACATCCCGTGATGATGAATTCAGCGTGATTTACTAAACCCCGATTCCTTCCTTGGATGAATGCTGAAGTCGAAACCATCTCGCTTTCCCTTCATTATATTGTTCCCTCAGCACTTTTGACCCTGAATTTCCTCTCAGAGCTTTTGCTTTGCCTCTTTTCAACAGATCTAATTAAATGCCTTTTCCTTCCACAGACTGACCTTCACCAGTTGGGATGAAAGCCGCATTGGCCTTAATGATCGCTGGAAGGGTGAGATGTGTTGCAGGATGCTTACCTTATTGCAACAGCCTAATGAGCTTGAGCAAGTTCATTTGGGTTTATCTTCTGACAATATCTAGGTAATATCTGAAATAATGTTCATCACACTGTACCCTGTGCCTTGTAGGCTGAATCTCATTAGATTGCTAGAGAACGCTAATACTTCTAAATAATGAAAAACAGTCTTATCAGAGCTGTTGGTATTGGTAGTAATATTCAGTGCGATGTGTGTGTGTGTGTGTGTGTGTGTGTGTACATAGAGTTGTAGATAAATGATAAATGGACTATCCCCTGACTTGAGAAGCAGCGTGGCTCAGTGGAAAGAGCATGGGCTTTGGAGTCAGGGCTCATGAGTTCGAATCCCAGCTCTGCCACTTGTCGGCTGTGTGACTGTGGGCAAGTCACTTAAACTTCTCGGTGCCTCAGTTCCCTCATCTGTAAAATGGGGATTAAGACTGTGAGCCCCACGTGGGACAACCTGATTCCCCTATGTCTACCCCAGCGCTTAGAACAGTGTTCGGCACATAGTAAGCGCTTAACAAATACCAACATTGTCCAAGACAGCTTAAATGTAGTCCAGCCGGGCATCTCAAACTCATGGTCCACTGGTCAAATGAACCTCCTTCCCCGGCCTCCCTCATGAATTGCATCACCCCAACAGCAGCTGAACTGGTGGCACCTTCGCCATGGATAAGGAGCAAAGAGCCAGACTGCTAGAGCTGTCCTCTAGGGAAGCCATGTGGAGGGAGGGAAGAGAGAGAGAGAGAGAGAGAGAGAGAGAGAGAAAGAGAAAAGCAGGCAGAAGACAGAGTGTGGGTGCCAGAGACAGTAAGAGGATGGGTTTGGGAGAAGATGTGAGGCCTTTCCCAGTTAAATGCTAATCTCCCATAAAAATGGTATTTGTTGAGTACTTACTAGGTACCAAACACTGTACTGAAGTCTGGAATAGCTACGAGATCATCAGATTTGGGGGTCAGAGTCTAAATTAAGAGGGAGAACAGATATTGAATCTCCATTTTACAGATGAGGAAAATGAGACCCAGAGAAGTTAAGTGACTTGACCAATTAAGCAGTCACAACCCAGGTCCTCTGCTATCCAGGCCTCTGCACTCTTCATCAGGTCATTCAGCTTCCCTTTTGTACCACTTATGCACTTACATATTCACAAATCCCAGTAGCACTGATGTCCATAACTTGATACCTTGCTATTGACTTGTAGTCTCTGGCCCCCAGCATGGTGTTTGACCCGGAGCAGCTGGGTTGCCTTCCACACTGGGACCAGTGGCCCCTGCCTCAGCCTCACCCTGACATGAGTTCTGAATCCATAGCTTTGGAGCACCCCCCACTTCCTCACATCTTCCTCTCAGGGCACCATGGTGTCATAAAGTGCCTGGAAAGGACCGGAAGGAGAATGACTGGTTTAAGGTTCCACATTAAGATAGAGCAAAAAATTAGGCCTGGTGGGGTTTTTTTTTCGGGGGTGGTGACTTTTCAGCCCACTCCTGGGCAAACAAGCCTTCATTCAAGATTACTTATGGCCCTATTTTTCCAAATAATCCTGTGCAATAGCTCTTTGCAGTTATTGTCTACACTTACTCCACTAGGAAAACTGGGCCAAGGATATGAACACTCCCAAATCTCACAAGTCAGAAGCCAGGCCCATGAAGATCTCTAATCAACACTGCCTGGTTTCTTGAAAACGCTGGAATCAAGGAGGATTTTCTCAGCCCCCAAACTACCTCTTGGGAAAAATTTCACTGGGACGTTGCAAACCAGTGTGGCCTTTTGAAAAAAGTTTTATTGTCCCCTCCTGTGGATTACCTTTTACTTGGTAGTCCAGTTTGAACAAATGAAACACAATGTACTGATTTCCCATTACTTTAGATGGAAAGTTTTCAGATTTAATATAATTTCAAAAACTCATTTGATTAAATATGGCCAAAATACCAATTTAATTTCAGGGCTCTATTCTAAAAACTAGACTATAATTTGGCAGAGTTTAGAATATTTATTCCAGTTCCCCTACAGAAGCATAAAATGGATAAATTTCATTTTATGATTTAAATATTTTATCCCCCATGGTTCCTGTGGTATATTTTTTAAAAAGGCTGACATTGCTGGTTTTCAGATACTTAGCTGAAGGAAGCTAGGAAGTCCTACACTGTGCACTGAAACTCTGGACTAAGAGAAAATGCTTTTGATAGCCCGGGGAGGCCAAAGGGATGCAGTTCTCGGAATGATCCTTCCAAAGAGACTGTTTAAAGAAAAGAAGGAAGAGATTTCAATGTAAATGCAGACTGTCACCCTGCCTCTCAGCCGTTTCCGATGTTCCTCGTGCCATGTTACCAGAATCAACCTAGCAGCATTTGATGCCATTTTCAGTGTCATTTTCCGATCCGCAAGAAATGTTTTATGAGCGAGGACGAAGGAAGAGGCATCTGGGTTTCAAAATGATTAATTACAACCTGTAAAAATGTGCTTAACTTTACTGTCGGATGACTTAGTTTCCTTGGGACTCTCAGTTAACCCCGGGGTAGATGTGGGTAAAGAAATTCAAGGGCCACATGGACGTGGTGACCCTTTATCCAACAGCCTGCCTGGCTGAGAGCGCAGCTCATGTATCACAATATGGGGCTTTCCCCATCCTCTCCCAGCATGCTGAGAGTTCTCAGCTCCCGGCCAGCCCACGTACCCAGGCCGGGCACTCTGCTTACAAACCCCACCTAGGATGTGCTCATCGCAGCTTTGTTAGTAAGGTCAGGGACTTCGTTGAGCATTAACGGTGACTTCATTAAGCACTGCAGCAAAAGCCGAAGGCTAACAAGTGCTTTCATACAAGGCACAGTCATGGACAGCCAAAGTGGTACCTTTTCTTCTCACACGTTTGCCTAACCAATATCACCTTTACCTTACCATCAACATAAGGATTAATCATGAGAAAAACAGACTGTTTGAGGCATATCTCAATCATATAACTCATTAAGACTATAATCAGGTGTTGTCGGAGATGGAGCCAGCCACCTGCAATCAGCCAAATCTTGGATTTCTCTCTCCCTTGGTTTCTGTTTCAATCCATCTCTGAAACAAGATTTAAAATTCTTAGATGAAGGATGCTGCCAAGTGCCAAGCAATAATTATAATTCATGCACAAGCTGGATTGACATTTGTACTATGAAGTGGGTCTTCCAAACACTAAATAAGGACTTAGCTCAAGTAATGAGTCAAAATTTGCATCGATGTTGTAAACATTATCTGTTCCAACCTTTGGAGCGCAGAGTGCTTTTAAAACTGTATTCCTGTGATCTACAGGCACAATCGCAAGCCTTCCGTATCAAGTCTTGGGGTTTGCGAATCTTATTCAAATATTTTTTGTTTATATCTTTCCCTTTAAAGAAGGCAGTAAAAATTGTTAAGCATTTCCTATGTGTCAAGCGCCATACTAAGCACTAGGGTAGATGCAAGTTAATAAGATTGGATACAATCCCTATCCCACTTGGAGCTCACAGTCTAAGTAGGAGGTATTGAATCACTTTTTTACAGATAAGGAAACTGAGGTACGAAGACTTGCTCAAGGTTATCCAGAAGGTAAGTGGCAGAGCTGGGATTAGAACCCAGGTCTGCTGGCTCTCAATCCTGCACTTTTTGGTTTTCTGGGTGGGGGGTGTAACGGTGAGAGAAAACTGGATGTGTCTTTCAGTAGGCATCATTTAGTGAAAGTCCCAGTCACCAAGGTGTTTGATATATTATCTGTAACTACTAACCACCCCTGTTGTGTAAAACTCAAATTAAAAGTATTTCTCAGGAACCCAGGTGAGGGTGAGAAACATATTAGATTTTAGCAGTCTCAGTGTTCCATAAAATCTGTCTACCCAAAAGCCCCAGTTTGGAAAGTATCACATTAAAAATCATATTGCAGTCTACTTACTCCAGCCGTATCTTGAATCTCTGGTTTCTCACTTTATTTCATTCCCAGCCCCCTGCAAAAATCTTCATAACTTAATGGTTCTCATTTACCAAGTCAGAGGCCCCGTGAATCTAAGAGGTTTCAGAAGCAAGAACCCAATAGAGAAACCAAGTTCAATGATAGGGTCCATTGGTCATTTGATGCCAATTTCCCGACAAGGTTCTGAGGGCCAATATCTTGATGTCACAGAGTCAAAAAGCAGTCACTTATGATCATGGACTGAGATTCATTCATTCAATCGTATTTATTGAGCACTTACTGCGAGCAGAGCACTGTTCTAAGTGCTTAGAAAGTACAATTTGGCAACAGGTAGCGACAATCCCTACCCAACATCGGGCTCACAGTCTAGAAGGCTGGGGGGTTTTTTTGTTGAAAAGTGAACAGTGATCTTAAATGGCAAATTCGGCTAGTAACATCGAGATTCCTTCTCTGTTTATCTAGAGGACAGAGGAAATGCTTAGGCTAGAGAGAAACCAAACAAGCCACCTAATCTTCTCCCAGTCTTCACACAGGCCATGCTGTTTCAATCAGAAGCAGCATGTTGTAGTGGCAAAAGCACGGGCTTAGGAGTCAGAGGCCGTGGGTTCTAATACTGGCTCCGCCACTTGTCTGCTGTGTGACCTTGGGTAAGTCACTTAATTTCTCTGTGCCTCAGCTACCTCATCTATAAATGGGGATTAAAACTGTAAGCCCCATGTGGGACAGGGACTGTGTCCAACCTGATTACCTTGTATCTACCCCAGTGCTTAGAACAGTGCTTGGCACATAGTCATCACTTTACAAATACCATTATTATTATATTATTAGGACTTCATGTAGAGCATTGCAGACAGATGGGAATAGATCCTGCGCTTTAAAGGAAGACAAGTCCAGAATCTCATTCAGCAACTCATCCCAACGTCTGCCATCTCTCACAGTGAGGAAAGTCTTCCTTATTCCCACCCTCAGCTTGCAGCTGTAAACCCCATTCTTTCTTTTCACTTCCTCAGGAGTCATGGAGAAGGGAAGGTGGAGCCCGCTTCCTCCATCCCAGCCCAATAGAGCATCTCCTTCCCTGTCTGAAGGAGCTACTGTCCTAAATCAGTATTATATTTCAACTATCTACCACTTGCAGCAATGGCCTGGAATAGAACATTCTTAGAGTACTTTCATAGATGGTGCCCAGCTGGGAAGAGAGCGGGAGGCGGAGGGGAAGGAAGAAAAAGAGAAGTCGAGGAGTGGGGGTGGAATGTATGAGGAAGTGGAGGTAAGTGGCATGAGGTGGGACTGGAGCTATCTGAACAAGGTGCCAGGCCGGAAGGCCTTTGAGGAAAGCTGGAACTGGAACTTTATTTTTCTTACTATGTTATGAAGAGAATGACCAGCAGTGACCCGAGATGATGATATCTTGTGTTGATTTAGCACCCTCCTTCAGAGAAGATCAACACATTTCCCTCTAGGAAGAATGAGGCTTCCAACTCCAGCAGTTGGTCTTCCATAACTGCAATTGGCATGGAGTACAAAGGGATGCCTTTCACTTTGATAAAAGGAAGTGGGTCACAGATTGCAAGCCCTAGAGGTTCAGCATCTACGGCACCTAGTTAGAAAAAAAAAAAGAATACTTTGCTATCAGTGGTGCTTTCTCCTCATTTGAGCTCTGAATACCCCTCCACTTAAGGAAAGCTCAGAGAGTCACGAGGCTGCCCTGGGATGACTGGTGGGGGTTCAGTCAGACAGGCAAACTTTTAATCCTGATCTTTCAGACCCCATCTCTGAGTGGTTAGGGTGGACAGGTGGGGAGGTGCTTGTCCCATACAGAAAGAATTTTTTTTTAGTCACGACACCCATTGTTATGATGGCCTAGAATAATCAGCAAATGCTCCATTCTGTAGTTCAGTGACAAGTTGCCACTCTACTAAAACAGTAATATTCTGGTAGCCCCAATTTAAAAGCAGCAGCCTGAAGCCACCGGAAGAGTGTGGTCCTGTTTTGAAAGGGCACAGAAATGCAGATACCAAAAGAGAGAAAAATCTAAGAAAACAGCCTGAGAGAGATGTCGGGGGGTAGAGGGCCAAAGCCCAAACGAATCTGCAAGAAGATGGGAAAGGGAAAGTGGGACTTCCAAGGTAATACAGTATTTTTAATGAGTTTTAAAGATTCAATTTTTCATGGTTCTGAACCATATTCAATAATTCAGGTAGTGTACAGAAGGAAAGTTTCTTAATTTTCCAGCAGTGAGATCTGATTAAACACTGGAGTCTTCAAAGAGACACATTTCACTTGCGCGAGGACTTTAAACAAGTCTGCACAAGTCAGGATAAAAGAAATCCAGCCAGAAAATCCCCCCACACTGGGAGGAGAGAACACGGGGGTGGGGGTAGGGGGGCTTTCCTACACCGTGTCTAAGCATTCCAAATCCTTTACAGTCAGCAGTGAATCAACTGTGCCCCTTCCACCCAAAGATTTCTGAGCTGCTTACAAACCCCACCTAGGATATGCTCATCACAGCTCCGTTAGTAAGGACAGGGGAATTACTGCCACTTGTTTGCCAAAAACTTGTTTGTGGTTGGGACTGCCTATGGCTCCTGCTAATGTTTTGCTCTCACACTCTTTGAGGACTTTCTCTGGACAAATATGTCCGGCAAAAAGGACACACGGTTTCTGGTGATGTAGAACACAGTGATGTGTGCACGCGATCATGAGTGAAAGGAGGAAACAGAATCCTCAACAGCCTCTTGTCATTTCAGATAAGAACTTGTGTCTTAAAGCCAGACAAAACGGAAGCCTAAGCAACTTAGAGATTCAAGTGAACCATAAATATGCTTCAACTAGGGAAAAAAAATGTGGAGGAAGTGAAAAATAATTAAGGATTGGTTTTCAGAATCATGCTCCTTGTAATTAGTGCATACTAATGTAATTTCATACTCCATTATAAAGTATATCTCATTCTACTTCTAATTATGGGTCCTTTCTTCCTAAAGCACATACTGTCTTTATAGCCCTTAATGACCTTGACTTTTTCTTAGATTTAGTGTGTCCCTTAGATTGTAAACTCCTCGAGGGTAAGGGCCTTTCACTGTATGCTCCTAAGCCCTTCCTGCAGTGCTTGACACAATAAATTCTGATGAGGAAGATGAAAACCATGATTCCACACAGTCCCTTTCCTCATCCTCTTTGTTTTGGTGGTGACATAACTTAATTGATTTGTGATGGGAGACTCCATCCCCAGAGGACTTGGGTTCTAATCCCAGCTCCGCCACTCCCCAGCTGTGTTGTCTTGGGGATATCGTTTAACTTCTCTGTCCTTGAGTTTCCTTATCTGTAAAATAGGAATTAAATACCTGTTCTCCCTCCTACTTAGAGTGTGAGCTCCATGTGGGACAGGGACTGTAGACTATAAACTCGTTGTGGGCAGGGATCGTGCCTACCAACTCTGTTGTATTGTACTCTCCCAAATGCTTAGTACAGTGCTCTGAACACAATAAGTGCTCAATAAATGGGGATTAAAGAGGAGCAGTATAGTTTAGTGGATAGAGTCTGGACCTGGGAGTCAGAAGGACCTGGCTTCTAATTCCCGGCTGTGCCACGTGTCTGCTGTGTGACCTTGGCCAAATCACTTCACTTCTCTGGGCCTCAGCTCATCTGTAAAAATGGGGATTAAGACTGTGAGCCCCACGTGGGACAGGGACTGTGTCTAACCTGATTACCTTGTATCTATCCCAGTGCTTAGTACAGTGCCTGGCATGTAGTAAGCACTTAACAAATACCCCCATTATTATTGTTATGTGGGCAAAGCCCTACATTTTAAAAAGAAATTCAATGTCCATATCTCCAACTGGATTTCAGAGGGATGAAGGGAAAAAAAAATCCCAAAACACCTTCTGGCACTATACCTTTTAAAAGGCACCATAAAATAAAGTGGAGAGTTAAGGTGAATCCTTGGGAGGAAACAGTTAAAGATTAATCTTGAGCGGGAGATGAATTCTGTGCAGGATTCCAGGACTGTATATCGGATACAAAACCTGGCTTTGGGGCAGCTGTGCGGATCGGGCTGGACTGACTACACGAGTCCGACCTGAATAATCCTGGAAAAGACAGCTTTATCGAACAAAACTCTTCAAAACATTTTAGATCCCAGGAAATCCTCCTCAGCCAATCTTAAACACCAAATACTTTAAAATTTCCGAATTCCCAGCATGTTTACAATGAACTAGGTAAGATAGAGAATTCTCTCAAGGAGAACATTCATATATTGAATTGTTCTATCATTCCTTCAGCTTCTGATGTGTTATGGTTAAAACTGAAGCAATTTCACTGGGACACACAAGCTGGGCAATACCCTGGTGAGTCTGAAGCATTTGTATTTCTGGGGGGCTCTCTTTGGCTACCCAGTTAAGACATTAAAGTCACAAAGCCCAAGTGGATGCCTCTAGTTCCCCATGGCAAGACTGTTTAGGACATTTTACATAGCGTTATTCCAGCAGCTTCATTTCTGGTGGGGGGAAAAAAATCCTCAAATCTAAGAGATCAGAGAATGAGTTTTAACGATCACACTTTATCTAAATGTCATTAATCTTGGAACCATATTTGATTAAAATTATCCTCATCTGAATTACTGGTTCTTTGTCTCACAGATTACACCCTGGCAATGGTTGGCAAATTCAGCAAGAGAAAAATTTTCTAGGAGCACCAAATTGCCAAGCTCACCAGTGCAGCCAACTCAGTTGACGGGTCTGATTTCTAGGCTAATTCTGTCAAGTTCAGATAGAAACATTTCATTCTAAGTCAGGTGGAAGCAGTGATTTTTAATTCATTTTTGCACGTAGAAAGGACTGAGACCTGTTGAGGTTAGTCTCCTTTCACAGAATCCATAATGTCAGTTTTCTGGGAGCCTTGGGAAATTTGAAAAAGGAGACAGAAACTAAGACAAGAGTTAGAACTAGAGGCTTCTATTTTCTAGTCAAAGATCTGCCTCCTAGAGATTCACGCGGCCACCGTATCGGTGTTCCCATACCCGCACCCTGGCCCCTAAGAAAATCTAGTACCCAATCTGGTGACCCACAACTTTGCTATGAGTACGTGCAGGTTGGACCAGGTAAACTGAGGCATGGCAGGTCTCTCCTAGCGGGATGGCCGCCTGGATACCCTCACACCCGTTCATTCCGACTGCACGTAGGCACTCCGGAGCCCACCTTTTTTCATCTCCCCTGAGATGCGGGCAGGCTGGAAGCGGGAGAGAAAAGGGGGAAGGAGAAAAAAGAAAGGAAGTAGCCTTAGGATGGGTACGGTTGTGCCGGCCACAACTTCACCAGAGCTGCTAAGGGCAGCGGCGTCTGCTACCTTTCCATCCAACCCATAGGTCGGACCTAATCCGAGTCCAACTCCTGAGCCTAGTCACCTTCCCTATTGCATCCCCTATGCTCTTGGGTCTGTACCCCTTAAGCACCTCGACACCAACCCCCCCACCCAACCTGGCCCCGACAGCTCCTCAGTACCTAGGTCCCTATACTCTGTCACTTCCCCTATCTGTAATTCATTTTAACATGTGCCTCCCCCTCTAGACTGTAAGCTAGTCAATGCTAAATCAATACCATTGATGAATTGATTGACCGATTGATCAGGATCCAACTCGGCCAACCGCTTTGCCATGAGTCCCCGTGGGTCCGGCATAGAGTGGGGCTGCAGCTATGCTGCCTTGTGACCTTGAAGACATCATTTCTTTGCATCCTGGCATTTTGCCTAGACAGCATCCTGTCTCTCAGAGCTCTTGCCCAGATTAGCGAGCTAATGTTTTCAGAGGCTTTATAAACGATCGGTGGAAGGTGTGAGGTTCTAAGGGCTGTGGTGGATACACAGAAACCCATCAACAATGGAAGGGCGGCCTTAGCAGATCTGTGTCTGCAGCCCAAACTACTGTTGGGAAGACACAAAATGGTAGGGGTGGGGGATGGGGTAAACCTACCACCAATATACCAGAGGGAAAATGTTGGTGAACCGGCTACCTTTTAAGAGCCAAATAAGTGTATCTGGTAAGAGCTAAAGCCTAACAGTTGTTTTTCATCAGTGTTACTCCTTCTGAGAACTACTCAGCTATTCTGACTTCCCTTGGGAACTGAATCTTGATATTCGCTACCCTCTGAATGAATTCTGCTAGTGTCTGGCATTTTTAATGTAAGCCATTCTCTCTTCCTGGTTCTGATACATGTCCTAATAGCAACCTATTCAAAGCGTACCTGTAGTCGAGTTCCATCAAAAGACTTCAGTTGCAGATAATCATGATTTTTTCCAGTAGAGTCCCTGATAATAATTTAGTCCTTGGATTTTGATTCCCTTTCTACAACAAAAACATTACAATAATGTAGTTGAGTAGAAGTGAAAATGAACAACTGAGGAAATATGATGCCAATCACAGTCTGCCCTTACTAAATTAGGTTTTTTCGATGAGAGTCACGTGGGTATGTTCTTTCATGTTTACAGATTCCGCCTGGGTAATTTTACACTAACCCCTTCAAATATACAGTCAGTAAAATAAATCACAGGTAGAGGGAAAAAAACAAATTTCAAGATGTCTACATAAGTGCTGAGGAGATGAAGGGATGGGGTGAGTATCCCAGGGGCTTAGGAGGTGAGGAGTAAAATGCATAGGGGATGTGGTAGGTGGGGAAATAGGATGAAAATAAGGTGTTGGATTTATTTCTCAACCAGGGCGGCAACGTTCGATCAGGTGCTAATGCCCTGAGTTTTCTCTAGGATTTACTCACTGGCAGTGTTAACTATAAAAACAGAGCCTTATAAGAAGAAAAAAAGGTGTGGATTCTTTTATAAAAAAATAAAATGGCTTTTTTTGGAAGCTAAAATCTAAAATTCTTGGATATATTTCTGTGAACTTGCTGTTTCTACTCTCCAGTCATCTTTGTTTTCTAATCGTTAGGTTGAATAGAATTGGGAGTAAAATATTTATCCCCAAGGTGCTCTGATTAGTTTCTTGTATCACATTGGTCAAAATAACTAACTTGAATTTAACAGCATTAATTTTACATTCTGGAGGCTGAAAAACACCTTATCAAAATGTTTTAAATAACAACATCTTAGTTTTCTCTCCTTCTCAGTAGCTCCCTTTCCAACATTTTAGAAAATTTGGTTTTCTTTTTTGCCAATCTTATAGTGTATGTAGAACTAATGGCATAAAAACACCCAAAGGTAAGAACTAGAAGAAAAGAATATTTAAAATGTTGAATTCTACCTTGGTGTTTTATCTGTAGTTTTTTCAAAAACGTGTAGGAATTGGAGGGCTTTGATTTTCCCACACAACAGCTAACGATGGTTACAAAGTATCTATTTGAATTAAGAAACTTTTATTAGGCACTTTATTTTGCAGCATTATCATGCTAGTTGCAAAGCAGAATGCAGGAACAGGGTTCCCAAGCTGAAATACAAATATTTAGCCCAGAGTGTATGGCAGTGGCCAGATTTTGAGATGATTTTAGACACAGAGTGCAGGGTGGAGGCGAGGAACTAAAATTCAGATTTGGGGTCAGTATCTTTCATAGTAGTTACTAGGAAATTGTAAGTCCTTTTGATTCTGAATAAGCACGTTTTACCACCACCACCCTGCCACCCTGAAAATCAATAATGAAAAAATGAGGGCACTTCTTAAATAACAAAAAAAGTCACGTTTCCAGGATTTCTCAGAAAACTACATGATTAACTGGCATAGGATTCTCTAATTGCACAGAGGCACAGAATAGAATCTTGAAGAAATCAAGGTCAGGTAAGAGGGAAACACCATTATGTGGGGCCTCTGTGGCTAATTGTTTCTCCTGGTGCACAGGGGTGGAAAACACCCACTCCCTATTCCCTCCAAAGCCCTTTCTTCCCGCTGGGAAGCATCCTTTCGCATTAACTCCGTTCTGTTCATAAACTGTCTCGTTTGTCAATATATACAGCCACATACATTTGCATTATTGATTACGAGAAGAGACACCTTCATCCGAAAACAAAATGCAGGAAGGATTCATTAGCAAAAAAACAACAAAAAAAAACTCACCACCACCCACGAACCCCAATCTTACAGCTAGTTTAACACACCCCTCCTCTCTCCCTGACAATTAAAGCCCTCCAATGACTGCAGTTTTATTCTTAATAAAACTTTTTTTGAAGATAAAGAACTATACCTCGGGCCAATATTGCCGATTTATAGAAACGTATTATTTTCCCTTATCCTTTTTTTCCTCCTGTTCGTATTGACAGAGCGGGGAGAACTCTCAAGTAAAATGCAGTTTCCTCCTCCTGTTCAGAGGAGATGG